>NC_136510.1:92841540-92849040 GCF_053919585.1 Euprymna scolopes
GTTCAATAGACATTGTAAAGGAGTTTTTGTCAGGAATGACTTTTTGGTTCTCTTTTACTACAAGAACTTAGACACCAGAGTCGGAAAGTGGGATTCAGAAGTCAACCATCCCCGCTCCGTGAAGGGCGCTCTGACCTGCAAATAGTGCCTGGGCTGCCCCGTCGGCATTCCCCGGTGAGGGTACCTCATGTCATTAGCAATACACCAACCCCTTTTCAAAGGGAGAAGGCAAAGCCTGGCAGGGTGGACCTCTTAGAGCTACACAGAACTAAACTTCCAACGCAAAATCAACAGAGACCTGATAATCACAAGAATGGTTTAATCTGTTAATTTTTGGGATCCACGATAAAAAAAACTACTACTTTACCACACAAGTACACGCTGACTAAATATTCAAAATAACATAATATCCTAAGCCCAAATAAAACACTTCACTCTACCTACGCTACACTAGCTTATACGAGAATTAGTTTATCTTTTATAAATTATGTCGCTTTAGTAACAATCTGGACACTCCACAAGACTAGATGAATTCTGATAATGAAATCCAGTAAGACCAAGAGATACAAAAGAAAGATATACTATAACGTAGTTAACTGGTTTGTAAGTGACTGAACAGAGCCATACCTCAGCCAAACAGCAACAATGTTATTCATATTATTTGGATTCTTTGGACTACTGTTCTAATTTTCAATGGTTAACTGGTTTATAAGTGAGAGGAAAATTAATATCCATAAGTTCTTCGTATTATTTGGATTTTTCGGACTACTGTTCGCATCCTCAGCGTCATTTTCACAACGTTTTGGTCGATGTAACCTCCGACCTTCTTCAGATGTATCTTGTCAGACTTGGGAATTTGAACGGAATTTCGAACGGACCCCTTTATTTATTTCACAGGTTTAGCGTGCTCTCGTTCCATCAGCCATAACTTGATAGAGGTCCTAAGTAATTCGCAATTGTATTTTTCGGTCGCGTACAATAAAATTGAACTTTCAACCTTCAGGATAATATCCTCTTGACGGTTGAAGGTTCAATCGGGGGTTACATCGAATGAAACGTTGTGAAAATAAAACTGAAGATGAGAATACTAGGCTGAAGAATCCAAATAATACGAATAACCAATTCTAATCTAAAAAAATTGTCTTCTTTTTCTACCTCGATGTTCGAGAGATAACAGAGAACAGTAATGGAATATTCGAATATCTATGCATCTCATAGTATTAGCCCCAGGTAGGGGCCCCTAGATTGTTGAGTACTTCGACTGAAATAAAAGAAACAAGGGTGAAACAAAACGTTAATGTAGTTCGCTCAAAACTGTACGTGAATGGGATGGATGGAAGGTATGGGGTGCTGGACGAAGCTCACAGTGACGGCCTGTGGGAGCAGGTGCCAATTTGTCGCACCCCTTCTCCCAAAGAAAGTGTGTCTGCTTACCGTGAAAATAAGTTTCCGAACATGTGCACTGCTTATCTCTCTCGGATCGAAACCCGGACCTCTAGTAGTATAATTTCGCAATTTGTTGAGTCAGAAACACGGCTTGTCTGTCCTACTTTCTGCGGATCCACGAATGAGTTATGTACGTGCACTTAAGGATAAGTGTCTCCCGGCTCCTCTGTTTAGATTCTCGTCAGTCTCCTACGCCGTTATATATATATATATATATATATATATATATATATATATATATATATATATATATATAACGGCGCAGGAGGCTATATATATATATATATATATATATATATATATATATATATTCTAAGGGGGGATAAGACGAAGTAAAGGAATGAGGGAATAGGCTATATACGGCGCAGGAGAGAGAGAATAGGGGAGAGAGAGAGAACGGGGGGAGAAAGAGAGAGAGAATGGAGGTGAAAGAGAGCGAATGGGGGGAGAGAAAGAATCAGAGAGAGAGAGAGGGGGGGCGTGAGAGAGAGAATGGGAAAGGGGGTACATACGAGTAGCAAGGATTTTATTTTATTCCTTTTCGGGCTTAAGTCTTGCGAACTTCCAAAATACCCGTGTTTTTTTTGTTTTTTTTAGTCTATCCATTTTCATCTCAAGGTATAATTTTTTTAGATAACTTTATTGGTCACATTCTTTGTTTTAATAGTTTCTTTTTTCCTTTTCTTTCTTGGCCTTACGTTTCTGACCTACTCTATTCTACTCTCTCCCTCTTCATGTCACTTTCTCCTTCTCAACCACACTCTTTCCATATCCATGTCTGTCTGTCTGACTATCTCCGTCGCCCTGGCTCTCTGTATCAATCTCTCTTCGCCCGTTTCTGTCTCCATCGTTCTCAGTCTATCCGCTCTTTTACACTTCTCTGTTTGGTTGACTGTCTCCCCTTCTCTCTCTGCTGTTTCTCTCTCTCTAATTTGCGTATACACGCACACACACACGCATATATATATATATATATATATATATATATATATATATATATTAATATATATTATTTTTATATTATTTTTAAAATATAATTATCCACTGACACGTGTTTCGTCGTCTACGACTCATCAGAGTGGCTGAATCTAGCGAGACTCGAAATCGGGACCCCATGATAAGAAGCCTAAACCTCTACCACGCGGCTGCCTCGTCTGACTACTAAATGTATCGCGTTTTTATGTAGATGTTTTTATTTGTTTTTGTTAGCGATACTTTCTTGAATGAATTCAAGTATTTATACGAAAGTGCATTTTTACCTATATATATATATATATATATATAATGCCTACACACATTAGTGTTTCATTCTTTCGTAATAATCTGGGCAGAAAGTTATGGTTGGCGCTGGTCATGATTCGAACCCTTAACGATGTGATCTCTGTCTCCATTATCGAGGAAACAATCACAGGGCAACCGCCAGTCACAACGAAATTCAAGTGTAATTAAATATTTATAAAGGCATAGATGTCACACAAGAACAATGATCGAGCGACTTCACCGTCATGATTTCGCGCGTAGGCTAAATGACCAACTTATTCCTTTTTACAGACATTGCTTAACTGTTAAAAAAAACTTAATTCTTAAAGGGGCGTAATAATATGTGTGTTTGTATGATGTCGCATAAGCTTAATGCATTGGAGATAAAGGTTAACCATTTTTTTTTTTTTTTAGCTCACCATCCACTTTCATCTACCGGGGACTGTCTTGGTGGAAAATAGACATTTTTTATTCTAATTTTACAGCTTTCATTTAGACGCATAGCTTTTGTATGAGGTGAGATAATATTTTTAAAATCGACTTGTGCCGTTCACTTTTTATTATATATGTAAATGTGTGTCGAAGAGGCCTGCCTTTCCGGGATCAAAGTGTAGTATCTGTTCCGGCAGACACTGCAAGCAAAGACCATACGTGGGGGAAACCCCACATATAAGACCTTGGTCAATGTAGGGGCAACCCTTCATACCAATTGTCACTATCCAGCTCCCCCACTCCCCGGGGAGTTGGTCCCCATTTCCCCTTCACTCCTCACATTAAAAATCGGCCTTGTGCCTAATTTGCTCGGTGGGAGAGCAAATAAACACCCTGTTGTTCTTGGCCTTCGGGCCGGGATCAAAGTGTAGTATCTGTTCTGCAGATGCTGCGCTTAAGATAATTTGTACCAATCAATGGAGGGGAAACCCTCTATACTGGGACAATTATTATTTTTGGTAACCAGAGTGCCCACTTTTTGCCTACTTTTAGGGGAGCTGGTTTTTACCCCACATTAAAAACGGCCTTGTGCCTAATTTGCTTTGGTGGGGAAGCAAATGAAATTGTTTTCTGTTGTTCTTGGCCGTTTATCAACGTTTCGCCTTTATTTTGAGACGTCCTCTGGAGGAATGAAGACGTAACGAAATTTTATGGACAGATAACTTGGTTTGTTCCTTTTTGTTTCTCTATTTCGTCGGAATACTATTTCCATTATTCTCATCATATGTGCTTATATATACATGTATATGGCTGCACCTGTGTGTGTGTAGATGTACGTTTGTGTGATATAGATTGGTCTGAATGGGAGCGTGTTTACGGGTGTCGATGTCTGAGTAGATGAAACAAAAATCTAAAAAGCCGAGTATCTTCCGCAACAGATTGGAAATGGCGGTACCCGACTCCACTCCGATGGGAGGAGGTGGAATGACAGAAGATGAGGAACGATTTATCGTCCGACTCAAAGAAGTAAAAATAACGATCTGCCCACCCTTATCTCTTTCTTTGCCTTTGGGGTGAAATTATAAACTTATTTGGACAAACCTCTCACAGCAACAACACCTAAAAAAAATAAGGGAGTACAAGTAAGAATGGAGTATATATACTCGTATTTCAGCCCGGCGTTGCTCGGGTGTTTGGATGTGTATGTTGAGCAATAAAAAAAAAAATTAAAAAAAAAAAGAAAAGCGGTCAATTTTTTTAAACTTTGACTCCTATTATGACCCCTTAACATTTATGGTTTTGGACTCAAATCAAGTTATTAAGTTAGACCCATGTCCAAGGAACCCATATCTAAAATTTCAAGTGTTTAGACCCAAAATTGGAGGAGAAGTTTGGTAGAGTTCTCAAAGGTCAAATCATTGAACGTTGACCTCCTAATAGCCAATTTTCTGGCCGAAAACCGATCACAAAGATTTTCCCAAATCTCAGTACCCTGTGTATCAAATTTCGAGACTGTAGACTTAAAATTGACAGAGTTATTGCGTAGGGAAATGTACACACACACACACACACACACACACACACACATATATATATATACACTCTTTATTTCTTTTTGCATAAGTAGTAATATGTTGATACACAGTCATGAGCATGTTTCGGGGAGCTAGTTACCAGTAACTAGAGCTCTCTTGAGGCGATACAGCTTATACGAAAGCAAAGTTTGCAATCAAAATATCAGGTCTTCTTCGTCACAGGAAGTTAATATCAAAAGGTTCCGTCAAATGTTGCGAAAAATAAGATTTGGTTGGATGTAAATAAGATGTTGGGATATAGGAAAGGATGGGGGTTAAAGAATGGTATTCGAATACATGTATGATGGCCATTCCAAATCTTAAACATACTATCACTCCGTCTATTGAAACAATTTGTAATGAATTAAGTTAATAGACTTGAGGTTGAAATAATATAAAACGTATTTCGCTCTACTACCGTATTGAGCACTTTATATATCCTCGTCGACATATGCGTGTAAAAGAGTTGACCAACAAGAGGTTTTCTATATATTTTAATCACACATAATACATGCAAAAATGAATTTTAGAAAACTCGAACCCGGAAAGCTCGTACATTTTTTCTAGGCAGGAAAACTGGCACGAGTGTTCCAGTTACGAGTTTTCCGGGCACCGGTAAAATATATCTATGTTCGGAAACTGAGTTAAACTTAAAAAAATAATCCACTGTGGTTAATTAATTAATGCTTTAATTAATTACTGATTAATAGCCCCCGTTCTGTCTCGGTAGACTATACTCAGTGCAAGGGTGTCTGCGCATGTAATCGTAAAGTAAGGGTTGCGCAATCCCAAACTCTTACATATATGAATGGGCTGTGATAATCAAGTTCCCTTAGCCGTCTAAACTAATAGTGATTTTATGTTTAAATGAATACGAGACACTTGTTATTATGTCAATATAGGTTTGTTTATTCACACAGCAAAATATAAGTAGCGACTAACATCGGAGCGCGGTGGAGGTTAGTGGAGAGGTGGGTTAGGGTTAGGATTAACGGAGAGGTGGGTTTGCTTTGTGTCTCAAACCAACAGCTGATGTAGCCTCAATCTAGTTATTTGTTTATGCAAACAAAAAATCATGTTTACATCTATTTTCTATTTTCACATTCATTTGTATCAATATTATTTTTGTCAATCACTTTTTTCCAATCGAATTGCTTTTTTTTTTTTTGATAATAATCGATCCAGTGATCCGCCGTCGCTCGAATCAATTATTAATAATAATAAGAACAACAATAATGTTTTGGCCCTTGGTCCTTCCTGCCACAGTTAACACAGATACTACGCTATGATCACAGCCAAAGGGTCACAACATTACAAGACCTCACTTCTCCCGAGTCGGCACTGCTTGATTCTAGCGACAAGGGGCAATCCATAACGATTGGTAACAATATCAAGGTAAATGGATAGGGGCGTTAAACCTCTACGATTTAAGGTGAGCATTTTCTGAAAATAGCGGTTTCAATCGTACCCGAAAGTAGGCCAGAGGTTTCGTTATCAAAAAAAAAAAAAAAGTGGTGGGACAACAACTATGGATAACTGGCCGTTTTTTAATGTGGGGGAAAGGGGAAGGGAAAAGGGGACCAGCTCCCGTGAAGTGGGAAATGGGAGCTGGATAGTGAGAGCCTACTGGTATATAGGGTTGCCCCTACATGAACCAGAAGATTGCCACAAGGACAATGGTCTTTGATTGCAGCATCTGCCTGAACAGATGGTATTTATTTGCTCCCCCACTGAGCAAATTAGGCACAAGGCCGTTTTTAATGTGAGGTAAAAACCAGCTCCCCTTAAAGGGGTCACTCTGGTTACCAAAAATAATAATTGTCCCAGTATAGAGGGTTTCCCCTCCATTGACTGGTACAAATTATCTTAAGTGTAGTATCTGCCGGAACAGATACTACACTTTGATCTTAGCCAAAAGGATACAGTTATGAGACTAATCATTCTTATACCATCGCAGTTAATCACCTGAGGAAGACCAAAGAATGAGTCAGTCGAAACGTGGTGAAAAAACAACTATTAAAGATGAGGATAACAGTGCGCAAATAAAATGTTTTTTTTTATTTTTATTTAATCATTTTTACTGTGTAATAATTTATAGTACGGCATAATCACGTTGATACACTGATTCCCATTGGATCATCGTAGTTAAGCAACGTTTAACCTAGTTAGTACTAAATGGGTGACCATTTAGAATTTCCAGGTGTTGTATGTGCTCTCCGCTTATCTCGGCATTGTTTCCAGTCGTCATGGACTTCTCCTTGCCACTGGTCTCAAACACTTCCAATTCAGGAGAGGTGTTGGAGATTGCGCAACCCTTGCCTTCACAATTACAAGTGCAACTGTCCCTACAGGGGGTATCCTTTGTCTTTCAATACTGAACGGAGGCATCGTCGTGTAATAATTTATATCAGTTTGAAATAGGCTAAACTTTAAAAAAAAAAAACACTATCAATGACCGGTTTCTTTTGGGTTAAAAAAACGTCCATTGATGCTACGAATTTGGAATAAGTGCATATGAGCGAGAAATAGAAGCAGGATGACAACGACTACATGAGAACTCGGAACTGTTAAAACTGACATGGAAAATAAGCAACCTTAGAAGTTAGTGTCGCCAATGATGCTGGGTAAAAAGAAGCTGAGAGAGTAAAAACATAACGAAATGCCAAGGTCATGTGAACCACATTAAAAGAAATTGGAATCTTAGGAAGATTTTCATCATTCCAGTAATTATAGGAGCAACCCGACCAATGAAAAAGAATTTCAAAAACAATCCGACAAATATAACCAG
>NC_136510.1:92851540-92881540 GCF_053919585.1 Euprymna scolopes
TCCGCGGATTAAGGACTATCCATTTATTTTGTTTCCTTTTAAAAATTAAATATGTTTTTAACTCTTTTTCAAAGTGTGTTTTAACATGCTTTATTAACTACTTGTTCTCATATATATATATATATATATATATATATATATATTAGATTGTTTTTCCTGTTACAAACGAGCAAAAGTTATAACCTGTTGCTTTAAAATTAGTATTTTTTTTTTTTTACAAACTGATGATTGAATATGGTTAAATTTCTGCTCATGTTTTGCTTTAAATTAATCTCTAACTGTGCATCAAACGGATACAATGGTTCTTCGTTCGCTTTTTATAACCAAGGTGCATACAATATTTCAGCCAGATCGATTCAGTAGTTTCCGAAAAAACAAAAACAAAAAAAAAAAAAACTGGAACAGACAGACAGGCAAGGAAAAGTATAATATAGATATATCTAAGTAAAATAACGATACAAATATATAAATAAAACGATAAAAAAAGAAAAAGAAAACGCCGACTATTAACTTGTTTGTAAATAGTCTTTCATATGTATAATCACATTACATATATCTTTAACATAAGTCTTTATAATTTTTAAAGCTAATAGTTTTCTTTAAGATCACACTGTGCAGAAGGTCTGTGTCCATTTTGATATACACAATGACAGGCAAAATCCATTTTAGGCCTTATCGAATTAGGCACAGTTTTTGCCCCCCCCCCAAAAAAAGGAGGCTGGATCTGTAAATTCACTCTTTTCTGTTCGTCCGTTCGTCTGTCCGCACTTTTCTTCATAACTGCGCCTAAGAATTTTTTTAAATTTTGCACAAACATTAAACATAATATGAGTAAAAAAGTAACGGAACAGATTTTCCGGGAAAACTCCGGTTGCCTCTCTAGGGGTGCCTTTCGGGTTAAAATGGCTAAAATTTGCACTTTTTTGCTTATTAAAAAAAAAAAAAAAAAAAAAATTGATGCCTTGGATTTTTATAAAACTTTCTGAAAAGTTGTAGCTAACCGATTTCTATATAATTTTGTTTGTCTATACTTCGCGATAATTCTTGCGTGTTCCCCAGGGGCTTTTTTAGGGCTAATATATACACTCCATTTTTTTAGGGGGGGGGGGCTATTTTACCATATTTGTCAAAAATTTTCTGTGTATGTCTACTTAGCAGTTTTGTATGGTGCTGAACTCAAATTTAAATATGTTAATACCTACAAGTGCACCGTTTGTTCATTTTCAACAGGGTTTGACGCCCCCTGGGGACTCTTGAGGCTAAATGAGAGGAGGGCAAATGCTGAACTTAGTCATTTTTTTCATGCTTTGTTCACTGTGCACTCACGGGGGACCATGCATACTTCACTTGTTTTTTTTTTCTAAAATTATCACATTATAAGAATTGTGCAGAGAATCTCAGTGATGTGGGTGATGAACACCGCGAGAGATTCCATCAATATATTTTAGTGATGGAGAAACGTTTTAAGGGAAAATAGCAGCCTGGCATGTTAGTGTTATATAGGGGTTTCATTGAGAGAGTCTTATTATAAGCGCAGTCTTAGAAAAGAGATTGTTATTGAGTCTTAGAGTGAGTTTTATTAAGAGAGTTTTAGAGAGAGTTTGTTGTTGTGTCTTGGAAAGAGTCTTTTATTAAGAGGGATGTTGTTGAGAGAGACTTAGAGAGAGAGATTGTTCGTTTATAACGAATGTCGTTGTTTCTGTTATGAAGAGATTGTTCGTGTTATGAAGATTCATATTTATATTAAAGTTCATTACTTATAAGTGTTGATATGAGAAGCTCTTAGAGTGAGGAGAAAGTGTGTAGACAGTCTTCAGACAGTCTTAGTGTAGATATGAGATATGTATGTCATGACATTTTATAACACAGACATATAGACATATAATAACAATTCAATTTACCTTTTTGTAGAATCACAACACAAGACGACGTTTTACAAAAACACATGATGGTTTTATTTCTTCACGACCGGCCGTGGTTTTCTCATCAAGAATTCAAAGCTTCACATATTAAGTTTCAAAGTGACCGTCTCGCTTCTAGACGTTCGAATTCCAAACTGGACTGTCGTCTGTCACTCTCAAAATCCCCTCTGCTTCTGTCTGCTCAACTCTAAAGTTTTTCTAACTATTTCTAGAACTTTCTGTTTTCCATGACGTCATACACATGTTAAAACATGTGCCTTCTTTCACGTGTTCTGGACATGCGTGTCCAAAACTTTTCCTTTTTTTACAAAAGGAATTTTAACCTATACTCAGTAACCTATTTTTCCAATATGTTAAAAACATTATCTTATAGCTGCATTCTTTTAATTAAATTTTCATAACAAAATTGACAGTGCACATTCTTTTCTTGAAATATTTTATCTCTATTCTAAACAATCGTTTGCTTTACATTCCTTTTTCTAATTCTCACATGTAATCTATTTCTAAACCTAAATTACGAGGTTCGAATTTCGTCTATTGCTATTTTATTTTAAATTTAACTAAATGTCTCTATTTTTATACTTACATGAAAAGGGGACAGCCCTTATCATGTAACATTAGCAGACTTTTGCAGGAATATAAAATGGGAAGATGACACTCAACACAGCAAGGTTAAGAGGACAAATATTACTTAAACTAATGATTCTGTGTTTTTCATTCCTGAACAGTAATAATAAAACATGATTTATTGTACATGAGAGCGGTGCCAAAACTAAAGATACAAAGGTCAGATTAAGCAAGAGGATAATTTTCTACAGCGAAACAGGTTTTATGTGACATGTACTATTGTGTAACGTGGAGTTTGTTGCGCACTCTTATTACAAGTAGAAACATGAAATGTGTTACACACTGTTAATGAATACAATATTGTAGAAAAGAGTTTGGTTACTCGTTTTGTTTTAATAAGTAAACTTACTTTATTATTCTTAATATTGACAAAATCATTGTATATATGAAAATAAAATGAACACCAAACATTAATTTATTATAACGTTTTTAAAAATAGTTATTAAAATTGGGCATATAAATATGGTGTATTTGGGCCATTGCTTCTCCTAATTATATATATATATATATATATATATATATATGAACAAATAATTGATAAAACGTGTTAAAAGACATCTTGAAAAAGAGTTAAAAACATTTAATTTTAAAAAAGGAAGCACAAGATAAGTGAATAGTCCTTAATCCGCGGAGTTTCGAAGAAATACTCTCCTTCTCATCAGAGGGCAGGAATTAGCAAAATGCGGGATCGGATTTTGCATATAAAAGTATTTAATGAAACTACAAGTAAGTCACAGATCTTACTTGGTTAAAAAAAAGGGTGAGGTAAGGGGAATAGGAGGTAAAAGAAAAATGATAAAACGATTTCACATGAATGGATAGTCCGGTGAAGGGTAAAAAATCCAAGAATGGTAAAATCCAAAACGGTCGAATTTAAAATTTCCAAATGGTCCAAAATGATCCAAAAGGCAGAGTTCCTTGGAAAAAAATCGCAAATGGAATGAATTCCAAATCATTAAAAGAAAAAGCACTGGAGAGAATATTTAAAACACGTCTGTCCAGGCTGGAGGAATCAAGTAAATTATATATATATATATATATATATATATATATATATATATATATATATATATATATATGCACGTTTCATTAAATAGCACAGACAACTCTTGCTTGATTTTCTTGTAATCCTCCTTTTCTCTTTGTCGGACCATTTTCCGAACGTTTTTTCCGAGTGGAAAAAGAAATTTCCCATAATCGCGAACGTTTTCGACCTCCATTGGTCATCCTCAGGCGAGTAGTAAAAAATAAATAATGAAATTTAAAAATGAAAATAGCGAGATGAAATGAAAAGACGATTAAAAGATGATTAAAAGACGATTAAAATCGTTTAAAATCATTAAAATACTCAAAAGCACTTGAGCGTGCCCTCCGTTTCGTTTTGCGTCTGGTTAATCTCTCTCTCTCTCTATATATATATATATATATTAGTATTTCCGAATACTATGCTGTATTTTTAAGTAGCAGGGAAACCCGAGGTTGCCCGGAACTAATTGTGGATCAAAAAATCTTCCACTCTCCCATACTTTTATTGTTTAAATCAAGTACCTTCGTGTGAAATAATAAAAAAAAAGATAATCGGCTAAGCCGTTTCCAAGTCCATAGGGAACGAACTAACACACAAAGTTCCTTTCATGCAATAGTAGAGATATATAATAGAAATGTGTATGGGTGTGTGTGTGTGTGTGTGTTTTGCTGACATCCTCCTAATGACGCCGACTCCTGGGCATTTTTAAGATCCACTAACCACTGGTGAATACAGATATATGATGTAATGAATCATAGAAGATCGTGAAACTGTTTCGGACATTTCCGGGACTTGCTCTGGTTTGTCTCTCAATAGTCAAACTGGCTCGCTAAGAACTAAAATATTCTAGGTGCTCATTATGGACAAGTACCTTACTTGAGTATTATTTGAATAAAAAAAAAACGTTTCTTCATACGTGGTCTTATCCAGTCATGTTATAAACCCTTGCGAGATCTCATGGTTGAATTTGTTGTAAAAGTGTGGTTATCTGGCTTGGGGAAACTCGATAAAAAAGAATAACATTGGTTACATAGAACCCATTGTTAAATGTGGAATGCGTCTCCATGGTACTTTTAAAATTTACAGCTTTCCCTAACACTTCAAGCTCCGGGGCTAAGCAACTGTAGGGCCACCAGGGGTCTTAGTAATCACGCCCATAGAGGAGGTGTCAAGTTTCTTGTTATTCATCGAAATACAATGAACATTATGAGAGGATGGAACTGATGAAGAGAATGAATATCATTTGATGATAATGATGATGATGATGATGAATATTATGAAGGACTAGCAGGGGAACCCGACGTTGCCCGAGATTAAATGATAATCAACAAATGCTTCACACGCCTATATTTTTATTGTCATCGAAATCAGTGAAATCGCCTATTTTTCAATCTGATTGATAGTCTACTCTAGTCGGGGACCTATCGCGGTGCACCGGGAAGAAGCTTCACATGCCTCTCGCAGTGACTTAGTTCATAATACATTGTAGTGTGCATTGCACTGTAGAGAATATACTGTTGCTTTTATAGAATTATTTTTATATATAATGGCTTGAATTAAAGTTTAATAGTTAAGAATTACAGTTCAATTGTGCTTTAAGCAAACTCATTTATTTCGAATGCAAACTTTTTCAAATAAAAATAATTTACTGTTGATTTTACATGTCGGGCCTTTTGCCTTCTGTGGTGATAAAGCTTCTCAAATGCACTCATGTTAGGCTGTGTAAGGTATTAACATAAAATCGCATCTTCTTTCATCAGTTTATTTCGATTAGCGATACTTATCGGAGTCATTCCGAAACAAAACCTATAACATAATCTAAATTCGTATGAAATTTTATAAAAATCGACCCAGCCGTTTTCGAGTACATAAGGAACGAACTCACACAAAGTTCCTTTAATATAACAGTAGAGAAAGAGATTGTAAATGAGAAATTAAATGATGATAAATATTATGAACTCACAAATACTTTTTTTCCTTACCAAGGAGTCACCAGTTATCAAGGCTGAAACTTACTCAAGGATAAGGGTTACTGGGCTGTATAGATCGACAGATGAATGATCATAAATACTAAGGAAGAACTAAAGTCGTCACGCACTTAAAATCATACCCAAACCAGAAAACATCGCTCATAGCAGGCGAAGACGAAGGAACAGAATAGAAGAGAGCAGAAAGTAAAACCTAATTTTTTTTTTTTTAACACAGGAATCGCAATTTATCAAGGCCTGGAGGCCACTCAAGGATAAGGGTTAATAGGTATACATCAGTCAATATGATTATAGCGTAGTAAACATAAGTAGTGGGAATCTTGTAAATTGGATTACTAAAGGGGGGGCGGTTCATCAAGAATTTGTTTACATTGGACTTGAAGACAACCATATTGTAGTCAGCTGGAAAGAAGGCAATCGAAAGAGAGTTCCACAGGCGTGCAGTTCTAAGAAAGAAGCTTTGTTCATGGAATCTACATTTAGGTTTGGGCACAGATAAAGAGTGTGTGGAAATTATTGATAGTGGTTTTAGCAGGGAGACCCGATGTTGCCCGGGATTTAATGAAGAACAATGTTCCATCTTTCCATGGTTTTATTGTCATTGAAATCGGTGAAATCGTCCGCTATTCAATCAACTCCAGTGATTGCCTTCAATAGTTGGGGACGCACTGCGTCGTATCCGGAGGAAACTTCACATGCCTCCCCGCAGTGACTTGGTTTACAATAGATTGTAGTTTACATTGCACTGTAGAGAATTTACTATTGATTTTATAAAATTACCATATAATGACTTCAATTAAACATTAAAATGCAAAAAGTCAAGTATCTTGGTTCAATTATGCTCCAAACAGAAACATACATTCCGAACGCGCCCCTATATTATTAAAGGACATATTATTGATTTTATACGTTGGGTTCTTCTGCTTGTGCGGTGATGAAACTACATAAATGATCTTGTAATGTAGGTTGTATAAATGTGTTAACTTTGATCAAAATCGAATTTCCTTCTTTAATCGGATTTTTCGCTTATTGATAATTTTAGGGGTCATTTCGATACAAGCTCTAAGGACATTCCCAGGCACATTAAGTACATTCGTGTGAAATTTAAAAAAATCAGTCCCGCCGTTTCCGAGTACATAGGGAACGAACTCGCAGACACACACACAGAGTGCCTTTTATATAAAAATGGAGATATTAACGGAATAATAAAATATTTTTGATAGTTTTTTTTAATCAAATCTTTACTCCTATAAATCTGTATTGTTTTTTTTTTTTTTGTGTGTGTGTGTGTGTGTGTGTGTATTGCGATTCATATTAAAAAAAACTTTTTTTTTGCCTTTACTTAAAAAGAAAATACAACTTTGTTATATATGGGCCGCTGAATTGCATTTATTTATCTGCAAAAGATCTAGCTAATTTGCATATTCTTTTAAACATCCATTTCAATTAATTCCCTATTATGTTTTTTGGTTTTCTTATGAGATACTCATCTTTAGTTAACTATTACATGTAATTATATTCATGCAGATATTCTACATGATTTATACTTGCGTAATGTTTGCGTAAAACGTTTATAGTAAACACAAACATCTTTCTATATATATCTACGTACATTTTTTTAAAAAATTGCCTACAAAACTTCTGTCAGTTTTTCGTCTAGAAACATGAAACTTAATATATAGGGTATTCGCATTATGCGAAACTTTATATTTGGGTTTTAGCTGGAAAAACTATGCAAAAGTGTGAAAATAAAAAAAAAATAGAATTTTCCAGGTGAAGGTCGAACGACAGCATTATGAATATGCATGCGTAACGTAATAGCTTTTGGTTCATGTTTTAATATTTAGCCTTGCAGCAAACATGTTTTCGTAGCTCAGACAATAACATCAAAGGCACAGTAAATCGTAAGCTAAACATTTTGGTTTCGATTCTCGGTGATGGCGCACGAGTTATTTATTTATTATTATTTTTTTTGTTTTTAAACTTTTAAAATCATTACTATATCAACACGATACACACGAAGGTCGACCGAAACGTTTTGAAAATTAATCCCAAAATAGAAACATAAGTTTAATAAATCAAAATAACACGAATTGTTATTTTCGTTCTTGAATGTATAAGAGTAAAATCAAATTGTGTAATCAAAATTTATACTTATGAGACATCGGCTTGTGTTATAGCTTGGTTAGATGAGCACATCCCTTGTTCGAGACTAAATAGGTTCATTCCAGAGTCGAACTTCACCACGGTTTGCTTGATATCTGTTTGTTAATAGGCTCTCTTGTGTGTGGCGTGTTTGCTCATATGGCAGAGTACTCGCCTCGCATGCAAGTTTAATATGAACCTAAATGAGGCTGAAACTCGAGTCTTGGACTTCCGGTTTATTACATGTCATGGCTCTTGTGAGCTGTGACGTTGTTTTACTGTGAAAATAAATTATATATATATATATATATATATATATATATATATATATATATATATATATATATATATATATATATGCATAAATATGAAAAAAGCTTCTTTCTTAGAACTGCACGCCTGTGGAACCGTCTTCCGTTCTCCTGCTATCCAGCTGACTACAATCTGATTGTCTTCAAGTCCAACGTAAACAAATTCTTGATGAGCCGTTCCACTTAAGTTAACAAATTTACCGAATTTCTATTACTACCAATTACTATATTGTTCAATTCACTACTGTACACTCTTAACCCTTATCCTCAAGTGGTTTCTTGGCCTTGATATGTGGTGATGTCTCTGTAAATATATATATATATATCATAGAACAGGCGAAATGAAAAAATAACAACATCAGAAAAAGAAAACTCTGAAAGTTTGTATTCTTAACGTGGGGATATGGCATCCCTCGTCGCGAGATGGTTTATTTATATTGTTTTAACACAGTGAAAGCTCGCGGGAAAACACAGCTAAAATAGACGTTCTCAAATTTAGGGTAATAATTAGCCGATTACATGCTGCAACCGCACGCGTTATAATACCATACAGGAGGAGGCGTTCCAAAAGCAACGGCTCCTATTTTTTTCACTTCTGCCTAAACGGATCAGAGAGGGTTGCAAATTACGTTCTTATGATGACTGAACTTATGCATTCACGAACTGAAAGTTGCAATTCTTATCACATTACATTAAAATTTTTCTAGGTTGATAAAGTCAGGGAAGCAGAAAACAGGATAGGGAATTCCAAAGTATAGCAGTCAGGGGAAAAGGAACTATTAAAGCAGAATGCTTTCCGACACCCCCGGAGTTGAACAGTGGAGAGGTGGGATTTTGCTGCTAGACAGGTTTACATGATGTTTTCAAAGAAAAATGCAAAACATAAACGAAAATAGAATAAATGGGCAAACATTAACAATAGCGTCGGAAATTATTTTAATATTCCAAAGCAACTTATTTTTGCTTTATAGCTACGTATTATATGTAGTTCTTTCGAGATTATATAATCCTCACTGCCTAGCAAAAATATGATGCATACAACATAATCGTATTGACACACCGGTTCTTTTGAGATCACTGAAAATAAGCAACGGTGAGCCTGGTCAGTACCAGATTGGTGACCATTTGGGAATACTAGGTGCTGTATGTATTGCGCTGGGCCGTAGAAATTTCTAGGTTAGTATTTGGGAGCGCGTTTAAAACTACTGGGAGAAATGCACCCACGCTCTTCGTTAGGACATGCATTTCGAAGAAGGAAAACTCTGATGTAAAACTGAAGGTCTACTGTCTGCTATGTCTTGTTGCAATCATTTGCACAGACTGAGTTTGGCAATTGTTCCGAAAAGTGTTGATAGTTTTACACAATGCCTTCGCTAATATAAACAAATTATCTGTGTGCATTTCGGACAACTCAGTTACCTGAACCATAAAAAGGTCGAAATTCGAGGGGAGAATCTATATTAAAAAAAATAAAAAAACTGCGCACAATGGAAAATTGTTATTTAAATGTAATCTTAGAATATTAAAGTGACACAAATACATCCGGAACACAATGAACAGGTCAATATTTAGTAGCATAGCCCTTCTGCAATTTGACAGCTTACAATCTGCTGGACATTTCTTAAATCAATACTTTTGCCTTCTCGATTTGAAGTTATTTTTTAAAAATTGACGTGAACACTAGGATACTTCAATTAAAAGTCAAAATATGAACAGATAAAATTATAGAGAAATGAAAGGCGAATCAAATGAGGTATAGGTTGTTTAAACAGTTACATTCAATTTAGCTTACATTTTCGGTTTTTGAATAAACGACAAGTGCGGACTTTTTTATGCCACTGTGTGTGTGTGTGTGTCGTGTGTGCGTGTGTGTTTCTGTGTGTGTGTTTTCAAAACCAGTCAGATTAATCTATCTCTGACGATGATTTCCAGAAGGATTAGAAAGAACTTGGACTTACAAATATGGCGAATTCATCATCCAGTTCCTGCAAGATGTGAAGAAAGTTATTCGGAAGTTGGAAAGGATAAAACAGAATTAATAATCAAAAAACGTCTATTTAATGAAATAATGCTGAAATGAAAAAATGCTGCTTAAATCTCTCTCTCTCTCTCTATATATATATATATTATAGATATCAATTCAACGGAGCACTGACGATCTTTGCATTAGCGGGGTGATTGCGCAGAAACAGCGTAACCTCTTACACTCTTTTTATAAAGATGTACACGAGTAATATAACCTTCTCCGGTCACGCAAAAATGCTGTCCTGCTATCAGAAAGCGTGTTTACTAGCAAGCCCGAGAGTCGTGTGAACTTATTTCCGCAGAGCAAAATCAAGATTCACGATTCATTTAATAGCCATTAGCCCCGGGTCTTGAGCACTGAATGGGAAGGTCGACCATCGCTTTGGTGTGTTTCCCCAGACAGAGAACGCGTATCTACACGTACACTGTATACATAAAAATGTAAGTGTGTAAAGGGTTGGTTGGACAATGAGTACATTGGCCTGCCGGTATCCGCCGGATGACGGATGGGGTGGAGTTCGACAGCTAGCCCCGGAGATATATATATATATATATATATATATATATATATATATATATATATATCCAAGCATACTTAATTCACTTTTAATAAAATAGCGTGGAAGTTGTACATCATCAACCACTCAGCTCATTGTATATTTTACATTATCACTCATAATACTTAATAAAACGTAAAGACTATGTAAATATATGATCTATGTAAGCATTAATAAAACATTGTTGGCAGGTGACCAACCCGACAGGAAATAAGTAACAGGAAATAAGGGGGGGAAAAAAAGAAAAGGAATAGCGGGTATGTTCCGATTTCCTCACCACTACCAGCAGCAGCAGCAGCAGCACCACGACCTCGACCACGAGGACAAAGTTAGACACATGGTCGATTTAGCGGAGGATATAAGGGACGTTTCAAAAGTAATGCCGCCTATTATTTTATTCCGCCTGAATGGATCAGAGGAGATTACAAATTCTATTGTTATGCCGACTAAACTTACACAATTACTTTAAAGATTCATCTCTGTGTTGCAGATATTGCTGGTGTGCGACTCTTAAAAAAAACAACAAAAAAAAAACAACCCTCTATCATAGACGTGCGTCAGAAGCAGAAACACGTCACAGAACCCCTCCATGCAGAAAAAAATGAACTGATCAACATTCACCGGCGCCTATTGAAGATTTACGAAGCCGATCCAGCTGATGGCAGCACAGGTAAGATATGAGTCCAGTGGCAAGGAGAAGTCCAGGACGACTGGAAACAATGCCGATATAAGCGGAGAGTAGATATAATAGATGCTTATTATAACAGAAATACAGCCCGTCGAAATAGCTCGATTGGAGGCTATCATACTAAAGATATTAAGGTCTTCTTTCAATCACGGGTCTCGGCATCCGTTTTTATGTTTTTATTGTTAGAATTCTATTATATACTGAAACCAGCGTGAATGAAAAGTAATTCTTTTCGATTTGTTTGTAAAGAATTTAGCTTTAGAAATATCTATATATTAATAGGATAGCGTGTGTGTTATTTTCTGTGTCACGCTTACATCCGGGTCGTGTAATTGTTATGTATTTCCATTTCTTGTCATAAGTAATTTTACTAAGAATTCTTCATAAGTTTTGGTTTCGGTTAAACTTGAAGGAGCCAAAGTTTATATATATATATATATATATATATATATATATATATATATATATATATATATATATATATATATATATATATTCCAAAGCTTTGGTTTCGATTTAAACTAATGCACGCAAATTATATGGATATATTTTGTTTAACTTTGAGATCGCAACTTTATAATATATAAAAATCGATAGAACATTAATATATATATATATATATATATATATATATATATATATATATATATGTATACAGATTTCGTTGAACAGCAAGGATAATTTCTGTTTGTTTTTCTTACGATCCATTTGTTTCTTTCGGCAGAAAAATGTTTGAACGTTCTGTTCGAGTATAAAAAAAGAAATTTGCCATAGTCACAAACGTTTCGACTTTCAAGAGTCGTCTTCAGGCGAGTGATGTAACAAAAACTGCGTTTGGTGAAATTTATTGAAAAGGCAATTAAAATCATTTAAAATCGTTAAAAGAACTTAAGCCTGCCTTTTATAATATATAAAAATCTATAAAACATTAACTATAAAAATATATACGAAATCTGCAGCAATTAAAACATCATATTTAAGCGTACTTAACGACCGGCTTACGCCGGGCGTTCCTGCTAGCTTAGATAAATGCCTTTGCAGTTTTAATAAAAGAGCTACAATAACATTAGGGCGTCTCCTTTAACATCAATATATTACATATGAATGGGTCCGCTGTGGAATTTCCACAGGTCCCGCTAGTTTAGTTTTAAATGAATAAAGAAAAACGAATAAATTTATCTGTGACCCTTCAAGCGTTTGCGGTAATTCTAAGAGATTTATAGTGTCGAGGAAAATGTAATTTTTAACTAGCTTTAAAATTACTAACAAACCATTGTGTATTAAAAGAATGAAAGTTCTGGCGACATTTTACATCGCGGGATTTTACGAATAGAGATTAAAACATTACCTTACCAATAAAATAGTTTGTATAGTTCGGACTACATTTCAGCCAATGAAATCTTCGACCTTTTTCAGGTGTGTCTTCGTGAATTCAGGAACCTTTGTCGAACTCGTGAATCCGTACGAAATTTGTAAGGACCCGTGACGCAACGGACAAAGAATTGATTCTTACTTATAACCTAAGTGACAGTCTTATGGAGGTTGAAGGTTCAATCCTCACTGCGGGTGGTACTAACAACACAATCGTGAATTACTTCAGATTTATATCCGGTCATGACTGACGAAATAAGAACAAGCCACCCGATGAATTAAGTAAAGGGTTCCGTTTGAAATTCCATACAGATTTCCGAATGTAACAAAGTTCGCCAACCCCGACCTGACGCATCTGAAGAAGGTCGGAGACTACATCGACTGAAACGCTGTGAAAACGACACTCAAGATAAATACAGTAGTCTAAAATAAAAATTAGCATCCCTAAAAAAGTCCGAAAAAAGAAATTAGTTTTAGTTTTATAACAATGTGGTTCAATAAATAATTTAATAACTAAATAATATCGTGATAATTGCAGTTAGCATTTACACTTATATATAATTAATATTTTATCGTCTCTGAAGAGCAGCTAAAAAAATGTTAGTTATGGATTGCGAAACATGCGTAAGACTAAAAAAATAGTGGACAGATTTGTTGATACGCAATCAACTATATGTACATAAATATACATACATATACATACATATACACATACATACATATATATGGATACAAATTTCGTTGAACAGCGGGGATAATTTCTGTTTGTTTTTCTTACGATCAATTTGTTTCTTTCGGCGGGAAAATGTTTGAACGTTCTGTCCGAGTGTGAAAAAGAAATTTGCAATGTTTTCCACTTTCACGAGTCGTCTTCAAGCGAGTGATGAAACAAAAACTGCGTTTAGTGAAATTAATTGAAAAGGCAATTAAAATCATTTAAAATCGTTAAAAGCACTTAAGCCTGCCTTCCTCCTCATACCGAGCCTTGTTGGTCGTCGGTTTGTCCATGCAAATGAGTAGTGCTTCAATGATTGGGAAGCGCAGATCGCAATGCGTGTTTAATTAATATGACCCTAAATTCGTTTTGGGGGATGTCGTTCGAACATTGGTCCGCCAAAAAGAAAAAAATGGATTGCAAGAAAAATAAACAGGAATTATCCTTACTGTTCAACTAAACATGCATCAGAGAAAAAAAATGTTGCTCTAATATATATATATATATATATATATATATATATATATATATCTGTGTGCGTGTGTGTGTGTGTGTGTGTCTTGTTCTGCTCGGGAGATATTGCTTAGAAAAAAGTTGGTTATGGTCTTAACTTCTATATAAGCAATATCGCCTGAAGAGGTCTCTAGCTACTCGTAATTGGCTGACTGAAACATGCTCATGAATGTGTAGCGACATATTTATGCTCATGTAAAATAAATACCACATATATCTTGCCTTACTTTCGTATTGAGCACTCTTGCATTGACCTCGTTAAAACTTTGTTGATTTATTCACCTCTGGAACATATTTACCTGGAATTATATATATATATATATATATATATATATATATATATAGCGAGAAAGATAGAGAAAAGAGAGAGAGAGAAAGAGAGAGAGGAAGAAAGAAAGAGAGAAAGAAAGAGAAAGATATATATATATATATATATATAGAGAGAGAGAGAGAGAGAGAGAGAGAGAGGGGGGGAGGAGAGAGAGAGGGAGGGAGATACAGTGCGCGAAATGCTATTTCTGAGGAGACAGTTATAAATAGAGACTTGATATTAGTCCCCCACTGTTTGGATTTGAAACTGACGGTACCGATGTTGTTCTGATCTGTTAATACATGTGTAAGTCATGCATTCTGATTCTTAAAATTTTCTTAGTAATCGAGGACACTGGCGGGGGTTCTCTATATACATATTACACACACCAATTAGAAGCAATGAAACAAAAAAGAAAAAAAAAGAAAATTATAAAAATCCTGGGGAACTAGTACAACTAGACTTTAAAAAAAACAAAAACACGAAAGGAACAAGCCGTGACTCATACGTCAAGAGATAAAACCGCAGGGCAATTAAGCCAATGTTTAACTTTGGATTCTCGCAGATTGAAAATTTCTTTTTGATCATTTTAACTTGAAACGATTCTAATCCTCACATCGGCCTAGATGTACTTATATCATCAAATGCGGGCTATACCTGCCCCCACCACTCTCCCCAGTCACACATAGTTATTTCTGAAGACGACACTTGTACGCAGGAAACCCGAACCAGAGACAGAAATAAATTCACGCCGACACATGGGAGACAGTTTAGATAATAATGAAACTAAATCATCTCATTCCAGAGAACAACAAGACCCTATTTGTTTGCTTCGCTACGAGGGCAAAGTTAGGTACAAGGTCGGTTTAAATGGGAGATCCAACTCCCCAAAAGGACCACTTAGAATTGGGCGAACATAATAATTGACCCAGTCAAAAAGAATTTATTCTCTGAGAACAAACACTGTGATATGGTTTATAGTTGGGTTAGGGTTAGCTCCACCAGAGTGGACGGGTACAAAAATAAGCATGATCGATCCGGTCGGCATTCCTTATGAGGGCGCTTAAGCGATCCCGAAGAAACTGATCCACTGGTGCAGCTTAGATAAATAGGTCGCGCAGATGAGCCTTGACATGTGACACTGGTGCTTCTACCATTATTGACCCTTTGAATGATAAATAAATGCTTCTCTACATTAAAAACCGACCTTGTATCTAACTCTGCCCTCGTGGGGAGGCAAGTAAATAGGAAGTAATATGGCGGCTGGAAAACGTTTTTCGACCACCATAAAAGCATTACAATACGTTTAAACCCTGAAGAATTTCCGCCAAGCGCTCTTGTTCTAAGTTAACTAGCCACTACTTGTGTTTCAAACTTTAAAAAAAAAGTGCTTTAAAATAGTAAAAACACTCAAGTTTTTTTTTCGTTTGTCTTTTTTGGAAGAGGGGTTTGAGGCGCCCCTATTATCCCAAAGAACCAGCTATATAAACACTTTGCAGTATTTTTCAATAATTATTTGCAAAAAAAAATTCTTTACAATCAATTTTTATTTAAAAATTAAGAAACCATTTTCTAAAAACAATTGTTTATATGTTTGCATTTTGTTTTTCAGTAAAAAGCTTTTCGGTAGCTTCACCGGTTGTTAACCTACTAAAATTTTTCCGAATGTAAGAACGAGGCTCGTCTGCGGGACCTACTTATCTTAGCTGGACCGATCCACTTTCTCCAAAAGTGGGTAAGGCCTGAGATTATAGTACAGATATTGCACGTTGAACAGAAAGTACCATACGTTCGGAGTATTTTGAATTCGGTGTCTATAAAATCCTTGAAGGTTACTTTGGCTGCGGCTATGCAACTTTGTATTTCAGTCGAGCACCTTCCATCAGATGTGATCCAGTATCCCAGAGAAGAGTCTCATGGATAGAAAGAAAGATGAATGAAGAAATTATGCGTAAGGCAGAGTACAACAGAACGCTTCTAAATGCCATTCACGTCTGACAGTTTGTTCATGGAAGAGCTGCACCCTTTCCATGTAAATAAGAATATTAAATAAGTGAAAATGAGATTAGGATAAGCCTAGAATCGAACCCTGTAGGCAAAGTTAAGAAATGGAATGTGAGAAATTACTCTATTGTTAAATTCTATGATAATAGTTAAATATTGTTTATATCGGAAAAAAAAGAGTTGATTGTCCATTCTTTAGAAATCTGAATATTAAATATGCCAGTAAAAGAATGAAAAATGCAAATTAAATTATATTGTTAAAAATAGGTTAGAGTTATATATTGAGGATTCTTTTGTTTGCCAAAAGTGTGTTGGACAAACATATGTAAAGCCACGTGAAATTGGTCACGTTGAAAAACACACTTCTGACGTTATAAACAAAGGACATTTCTCCATATTATGGGTTCGGATTTTAGTCAGTGAGAGAGAGAGAGAGAGAGAGAGAGAGAGAGAGAGAGAGAGAGAGAGAGAGAGAGAGTTGGTCAGTTGGTGAATTGGAGTCAGAGCCCCTTGGAGGCGAGGGGAGAGGAGTAAACCAATGTAGCCATACCATTTGAATTCCTGGCGTCAATCGATCGGTCGATCAGAGGAATAAAGAAATCGTTAGGTTTGTATTACATGAGTCCGGTTATATATGTACCCCAATATGAACTCATCCACGTCATCTTTTTTTTTTTTTTTTTTTACATGGCTTATCAAAGCCCGGAATAAGGGTTATTGCGTGTACAGTAATTAATGGGATAATATCGTAGTAATAGTAAGTGTTGGAGATTTGATAAAGTGTCTTACTTAAGGGGGCGATTCATCAGGAATTTGTTTATGTTAGACTTGAAGACATCCAAGTTGTAGTCAGGTGGGAAACAGGCAAACGGAAGAGAATTCCACCGGCGTGCACTTCTAAGAAAGAAGCTTTGGTCATAGAATCTACGTTTTGATTTAGGCAGTGGGGAAAATGAATGACAGTGGTTTCAGCTAGACGGGTGTTTTTCGTGAAAGACTGGCGAGGGGGGCAGAGATTGAAGCTCGGACGAGCACTTGCCATGGATATAACGATAAAACAAAGACAGGCTCGCAACATTTTTTCTTTAGGAGAAAGGTTGCAGGGAAGAGAAAAGGGCATCCCCCACTAAGCCACGAAGTCTATTTTGTACTCTGTCAAGGCAGGATAGGCTGTTTTTAGCAGCTCCAGACCAGATGTGGCAGCAGTACTCCATCCTTGGACGTACTTGGCTTTTATACAGATAGAGAATTGCATCTGGAGCGGTAGAAGGATCCTAATATTTCCCCAGCGACCTGGGCAACAGACATTATGTACGTCATCTCCTTAATATATACTTCTATGCAACAAGTTGAAGTTCTTAGAACGTATAATGCGGGCAGACGGGATGAAAAATGTTTGATTATCGACGGCAAGAAAAGCAGGGGAAGACATAACACAAAGTCAACAAGATAATGAGATGCACAACTATAGGCCTCATAAGAAGGACTGGACACAGTACTGAAGGGACCGATGAGCCATGCTCATCGATGTCTACGAAAGCAGACCTAATACATGTTAAAAAAAAAAAAAGAAAAAAAATGAGAGAGATAGAAAAAGAAATCGACAATTTCTGCCGACAGTCTAAGAAAAACGGAGCCGTAAGGTCATTCTAAAGGAGCTAGTACAACATAACATCTTTTAGCATCGAGGATCACTACAGTGAAGGGGTGGAAATTTGGTAAATCGTGGTAATTATTTCACGGGACCTTATTTATTTATTTGCTTATGCTTCTACTTATAAAGCTGGCTGTGTCACGATGGCTTGCCCTTCACCTGGGTAAGCTGCATCTAAGATCCAGCAAAAATTGGTTGCCCGTCCTCTACGTTCATTCCCTAACGTTTGAAATAGAATAAACTTACAAGAAAAGACATCTTTGTTTACGGCTGTTTCGCGGACAACCGTTTTATTTCATTAATCATTATGTAGTCACCCCCTCCCCTCCAACCACAAACAATATTAAAAAAAAACAATACCACTTCCAATAAAATATTCCAAATACAATTGAGATAGACGATAATTGTTTTCAAAAGTAATTTCGGGTGTGAAATAATAAAAAAATGGTATCTTTGTTTGCGGATCGTATAAATAAATGTATCTGGAGTGAGAGTGTGGAAAGCTGTGAGTATGGGGAGGGGTGTGATGGGATTATGTTAAAAAGATCGCGAGGAAGTTCGTAGGGAGGGAAGGCTAATACACATCACACATTCCCACACATAGTTATATATTTTTCATTTACAATTTTTTTTTTTCATCTATTCCTTTCTTAAGTCGCTCCCAGAGAATATCTATATCGGGTCGCACAACAAGTCTGTTTCTTAAAGTCAACAATAATGGTGTTTTTGTGAGAACTCATAAAAAAGGGCAGGTGTCCGTGTCGCGAGACAAAGGGTCTCTCTCTCTTATTTTTTATTTATTTATTTTTTTTTATTAATAAACTGATCTAGATTAAAGAGGTTAGCTACGATTGTCTTTTATGGTCCCAGCTAAGGTTTACCCTCTCAAAAAGAAATAAACGTTTCTTGGGAATGATGTTGGTCTCGCTTGTGGCGTCACCACTCGCGGTGGAGGGTCGCACGAGCGAAGGCATCATTATTATTATTATTATTATTAATTTTATTGTATTTATTTTTATTATTTGCATACATTTTTTAAGAGTCGTTGGCGCCAAAAACAACAATAATATAAGAGAAAAGAGTAAAATAAAAGAAATAAAGAGAAAGAAAGAAAGAGGAAAAAAGGGAAAATAGAAAGAAAATAAAAATAGAAGAAAGAAACAGTAGAAGAAAAAGAAAAAGAAAGAATAAAAAAGAAAGAAAATGTGAAAGAGAAAGGAAAAATGAGGAAGAAAGAAAAAATAGAAAGAAAAAAGTGCAAGAAAAAAAGAGCAAGAAAAAGAACGAGAAAAAGAATAAAAAAGAAATAGAAAAAAGAAAAAGAAAACATGAAAATAGAAAGAAAGACAAACAAAGAGAAAAATAGAAGAAAAAAGAAAAACAAAGAAAAATAGGGAAGAAAGAAAAATTAGAAACGAAAAATTAGAGAAAGACAAAAAGAAAGAGGTGAAAAGAAAAAGAAAGAAAGGATAAGGAAAAATGAAAAAAAAAAAAAAAAAAAAGGATAAGAAAATAGTAAAATCTTTACGCCATGTCCAGCCTTCGTGAAAAAAATACATAAATTCACTTTTGACTCGAAGCGACGAAGTTAGCGAAATCTTTCCATCTGGCAAGTGAGCTGGTTTTGACCTGTCACCGGGAGAGGAGATACAGGTTAAGCTTAACTTACGTAATGTGTAACTTTACTGCGTTTTATAAGAATAAAATGTAAAACAACCATGATATAATTAACAAAGTATGGATAGACGGCCGTCCTAAAAAGAATGCGAGAAAACTTATGTAAAGTTGATAAAAAATGATGGGTTTGTATTACTGTACACATAGATTCGAAAAAGTTATCAAAAAACAAATATATAACAAATAAATGTTATCAAAGGCAAGATAAGTTACTTTTCTACCAAACTGGATATATTTTTCGTGTTTTTATTCAATGTAACATGTTTATTCAGCTCGAAAACCATACAGTGTTTACCGATGTATTGGAAAATTCAAGATGGCGTCTGACTCTCTCTTTAACACGGTAAGTTTGGGAAAAGGTGTTATAAAAGAAAAACTGGATAAAATACTCGCTCAATATATGTTACCGTGACATAAGTTGACATATATTCGGCGGGTTTTTAATAGTATTTTTCTAGTTTTTTATTTACAACACCTTTTCCCAAACTTACCGTGTTAAAGAGGGAGTGAGGCGCCATCTTGAATGTTCCAATACATCGGTAAAAACTGTATGTTTTTCGAGCTGAATAAACATGTTACATTGAATAAAAACACGAAAAATATATCCAGTTTGGTAGAAAAGTAACTTATCTTGCATTTGATAACATTTATTTGTTATATATTTGTTTTTTTGACAACTTTTTCGAATCTATGTGTACAGTAATACAAACCCAAAAATATTTACTTGTATCATTATTAAGATTTCTACATGAACTATTTCGATTTAAAGTCTATTTAGTATTACGCATGGAATCTGAAGAAAAGCACGTTTTAATTAAGAAAATATGCTAGCATAACAGAATTTTTTACAAGATGGCGTCATTGTATTGCTCATGGAAACAATGTTTTTTTTTGTATAGCTAAAGCCGAAAACCCTGTTCAAATGTGTGTTTTTTTTTCGAATACGCAGTAATATTAAATTACCTTTTTTTTTACAGCAGATTCACCATTTGTCAAGACCTAGAGTCGACTCGAGGACAATGTTAAGGTGTAAGGTGGTTGGTATGACAACAGCTAAGTGATAGATTTTGGTGGGAGAATTGGACCACTTAAAGAGACGAATTAACAAAAACTTGTTTACATTGGACTTGAAGACGACCATATTGTAGTCAGCTGGGAAGAGGTCAGTGTAACGGAGTTCCACAGACGGGCAATTCTAGGAATGAAGCTTTCTTCATGATATTTGTGTTTAGATTTGAGCATTGATAGAGAGTAGGGGAACTTGTTGGTAGTGGTTGTAGCATGACAAGTGTTTTTGTGGAAGTTTAACGACTGAGGGGCATTGAATTAAGCTAAGACGAGCAGTTGCCGTAAAAATAACGGTCAAGCAGAGACAAGCTAGTAGAATCGGCTATTGGACAGCACTTTGTAGATAAAAAGGACTGTGGTTCTGCATTCTCTCCGGAGCGTCTTCTGTTTCGCACAGAGGACGCATTAAGTTCCACGTATCTACCCTCGAGGCGCTTGCCATCACTTTTAAGCCCACCTACTTTGTGCAAACAGAGAAATCTTCGGTTACAGTTGGAACTAGGGAGGGGGGGGGACACATTTTATTTAGTTTTTTTTTTTCTTTTTCTTTTTCGTCGTTATCCCTTTCGTATAAGTATTTCTACAGGAAAAACAAAACATTCAGACATATATCCTGGAAAAGTTTGTCTGACGAAAACGCTTTGGGTTCTATTACAATTCGTGATTTTTTTTAAACCGACTTATTTATTTCATAACATCCGATTATGGTTAATTTCTTTTTCACCACACGCGCGTGCGCGTGCGTGTGTGTGTGTGTGTATGTCGCTTAAAACAAATTAAGAAAACCCACAAAAAAAAAACCTTGGTCTCTTAGCTAGGAGCTAAGTGTAGTATCTGCTTTGATAGTATACTTCATATTTTCCTTTCTTGCTCAGTGAAAGAGACATCTTTTTCCACCAAGGCAATTTTACTTTTCCTTTCAATCTTGAGTGCCTCCTTATGGGGAACTAGAATCCCCCCACTTTCTAGAACAACCTCGTGTCTAACTGGCCTCTGGGAGAGGGGGGGGGGTTCAAAATAAGCGAATATTCTTGGGATTCGTATATTTAATCTGCGCGGTTAAAGATGAAAATACTATTTCAAATGGAAGCCCGTATAGAAAAGAGAAGATGCATCTAAAATTAAAAAAAAAAAAAAAAAAAAATTCAAATTACAGAAAAGAAAACAATTTCAATATTCTAGACAGGTTTTCACAAATAATATCTAGACTGGCGCGTCGCAAATCCGACGCAGGCAAAATGCAAAGACTTGCAAATGATGCTGATAATAAAAACTGAAAGTTTATATGGAAATATAAAGAAATATTAATTCAGACAGGAATTATTGCCAACGTCAAGTGAAGACTATTTGGATTTTTAAGAGTTTTTTTTTGTGTTGTTGAGGGAGGGGGAATTTTTGGAATTTATGCCTCTTCATCAAAAACTTGGGAAACTCCATGACAAGTAAAAGAAATTAGAAAACCGGGTGGAGCACGGGAGTAGAATTCATAATTAAATGCTAATGGCACACACACACACACACACACACACACACACACACAAGACAAACAAAGTAGCAAAACTGAAGCTGGCCTGCCAGGACACTATATATGTAAATGTAGGAAAATTTGAGTATATTTTATGTTTGAAAATATAGGTTCTTTTTTATATTAATTGTCATAAAAATTTAACCATAGAATCTCAGCGACTATTGATCAGAATTTAACAAATGAAGGCTCGATAGAAAGGTAATTACCTGAATTGTATAGTGGGCTATGTGACATTTACCCTTAAGGTCGCACATTAAGGGTATCATCCATCATCCAGAGCCTATTTTTGGCACTTGTTTTACAGCCATAAAATGTTTCAATCATAGTCATTTGTTTTCCTAGTTTTGCATATGAATTACAAATATCCAAGAGACGGAGAGAGAGAGAGAGAGAGAGAGAGAGAGAGAGAGAGAGAGAGGGAAACACTGAAAGAGAGAAATACAGAGACAAAGACACAAAGAGAAAAAGAGAGATACAGAAAAACGAAGGAGAGAGAGAGAGAGAGAGAGATAAGCAGAGACAGGGGGAGAGAGTGAGAGAAACAGAGACACAGGGAGAGAGAGAGAAACAGAGATACAGGGAGAGAGAGTGAGAGAAACAGAGACACAGGGAGAGAGAGTGAGAGAAACAGTGACACAGGGAGAGAGAGTGAGAGAAACAGTGACACAGGGAGAGAGAGTGAGAGAAACAGTGACACAGGGAGAGAGAGTGAGAGAAACAGAGACACAGGGAGAGAGAGTGAGAGTGAGAGAAACAGAGACACGGGGAGAGAGAGTGAGAGAAACAGAGACACAAGGAGAGAGAGTGAGAGAAACAGAGACACGAGGAGAGAGAGTGAGAGAAACAGAGACACGGGGAGAGAGAGAAGCAGAGACACAGGGAGAGAGAGAGAAGCAGAGACACAGGGAGAGAGAGAGAAGCAGAGACACAGGGAGAGAGAGAGAGAAGCAGAGACACAGGGAGAGAGAAACATGGAGACACAGGAAGAGGGAGAGACACGGATACACCGAGTGAAAGAGAGAGAGAGAGAGACGCAAAGACACAGGGAGAGAGAGAGAGAGACACGGAGACACAGGGAGATAGAGAGAGCGACACGGAGAGACATAGAGAGACGGAGAGCGTACACAATAAGCTCAGTAGCTCTACAACTTACAGAAGAGCGTGAATGCAAAAATTGAAAGCTTAATTAAGAGATATGGTAATTGTTATTTATTTACATAACTCAATACCAAAACTAATGGATATAATTTAGTAAGCTTACAGTTTGATTATATTTATACAGAAGAAGAAAAAGCATTACAGAAACAAACGGTTATTAATACTTTAAATCAATAAGCATAGCCGCTTCTATTATATTCATAAAGACAAAATGCCGAATATTTGTCGGAATTTATGTACATCTAAGTTTGTAGACATGCGCCATTCTTGCCTTGGCCAAAAACTTTATTATACATTTCTCTAATAGATATTCCATGCATACATATTCTTACTAATAGGTCTAACATAGCAAGACGCACACACCCATACATACATATATAATTTCACTAATGTGTCTGCCATAAATACACGCATATATGAACATACGGACATATTATTTCACTAATGTGTTTAGCATATTTTATCACGCACACACACACACACACACGCATACACACACACATATATATATTTACATAAAAACATATGTGGTAGATTTATTTCGGGGTGCGACATCTGGAAATTATCAGGTGTGACCCGCTAAATGCAAATCTTGCTCGCCTTCCTTGACAGTTCAAACATTTGGTAAAAAAAAAAAAAAAAAACAAAAAACGGTAAAGTCGTACTCCCTGTTTACTTGCCTCAACCCGAGAGTACAGTTAGACAAAAGGTCAAGTTTTAATGAGGGATAGAGCAGTGTGTAAATCATAAATCAAGCTCCCCCCTCACAAAGGAGCACCTCGTCTGATATCAAAAAGTGGAGCAAGTACACTATAAGAACGAAATTTGACATTTCAAATATTGAATTCCAAGACGAACCAAATGGTCCCCACTTAATTGACATGTTACAATAATGGATATATCCAAAAATTACAAAAAACGATGCGGTAGAAAAATTATTAAATGCATTTTTTTGACGAAAATTATCGAAAATAAAACGTTTGACTACAAAGAAACACCGAAGAGTTCAAAAGGGAGGCAAATAGCGTATGCCAATTTTTATTATTATTATTATTAAATTGTAAATATGAGCTACTCGCCTTTTTTTTTTAGCACAAGTGAGTTACTTCCCTTGTCTGATGTGGTTCCAAAGAAATATGGTAAGGGCATTTTTGACGATAAAGCTCGAAAACGCTTTCCTTTTTTTCTTAAATGATGCGATAATATCCAAGTGCCTATGGCATGCGAATTAAGTACATATTGCTTTTAATTGAATTTGATACAAAAACACTATTTTTTTAAATCGATTTTTCAATCTCAGAATTTCGCAATTATAGTGGACTTGTACCCAAAATTTCACCAGATAATTCGTCAACACTCACTCATCACAAACGAGTCTCCCCCATCCCAAAGACAAAATATTACCAATCCGAAAGAAGAAGGTAATACCGGGGAAGATTCATTTACCTGCTTCACAGAACGCCAAAGTTTGACACAAAATTTGTCTATAGTGGAGAATCCGGCTCCTACTGGAATTGGTTACCCGGTGATAAGCAAAGACCCTTCCCTCTACTAAATGAAGAATACAAATGTAAAGCCTGAGAAGATACTACACTTTGATCGCAATCTTTTCTATTTGGAGTCGTCAAATACTTTTGTCCAGTCAGCCTAGAAGAGACAGCTCTCAGTTGAAAGAAAGTGAAAGCATGGTGCCATTCGAGAAAGACGACATGCCTGTCTCGGCGCACCAACCTTACAACGGTTTTCTCTTATGCCCTCTGCCCCATTTGCGTTACGACATATCAGTGCTTTTGTGGTTTACTTAGTGCCGGATGCCATACTTATTGCAACCGATTATCTGAAGAGAAGAGAAACTGTTATTCTACTTATAGCTGTGATGGGAGGAAAGTAAGGGTTCATACCTCATGTTAAAATTACAACGGGAATTAATGTAACGAATCTAGGTGACTGAAGAAAAATCGAGGATTGCAAACAAAGGCAAGGAGAGAGAGAGAGAGAGAGAGAGAGAGAGAGAGAGAGAGAGAGAGAGAGAGAGAGAGAGAGAGAGAGCAACATTTGTGAGTGAGTCCGGTTTCAACATACTTCGGATTAAGATAGAGACGAAGGAAGAGGGAGAGAGACAAAGACGGAGGGAGAGAAGGATTGGGGAGTGGTACAGACGGAGAGAAGACCAGGAGTAGAGACGGAGAGAAAAGGAGAGACGAAGGGAGGGACGGAGACGGAGCGGTAGAGACAGAGAAAGTGGGGTAAAGACGGAGCAAGAGACAGAGGGAGAAGGGCATAGGGACAGAGGGAGAGGGGCAGAGGCGGAGAGAAAGACGGATAGAGAGAGAGGTAGAGACGGAGGGAGAGACAAAGGGAGAGAGGGGTGTAGAGACAGAGGTGTAGAAACAGAGGGAGAGAGGTAGAGAGACGGGGGGAGAAGGGTAGAGACTGCGGAAGAAGGGTAGAGATGGAGGGAGAGAGGAACAGAGGAAGAAAGGTAGAGACAGAGAGAAAAACGGGGAGACGGAGGAAGATGGGCACAGACGGAAGGAGATGGCATCAAAAAAGAAGAGAAAGTGAGGGAGTCACATAGAGATGGAGACGTTAAGGGTAAATTTCAAATTATTACACACGTTAAACTAAACTCTCGAAACAATGAAACCTACCGGCCGTGAAAATCAGCTCACAGGAAGAGTATTTACTCGGCAATTAGTGCAGCCATTTAGAAATACATAACTAACAAACGGTAAACATCAAACCGACACAAGCATCCACCGCGCACTGCAGAAGCGCCGACAAAACATGTGGAAGGTAGATTAAAACGAAAACGGATTCGGTTTCAGTTGCAGGAGCAATTAAACTTTCGGTGGCATGAGTAACGGTTTGCTTTAAAACGAATACTCTCCATTTATATAAAGTTAGGTACATGTAGATGTTTGTGTATTTATATGTACAGGTTTCCTTACTAAACTAATGCACCGATCATTACGAATTTTAAGATTCAGCTGCTGCGAGTAAGGAGTTGTAATGTGGGTTATATTTTGTTTAATTTAGTTTTAAGCAAGGGAACTTAAATGGTGTAGAGGTACTTCGTCAATATTCGCATAGGAGAAGTGCGAATACTGACGATTGCGACACACGCGACAGAGAAGTGTGTCACGTACTAATTATTGTAAAGTCCAGATATTTGTTGACATTAGGTTTGAAGACAACCATGCTGTAGCTCGTAGAGAAGCAACATCGTTGGACCATGTTCCTTAGAAAAAAATTATTTTAATGGAAACGGTTAATTTTCGTTATGCCTCCTAGGCCTTGCCTTGTTTTAAGTAAATATCAGTAGTAGTAGTAGTAGTAGTAGTAGTAGTAGTAGTAATAATAATAATTATAATAATAACAACAACAACAACAACAACAACAGCATCGACTGAAATATTACGGAAAACTCTTGAATGCGGAGACTTAATATACATGAGCCACAGGTGCTAGTTGGACATGTAGAAACTGCTACGGAGGTGAAACAAAGAACCACTACATTGAATCAAGAAAACTGAAACTGAGAAATTGTAAACCCCCCCTCGCTCTTTCACTCCTTTTTTTTAGGGTGACCATAAACTGGTGCCCCATCAAATAAGTGAGAAGGGTCAAGGAGGATGGAAAGACCGAGGAGAGAGGGTACTAACTAGATCTCCGCTGGATGCGTGCGAAGAAAACTGGGACCTTGGGAAGGCTTTTTACCATTGAAATCCCAATGGTCACTAGCAACGAGAGATCAATGGTAAACGGCTGTTGCAATAACGCAAATTAATTTGTAAATGCTATGGAAAGAGGTGGAGAGTGCTTGAAGTCTGGGGAGACTCGGGCTCCAGGGAGCACCACAGTTTTTTTGTTTTTTTTTTCAAAAGAATTCTTTTATAATAGCCTGTGCGGAAACTGCTATTGAATAATAATAATAATAATAATAATAATAATAATAATAATAATAATAATAATAATAATAATAATTCGATACAGTGTAGCTTTTGTAGGATGGAGACATGAAGAAATGACAAAGCTGGATATAGACACGGAAACTGTTAGTTAAGGATGGAGCACTACACCTAAATTCTAATGTGCTCAGGCTGTATATCACAAGAAAGAAAGGAGGAAGAAGATGGGTTGCGATTATAGAATGTGCTGGCGGAGAGTTTAAAAGTGTAAATCACTACTTGGAGTCATGAAGTGTTACTCGCAACAGTGACGAAAGAGGAAGAGCTAGATAAAGATTCATTGGAAGATAAGCAGAAGTAAAAGCAAAGCATCGAAGCAGAAAAGTTGACTGAGTTAGTAAGAATGAAACTTCATGGTCAGTTTGAGCGAGATACTAAGACAAAAAAATGTCAGAACACGTGGAATTTCCTGTCGAAAGAAAATCTTATATTTGCTGCTGAGAAACAAACACTTAATACAAATACAATAAATAAAAACCTCCATGGGAACGACTGTTCAAATAAGTGCAGGTTGTGTGGTATATCTCTTGAAACGGTGTTAGACATTGTTAATGCGTGTTCTATACTTGCTCAAAACGAGTACAAACGTCGCCATTACAAAGTTTGTACAAATCTGCACTGGAGTTTGTGCCAAAAGTTTGGAATCTAAGTGATGGACAAATGGTACCAATATCACCCAGAAGGGCCAGTGGAAAATGAGCACGTGAAGTTTTGTGGGTTTTATGATTCAGTGTGACCGAAAGATAACTCACAGGAAACCGGCTATTATAGTTGCGGACAAAAAACTAATGAATGCTGAACTATTGATGTGGCTTACCGAAACGACATCAACTTAACAGGCAAGAAGAATGGAAACCACGGAACTATTAGAAACTGAGGATGGAGATTGCCAACGTGTGACATAAGAAAACTTCCATCGTGCCAATCATCATGTGCGCTTGATTCAGTTTCTGATGAGTCTATGAAACAGCTGAACTCCTTGGGAATCAGGTACAACATCACTATACTCCAGAAGTCAGTTCCGCTTGCCTCAGCAAACATTCTACGCCAGGTGCTTTCCATCTCATTGACTCTTTGACTATCCTCACTTGCTTTGGTGTAAAAGCCCGCTCTTGAGGGAAGAAAACCGGCGCAAAACATCACAACACTGTGAAGTCAATGGAATAAATAATAAACACAGAGGAAGAAGAGCTAGTTCTCTTCAGCTGTGATATACGAGAAGTGCTTGTGACATAATAAAACGGTTGATATGGCGTTGAAAGCGATTACCGGACTCAAATTACTATTACCACGACTGATACTAATACTCAAAATGCTGTAACTATGTTTTTTTGCCTTAGTTAAAAAATAATATCGAACAAAGAAGAGTGAAATCGTGTACACCGCGTGGAGTAGTAGTGGCTGACGTGGAGCATGGAATGTGGGGGGGGGTGAGATGGGAGTGTGCCTCTCGAGTACTAATTATTCCCAGAATGAACGAGTCTAATTAATTTTTTTAATTAACATCTCGTTAATTGATTTTGATGGCGTGCCGAAGTGGTGGGAAAAATCCGGGAAAGGTTACATCGCATACACACGTACAGTCAAGACATTATTCGATACGAAAAACAAAAGGCAAAATTTAAAATAAAAAAAAAAAATAAATAAAAAAAACGTGTGCGCCATGCGCACGCAACTATACATATTCATTACATACTAGTGAGCAACGGTAGAGATATAACGGTGGCTAATCGGTTAACGACACGAACAGCCTCGGTGTGCCAAGTTCGATTCCAGTCCGTTCAACAGAAACAATTTCACTTAAGGATGTTGGCAACCTTCAAGTGGTATTTCCCGTAAATACTTCATGTCTTTCTAGAAAGAATTCTAACGAGAAAGATGATATCAGGGAAACGAATGCCAACCTGAGCGTGCCAAATTCGATTCCAGTTCGTTCAACAGAAACACTTTCACTTAAGGATGTTGGCAACCTTCACGTGGTATTTCCCGTAAATACCTCGTGTCTTTCTAGAAAGAATTCTAACGAGAAAGGTATCAGGGAAATGAATGCTAACCTGAACGTGTCATGTTCAAATATAATTCGTTCTATAGAAGCACTTTCACTAAGGGGTGTTGGCAACCTTTACGTTATCCCTCCCGTAATTATCTTATGTTTTTCTAGAAATAATAGAAACTAGCATAACCTGTGGAATTTCCACAGGGGACTCATTCATACGTAGGATATATTGATGTTGGCATTCAGTAGATGTTCAGACGCCCTGATATTATTGTAGCTCTTTTGTTAAAACTGCAAAAGTATTTACCTAAGCTAGTAGGGACGCCCGGAGTAAACCAGTCGTCAAGTACACTTAGATATGATATTTTAATTCTTGAAGATTTCGTATATATTATTATAGTGTTAATGTTTTATTGATTTTTATATATTATAAGGTTGCGATTTCAAAGATAAAAAAAATATATATATCCATATGACTTGGGTGCATCAGCTTGAATCCAAACCGAAACCGAAACCAAAACTCATGAAGAATTCTTGGTAAAATTATTTATTACAAGAAATGGAAGTCCATAACAATTAAACGACAGTCACTTGGATGTAAACGTGACACACAATAATATATAGGTAAGTGAGTTGATAGAGTTTTATGCACGGAGGTTTTCCTACCAACTTTGAAAAACCCTTGTGTCACTCCCAATCATTCTTGACCCCCTTTTTTTACCTTCTCTTTTATTCTTTATTTCTT
>NC_136510.1:92891540-92926540 GCF_053919585.1 Euprymna scolopes
TTTGAGAAAATATCCGCACATTTAACTTGTGTTTTTCACGATAATCGATTGTGAAAAATAACTTCATACTTAAATATTTAGAAATTTATAAATAATAGGAATCAGGAATTTTATACGGAATCCGTAATTGTATCGGAAAGAATATTCGAATCGTCCCATCCATAATATATATATATATATATATATATATATATATATATATATAATTCATTGATATTGCATTCTTGCTAACCCCAAGGGTTCTTCATGCGGTGCAATTTTGACCAATCAGCATTTAGTATGTTCAGTATAAGCAATGATAAGTTTTTCCCCGTTTTCGTTGCTCCCAGACATCTGTCCCTCGTTTTCAGAGCCGACGTCATAATTGTAGCCTCGCTGTAGACGTTTTCGTACATATATATATATATATTTTTTTTTTTTTTTTTGACTCCTCCAAAAGTAAAAAAAAAAAAAATTCCCCAAAAAACTTTCATCTTCGGCAATAATCTTTTTCTAAACTTCTTAGGGCCTTTCCCTAGCTCCGTCTATCTGAGTCTCTCGGACCCCCCCCCCCACCACCACCACCGCCATCACTTTCTTGTGCTCGTATGTTCCCGAGTTCTATACTTATCCCCCCTCTCCTCCTCCTTCTCCTCCTCCATATTGCTGATCTTCTTTTGCATTTTCACCTTCTAATAAACATGATCCTACCTTTCGCTTTCCCCGACTTATTTATCTTCCATTTACGCCCAGCCTCTACGAGCGCTATACCCCCCCCCCCGTTAACGCGTCTCTCCATCTGGATACGTAAACGCAGAGATATAAGATCTCTTAACCCCGAAGAAGTCTCCACCCTTCGCTTTATCATCATCAGTGGCATTAATTCTACCCTAGTTCTGTTTCAGAATCCCCGCTTTCTCCAACTACTGAAAAAAAAAAAAAAAAAAAAAGAAAAAGAGAGAAAAAAATGACGCTATTTCTAGCATCTGCTTAGTGCTCTCTCTCTCTCTGTTTTACTCTTTTCATTTCATCATTCTTATCGTTACTCTTTCTCTTCATCCACCCCTCTAAGTTCTGTCATTTCTCTCTCTACCTGTCTCTTTTGGTTGGTTGGTTGTTTTACGGCATATCAACCCTTTTCAAGTTATTTAATGCCGAATCCAAAGATTTTGAAGAAAATTTTTTCAATAGAATATATTTGTTGTTTTCAAGTCGGTTTCTATTTAACCCATACTTGGGACCCTAACAGGTACTACCACTCCGGGTCAGAGTGGACCTGGGAGCAGTGGCAATTAAAGGGTGGCTCCACACTCCCCAAAGCCCGCAAACTGGAGCATCACCATCGGATATAGTTTAAGGTCGTATCCAGGACCTGTCTCTTTTGGATTAAAACAAAAATTCTTTACGTCATCGCTATTAGTTTTACACTTTTCTTTCCGCACTTTGATGTCTCCCCATTTTTATTGATTTCTTTTCACCCTTCTCTTTTGAGATCCCCTCTCCTTCGCTGAATCGCTCTGTGTTTCTTTTATTTATATACCCTCTCTTTCTCTCTCTCTCTTTCTCTCTCTCTCTCTCTCTCTCTCTTTCTCTCTTCACTGAAAAGGAACTGGTAGACAAAAAGAACTTGTTCGTTCACCTAGCATCTTCTGAGTGTAAACGTCTTTCTTTTTATGCCTTTCTTTCTGTTTTAGTAATTTCTGTCCCTCACACATGTTCTCTTGTCTCCACCCACCCTCCAACTATCTACTCTCTCTATTGGTTTTACCCTATTCTTTTCCACCTTTAAGCTCTCCCTATTCTTATCAGTTTCTCTTTCATTTTCTATTTCTCTAGTGTTATCCGAACGAATACCTTCGCAGCCTTTTGGATCTGCAATGCGGTGTTCAAATCATATCAAATCTAGAGCGACCATTTACACTGTTAGAAAATGTACGAACCAGTAATCCACCACTCGGCTTTGAGTAAAATAACTTGTATACAATTAATGGTTTACCGTGGGTATTAATGTGTTTCAGCATTAAATAATAAAAGGGTTGATATGGCGCGACAGAGACAAGCCTTTTATTTCGTCTCTGTCTGTCTGTCTGTCTGTCTGTCTCTCTCTCTCTCTCTCTCTCTCTCAAAGCAACAAAATAAACGTGTCTGTATTTCACTCTCATTAGGTCTTAATCAGTGACCTTTAATAGTGGTGTCCTGTAGATTGTGTGCGGTTTGTAGAATCATAGATTGTCAAAAGGTCAATATGCCAAAAGTGGCCATGTTAATCTGCGTTGTCAGAATATCACCAACAATACTCCTGGACTTATGTATAAAACTCGCGATTAAAGTGCCTAAGAGAAAGATCGGTTAAATAATGGAACCTGTTCTAATATGGTATCTATATGGATATCGGGTCCAACGTGCGATCTGCTGAACGGGTTTCGAGTCCAACGTGCGATCTGCTGAACGGGTTTCGGGTCCAACGTGCGATCTGCCGAACGGGTTTCGGGTCCAATTAAAAACGTAACACGCGACCGCAACCGAGATTGAACTCACTACATGAGTTTGTAGTGTACTTCAAATGTTATCCATAGCTGAATACTTAATGCTTTGCCTGGGCTATCAATGTTACTTTTTATCATGACGCCATCACTAGATGGGTTGCCTACGACGGCTTAAGAAAGGCCCATCTACCCTCGAGAGAAAGATAGACCCCGCCTGTTTCCCAACCTGGTATTTTACCTCGCGGTACACACCGCGCCTCGCCTTCCCAAATGGTCAGCCATCTAGTACTGGCCAGGCTCGACGTTGCTTAACTTCAGTGATCTGGCGAGAACCGGTGTGTCAACGTGATTGAGCCGTATCCAATTAGTTATCTATCGAACGGATTATAATATAAGTTATCTACAAGAGGCACTGCGATAAAAGTAAATTTCGGTATAAAGATTGAGCAAATATACTGACTTCTCAAGCCTCTACCTCTTTATGAGAGTAAAAGACAGAGGTAAAGGGAGACACAGAAAAGAGGGAGACAGAAGACGTGATTTGAAAGAAAGTTTTGTAGTTCACCCATAGAAAACGCACATTAAAAAATAATATCGACAAAAATATGTTGTGAGGTTTGATTTGCAAAATAAATGAATAAATACAATAACTAAATAAATAAAGCGTAAAGTTTGAGTAGTTTATGCCATCGGCTACGAAATCGATCAGTGGCCGGCGGTAAAAAATAGACATTTTAAGCCAGAAAAAAAAATATCTTTACAAATCGATTTCTATAACGTAGACACTCGCAAAAAAATATTGTATACTTATCAAATGCGATGAAATATTTTTACACACACACAAAAAAAAAAATACTTTTTAATTTCGATTTTTAAAAGCTCGATATGAGGCAATGCTAGAAAGTGGCTATTTTTTTTTTAAATTTATGTTGAAAAAAAAAAAATGAAAAAATATTCTATATTACGATATGGATCGAAACATCGTGATTTCGACTCCGAATTTTAATAAAATGATATCTGATCGCGCACGAGACGGAAAACAAACAAAAAAAAAAACAAACAAAAAAAACAACAAAAAACAAACAAACACGCCATGCATTGATGAATGCGTAAGTACACTAGTATCTCTAAGTAGAAAAAATTACGCCAGGTATTCCTGCCAGTTTTATATATTTAGAGGACAAAATAAAAAGGAGTTGACAATGTGTTATTGGGCAGGTATGTTTGGTGTTTCACAGGATGCGTGGGTGTGGGTGTGGGTGACTTTGAAAAAAGGCAAAAAAGTTGATGAGAAGCGAGCTGTTGAATTCGTCACGTTGATGCGCCACTGGTAAAAAAAAAAAAAAAAAAAAAAGTATTTTTTTTTTCTCCCAGGAAGAAGCATAATGCTATGGGACCAGACGAAGGGAATATAATTAGTATACTTGTGTGAGGGCTTCTGGGATGAAATACAACGTACTCACGGAAGAGAGAAAGTAAAAGATGTAGAGAGAGAGAGAGGGAGGGAGAGAGAGGGAGAGGGAGAGAGAGAGGGAGGGGTAAAAGAAAAGAGAGACAATATGAGAGAAAGACGATAGGAGACAGAAACGGAAGAAGAGTGAGTCGAAAAAAGAAGGACAGAAAGGAAAAGAGAAAGAGAGGAAAGAGAGGAAATTATAGATATAGACACGGAAGGAGAGAGAGAGAGAGAGAGAGAGATAGAGAGAGAGAGAGAGACACGAAATGAAGGAGACCGGAGAAAGAGAGACAAAAGGAAAGAGACCGGAGAGAGAGAGAGAGAGAGAGACAAAAGGAAAGAGACCGGAGAGAGAGAGAGAGAGAGAGAGAGAGAGAGAGAGAGACAAAAGGAAAGAGACCGGAGAGAGAGAGAGAGAGACAAAAGGAAAGAGACCGGAGAGAGAGAGAGAGAGAGAGAGACAAAAGGAAAGAGACCGGAGAGAGAGAGAGAGAGAGACAAAAGGAAAGAGACCGGAGAGATAGAGAGAGAGAGAGAGACAAAAGGAAAGAGACCGGAGAGAGAGAGAGAGAGAGAGAGAGAGACAAAAGGAAAGAGACCGGAGAGAGAGAGAGACAAAAGGAAAGAGACCAGAGAGAGAGAGAGACAAAAGGAAAGAGACCGGAGAGAGAGAGAGAGAGAGACAAAAGGAAAGAGACCGAAGAGAGAGAGAGAGAGACAAAAGGAAAGAGACCGGAGAGAGAGAGAGAGAGAGAGACAAAAGGAAAGAGACCGAAGAGAGAGAGAGAGAGAGACAAAAGGAAAGAGACCGAAGAGAGAGAGAGAGAGAGACAAAAGGAAAGAGACCGGAGAGAGAGAGAGAGAGAGACAAAAGGAAAGAGACCGGAGAGAGAGAGACAAAAGGAAAGAGACCGGAGAGAGAGAGAGAGAGAGAGAGAGAGAGAGAGAGAGAGAGAGAGAGAGAGAGAGAGAGAGAGACAAAAGGAAAATGACCGGAGAGAGAGACAGAGAGAGAGACAAAAGGAAAGAGACCGGAGAGAGAGAGAGAGAGACAAAAGGAAAGAGACCGGAGAGAGAGAGAGAGAGAGAGAGAGAGAGAGAGACAAAAGGAAAGAGACCGAAGAGAGAGAGAGAGACAAAAGGAAAGAGACCGGAGAGAGAGAGAGAGAGAGAGAGAGACAAAAGGAAAGAGACCGGAGAGAGAGACAGAGAGAGAGAGAGACAAAAGGAAAGGGACCGGAGAGAGAGAGAGAGAGAGACAAAAGGAAAGAGACCGGAGAGAGAGAGAGAGAGACAAAAGGAAAGAGACCGGAGAGAGAGAGAGAGAGACAAAAGGAAAGAGACCGGAGAGAGAGAGAGACAAAAGGAAAGAGACCGGAGAGAGAGAGAGACAAAAGGAAAGAGACTGGAGAGAGAGAGAGAGACAAAAGGAAAGAGACCGGAGAGAGAGAGAGAGACAAAAGGAAAGAGACCGGAGAGAGAGAGAGAGAGAGAGAGAGAGAGAGAGAGAGAGAGAGAGAGACAAAAGGAAAGAGACCGGAGAGAGTGAGAGAGAGAGACAAAAGGAAAGAGACCGGAGAGAGTGAGAGAGAGAGACAAAAGGAAAGAGACCGGAGAGAGAGAGAGAGAGAGACAAAAGGAAAGAGACCGGAGAGAGAGAGAGACAAAAGGAAAGAGACCGGAGAGAGAGAGAGACAAAAGGAAAGAGACCGGAGAGAGAGAGAGACAAAAGGAAAGAGACCGGAGAGAGAGAGAGAGAGAGAGAGACAAAAGGAAAGAGACCGGAGAGAGAGAGACAGACAAAAGGAAAGAGATCGGAGAGAGAGAGACAGACAAAAGGAAAGAGATCGGAGAGAGAGACACGAAAGGAGGGAGACCGGAGAAAGAGAGAGACAAAAGGAAAGAGACCGGAGAGAGAGACACGAAAGGAGGGAGACCGGAGAAAGAGAGAGACACGAACGGAGGGAGACCGGAGAGAGAGAGACACGAACAGAGGGAGACGAGAGAGAGAGAGAGAGAGACACGAACGGAGGGAGACGAGAGAGAGAGAGAGAGACACGAACGGAGGGAGACGAGAGAGAGAGAGACACGAACAGAGGGAGACGAGAGAGAGAGAGACACGAACGGAGGGAGACGAGAGAGAGAGAGAGAGACACGAACGGAGGGAGACGAGAGAGAGAGAGAGACACGAACGGAGGGAGACGAGAGAGAGAGAGAGACACGAACGGAGGGAGACGAGAGAGAGAGAGAGACACGAACGGAGGGAGACGAGAGAGAGAGAGAGAGACACACGAACGGAGGGAGACGAGAGAGAGAGAGAGAGACACACGAACGGAGGGAGACGAGAGAGAGAGAGACACGAACGGAGGGAGACGAGAGAGAGACACGAACGGAGGGAGACGAGAGAGAGACACGAACGGAGGGAGACGAGAGAGAGAGAGAGAGACACGAACGGAGGGAGACGAGAGAGAGAGAGAGAGACACGAACGGAGGGAGACGAGAGAGAGAGAGAGAGACACGACCGGAGGGAGACGAGAGAGAGAGAGAGAGACACGACCGGAGGGAGACGAGAGAGAGACACGACCGGAGGGAGACGAGAGAGAGACACGAACGGAGGGAGACGAGAGAGAGACACGAACGGAGGGAGACGAGAGAGAGACACGAACGGAGGGAGACGAGAGAGAGACACGAACGGAGGGAGACGAGAGAGAGACACGAACGGAGGGAGACGAGAGAGAGACACGAACGGAGGGAGACGAGAGAGAGACACGAACGGAGGGAGACGAGAGAGAGACACGAACGGAGGGAGACGAGAGAGAGACACAAACGGAGGGAGACGAGAGAGAGACACAAACGGAGGGAGACGAGAGAGAGACACGAACGGAGGGAGACGAGAGAGAGACACGAACGGAGGGAGACGAGAGAGAGACACGAACGGAGGGAGACGAGAGAGAGACACGAACGGAGGGAGACGAGAGAGAGACACGAACGGAGGGAGACGAGAGAGAGACACGAACGGAGGGAGACGAGAGAGAGACACGAACGGAGGGAGACGAGAGAGAGACACGAACGGAGGGAGACGAGAGAGAGACACGAACGGAGGGAGACGAGAGAGAGACACGAACGGAGGGAGACGAGAGAGAGAAACGAACGGAGGGAGACGAGAGAGAGAAACGAACGGAGGGAGACGAGAGAGAGACACGAACGGAGGGAGACGAGAGAGAGACACGAACGGAGGGAGACGAGAGAGAGACACGAACGGAGGGAGACGAGAGAGAGACACGAACGGAGGGAGACGAGAGAGAGACACGAACGGAGGGAGACGAGAGAGAGAGACACGAACGGAGGGAGACGAGAGAGAGAGACACGAACGGAGGGAGACGAGAGAGAGAGACACGAACGGAGGGAGACGAGAGAGAGAGACACGAACGGAGGGAGACGAGAGAGAGAGACACGAACGGAGGGAGACGAGAGAGAGTGACACGAACGGAGGGAGACGAGAAAGAGAGACACGAACGGAGGGAGACGAGAGAGAGAGAGACACGAACGGAGGGAGACGAGAGAGAGATACACGAACGGAGGGAGACGAGAGAGAGAGAGACACGAACGGAGGGAGACGAGAGAGAGAGACACGAACGGAGGGAGACGAGAGAGAGAGACACGAACGGAGGGAGACGAGAGAGAGAGACACGAACGGAGGGAGACGAGAGAGAGAGACACGAACGGAGGGAGACGAGAGAGAGAGACACGAACGGAGGGAGACGAGAGAGAGAGACACGAACGGAGGGAGACGAGAGAGAGAGACACGAACGGAGGGAGACGAGAGAGAGAGACACGAACGGAGGGAGACGAGAGAGAGAGACACGAACGGAGGGAGACGAGAGAGAGAGACACGAACGGAGGGAGACGAGAGAGAGAGAGACACGAACGGAGGGAGACGAGAGAGAGAGAGACACGAACGGAGGGAGACGAGAGAGAGAGAGACACGAACGGAGGGAGACGAGAGAGAGACACGAACGGAGGGAGACGAGAGAGAGACACGAACGGAGGGAGACGAGAGAGAGACACGAACGGAGGGAGACGAGAGAGAGACACGAACGGAGGGAGACGAGAGAGAGACACGAACGGAGGGAGACGAGAGAGAGACACGAACGGAGGGAGACGAGAGAGAGACACGAACGGAGGGAGACGAGAGAGAGACACGAACGGAGGGAGACGAGAGAGAGACACGAACGGAGGGAGACGAGAGAGAGACACGAACGGAGGGAGACGAGAGAGAGACACGAACGGAGGGAGACGAGAGAGAGACACGAACGGAGGGAGACGAGAGAGAGACACGAACGGAGGGAGACGAGAGAGAGAGACACGAACGGAGGGAGACGAGAGAGAGAGACACGAACGGAGGGAGACGAGAGAGAGAGACACGAACGGAGGGAGACGAGAGAGAGAGACACGAACGGAGGGAGACGAGAGAGAGAGACACGAACGGAGGGAGACGAGAGAGAGAGACACGAACGGAGGGAGACGAGAGAGAGAGACACGAACGGAGGGAGACGAGAGAGAGTGACACGAACGGAGGGAGACGAGAGAGAGATACACGAACGGAGGGAGACGAGAGAGAGAGACACGAACGGAGGGAGACGAGAGAGAGAGACACGAACGGAGGGAGACGAGAGAGAGAGACACGAACGGAGGGAGACGAGAGAGAGAGACACGAACGGAGGGAGACGAGAGAGAGAGACACGAACGGAGGGAGACGAGAGAGAGAGACACGAACGGAGGGAGACGAGAGAGAGAGACACGAACGGAGGGAGACGAGAGAGAGAGAGACACGAACGGAGGGAGACGAGAGAGAGAGAGACACGAACGGAGGGAGACGAGAGAGAGAGAGACACGAACGGAGGGAGACGAGAGAGACACACGAACGGAGGGAGACGAGAGAGAGACACGAACGGAGGGAGACGAGAGAGAGACACGAACGGAGGGAGACGAGAGAGAGACACGAACGGAGGGAGACGAGAGAGAGACACGAACGGAGGGAGACGAGAGAGAGACACGAACGGAGGGAGACGAGAGAGAGACGAAAGGAGGGAAACGAAGGAGAAACAGAGAAGAAAGAGATAGAGAGACGAAAGGAGGGAGACGAGAGAAGAGAAAACGAAAGACGAGAGAGAAGAGAAAAAGGAGGAGAAAGAGAAGAGTGGAGAGGGTGTGAAATAAAAAATAAAACGCTCCTATACAAAAAGAAAAAAAATAAGATTCCGGACGAATGCAACCAACGTAGCTTTCGCTGTGTTTTATTAAAAACAAGCAAAGCTCGAACAACGACATGAATACGCAATTAAAAAACAAAAACAAACAATAATAAAAAAAAAACACGCTTTCTTTTCTTTTTTTTCTAATGCAATCAATTAAGAATAAAAACCTTATTAAAATAACTGGAACCGGATATCCTAGTTCCATCTGTTAGAATTCTCTCCTTTTCTTGCTCTTATTCTGTTCTTTGATATAATGGGGGCACCATTAAACATTGCGGGGTTTCCTTCGCAAACAAATCGTATCAAAATACTTGGGTGTTTCGCTTTCAACTTTAATCCAAGTCAAAGATCATTTTATTTCAGTCAGCTTAAAAGCTAGAAAATTACTTTCGGTTATTTTGTTTTTATTATCTATATATAAAGCTTTTTGATCTGTTTGCTCGCGAACTAAGAGATTTTTTTTTACATACACTCCCATAATCATATCAAATGTGAAGCGGCAAATGTGTATTTCAGCGGCGTAAGTTATTTGACAGAGAAAAATTTATAAAAATCATTTTTATATAAAACCTAACCTTTTATATAGACCCTAAGGTTGAAATAAAACGCGAAGATATTAAATTTTTATTATTTTTTACATTTTTTATTAGACAAAATGTACAACAATCGAGACCCATTTTGTTTTGAAATTTTGGCCTTTCTCAGGCAGGCCAAATTTGGCCTTTTTGTGCTCTTACATGGACCATGGTTCCACGCAAGAGCGTAACAAAGGCCAAATTTGACCTCAAAAAGGTCAACCTTGCAAGCGTAACAAAGGCTAAATTTGACCTCAAAAAGGTCAACCTGGCAAGCCTTAGAAAGGTAAAAATTTCAAAACAAAATGGCGGTCTCGATTCTTGTACATTTTTTCTAATAAAAAAATGTTGAAAAAAAAATAATAAAAATGTCATTTTTTAAAAGTTATATTTCAGCCTTAAGATCTAATAATGTGTTTTATATAAAAATAAATAATTTTTATAAATTTTTGTCTTTCAAATAATTGACGCCACTCAAATTCACATTTGCCTGTGAAACTTTATGACCCAATTTCTTTGGCGATTACATTTAATTTTGATCAAAATGAGGGTATACACATTATTGAGATGAGTTTTATTTATCTTGTCTTAGATTGTCTGAAGATAGCGGTTTCAATCCTACTCAAAGCCGGCCAGAGGCTTACTTAGCCAAAAAAACGTGGCGAAACGACAACTATGGATGGCAGTAATTGCTGAAAATGCAGTTAGAAGCTTCGGAGTTCCTATCCCGTCGCGGTTACCACCGTACAAAGGCCAGGGGAATAGTTGGCCGAAACTTTTTGAAAACATAAACTAAGAAAGATGAGGATAAATAGTCCGCAATAAATAAGATTAAACAAGTTTATAAAATAAATAAAGTTTAGAAATGAAATGAGAGCATTTCTGAATTTATCAACCCGCGATTTCCATTAAATTTCTCGGGTGTACCCAGCGGATGACGGGAAGACCCGGAAACGGTCGACAAGTAGTTTTCTTGACATTAAGACATTTTTTTCCAATGAATTTCAGTGGTAGTTGCCATTCTTAATATGGAGAGGGAGAGAGGTTGTAACAATTTGTGAATTTTGGAATGAAATTCGCTCGGCCGTTTCCGGTTATCTTTTTTTTTTTTTTTTTTTTTTCAGAAGAAAATCAAATGAAAAATGAATAAATAAGATAAATAAATAATAAAATATTTATGAAGGTATTTTTTCTGTCCATGTTTCCAAAACATCTTGTCAACTTTTGCCAAACTGATGACGGAGTTATCTCCCCTGGCGTCCCCTTTTTCCTCCGAAATAGCTAAGATGGCCGCGATACGATCGATCTAATTAAAATTTGATTTACCTCTGTAAAAAAAGAAAAAAAAAACCTACTTGTTCAAATTAAGCGATATTTTATGAGAACTTAATTCCATAACGGATAAGTACAATTAAGTTCTTTTTCAAGATCTGGATTTTTTTTTATGTCTTTGGTAAACTGCACAAGCATATTAACTTTGATATAACGTATTCGTAATTCATATCAAAAAATATAAGTAAGCATTTTTTTTTCATTTTTTCTTTCTATATATTAGAATCGCTCCCATCTTCAAGTCTTACACCCGACATGCAAAAAGACTGGAATCTTAGGAAGCTCCCCATCATTCCAGTAATAATAGGAACACCTGGCCACATGAAAAAGAATTTCGAGTTTGGGTACTCATGCAGCGAGTGATTCGTGCTGAAATAATAACGTTATTATTCAAAAAAGCCATTCTTAACATGTATAGGGTGTTTTGTATCTATTCTGTACTTTAACTTTACAATTGAATTAAAAAAAAAACTCATAAAACTTTAATTAAACGTGGAAATACGAATTAAAAAATACTGCGGATCATTCACTCTCTGGATTAGCAGCCGGGTGTGTATGTATGTGTAGTACACAGATTCGAAAAAGTTGTCAAAAAAACAAAACAAATGTTTAACAAATGAATGTTATCAAAAGCAAGATAAGTAACTTTTCTACCTAATTGGATGTTTTTTTATTTTATGTAACATGTCCATTCAGCTCGAAAAAACAGTGTTTACCATGGCGCTCGACTCTCTCTTTGACACGGTAAGTTTGGGAAAAGGAGTTTAAAATAAAAAAAAATATATACAAAATACTGTTAAAAACACACCGTATATATGGCAGCTTATGTCACGGTAACATATATTGAGCAAGTTTCTAACAATATTTTGTCTAGTATTTTTTTTTAAACTCCTTTTCCCAAACTTACCACGTCAAAGAGAGAGTCGGGCGCCATTTTTATTTTTCTAATACATCGGTAAACACTGTATAAACATGTTACATTAAATAAAAACACTAGAACATTATCCAGTTAGGTAGAAACGTAACTTATCTTGCCCTTTATAACATTTGCTATATATTTGTTTTTTGACAACTTTTTCGAATCTATGTGTACAAAGTCATAATTTCAAATATACCAGTTGAACCAAGTGTATGAGAGATACAAACAATTGCACTTAAAGGGCGGTTAGAAACTTTAAAAAAAGATCTCTCGATTGGACTGTATGAGAGAGCGTGTGAATGTCTGACATCCGGCAGGATGCTTCATCCCCAGCTAGAACAAAATCTTTTTTGTAAGTTTGTGTCTGTGTGTGTTTGGAGGGTAATACTCGGTACGTTTGAAGTCTGGAGCCAACCCCTTGATTACATGCCCGGAAAGACACAGGTATAAATCCTAGTACTGTGAAATATTGAAAACGGGAGATGAATTTAATGATTGGGCGCCCCTTCCCACAAATTTCATGCCACTGCTTCGTCACTGGCACCTCTCCCTGTTAAGGTTAATAGTAAGCTTTTTTGCTTTTTTTTTTTTTCGTTCAGCTTTTAGGGTTGTTCACACGTAATCGCTAAAAAAAAAAAAAAAAAAAAAGTTTCAGGTGCCCCAACGCGACCAGATTGGAGACGGAGTAATTCTATGAATTGTTTCCAAACAATACGTAATTTATTTTTTATTTGATCACCATTTTAGTGGGTGGGGTGCTTAACAATTCTGACATCAATTAAAACTAAGGAAAATAGGTAATCTCCAAAAATACAGTTAGGGCTTACAACATGGCCGCCAGAAGAGTCACGTGATCCGGTTGATCCAAAACATGAATCGCCGTATTACGAAACCGGAAAACGCAAATTTAAAGCAAACTTTGACAAACAAGCATAATAATTAAGTACAAAAACAGTTTTTTAATATCATAATAATAAAAAATTTATTTAGAACGGTCATTTAATTTTTTGTTGAGAAACAATCACAGTTTGTTTGTTTTTTAAAACAGTGTTTATAAAAAATATTTTATTCAGAGTTTTTCATAAAAATGGTATTTAAAACAAGGAGTTCATTTTTTTAAGATGTAATGTTATAAAAATATGATGTAAAAAAAACAGTTTATATTTAAACGAACGTGCGTAGACATTTTGTAAACATTGTTTTTAAAAAATAAAAAATAATACTTCTATTATGTTTTAAACGACTGTAATAGTTTATTTTGGAAGTATATTTCATAAAGAAAATTGACAACCCACTTTAAAAACAGAAATTACGAGTTTTATATATTTTATTCGCAGTTTTTTGTTGGGGGTGTCAAAAATTCCGCCTAAAATTCTGATACACCTAGTCGACCACTTGTTTGTTCTGAATAAAATACTTTTTATAAACACTGTTTTAACTAAAAACAACCTAAGATTGTTTCTCAGAGTTTGCCTATTTTTATAACAACATTATATCAACAAAAAATTAAATACAGACAAATTGTGATTGTTTGCCTTCAAGGCTGCGTTTTCCATTTGCACGATTCATGTTTTGGATCAACCGGATCACGTGACTCTTCTGGCGGCCATGTTGTAAGCCCTAACAGTATTTTTGGAGATTACCGGAAAATATATAGAAAAGATGTCCGCGTACAGTTTAATCAAGACATTAAAAAATGAAAATCTCGAAAAAAGGTTATATTGAACTTATCCGTTATGGAAAAAGTTACTCATGCACTTATTGATCCGTTCTGAAATAATAACGTTATTATTTTTAAAAAGCCATTCTTAACATGGGAGGGGAGGGTAGTTTGTACTTATTCAGTACTTTAACCTTACAATTGAATAAAAACATATCATAAAACTTTAATTGAACTTGGAAATACGATTTTAAAAATACCGCGGATCAGTAAGTGCATTAGCACACACACACACACACACACACACACACAAACTTAATTTCATCAAGTATTTTTATTTATTTATTTATTTATTTATTTTTAACGAAAAACAATTTGTTATGATACCGAGCAAAGGGCTCGATTTTTTAGCAAGAAAAGCTCGTAATAAAGATGGGGAAGAGTATCGGCGCTTTATATGGAGTTATCTCCCCGTGAAGTGTTCAACAAATTATATAATGGCGGCCTTTAACGCGCTCCAATAAGAACGTGTTTTTCCGCTGTAAAAAAAAAAAAAAAAAAAAAAAACAACAAAAAAAAACCTACTCGATCAAATTAAATGAAATTTTTTTTCGGAGATCTTCAGACCAAAACGGATGCAGACAATATACCTTTTTTTCAGTATTTTTATTTTCGAATGTCTTGATTAAACTTTACAAGTACCAGAAAAGTACCTGCCAGTCACGGAACTAAGATGAAATATTCCAAAAATAACGCAATTTGATCTAATAAGTTTCTTCTTTCTTATTCCAGAACATCAAATTTTACCACTAAGCGAGTCATTGAGTGTTTTCGTCGGCCATGATGAAATCCGATGAAATAAATAAAGCGGAGGACAACTCAAACCGAAATCGTTGAATGCAGTTTAGTAGTAAAATCGCTAAAAATCGTAAATTTTTGGTACCTATGTTACCGTACTGAAATAGTTATCATTTAGAAAGCCATTCGAAAGATGGGGGGGGGGGTTGTAATTATTTTGTACTTTCACACAACAATTTAATTTAAAGAAGAGATATCGTAAAACTTGAATTTTTAAAAAATTAAATTGTTAGGTGAAAGTACAGAATAATTACAAAGCAGCCTCCCCTCCCCATCTTAAGAATGAGTTTTCTTAATAATAACTTTATTATTTAACCACGGTAACATAAGTGCATAAGGACCACTCTTTGTAATATGACATGTTCGTCCTGTAACGAGTACGTACTTTTCTGTATTTTCTTTAATTTAAATTGCCGTCATAAGTGTCAATCTGAATAAGCACCCAATTTCGTTTTTATTAAGTTCATTGAAACACGGACCTGAAGAATATTGCCCCCTCCTCTCTACATCTTTATTTTCATCTCTCTAATTTTTTGGGGGCTGATTATTATCGAAAGTACACTAGTCAACCAGATTATCAACAACAAAATAAATAAATAAATAAAAATGAAAATAAAAATCAATATTTAAATATTTGTAGAGGGGGTGCTCAGTTTCCAATACAACGTTCTAGTAAATCGATCACCTATTTTAGAGCCACCGAACGTTTTTAGGCCAAATTCACAAATTTAGCCTTTTTTTTTTTTTTTAGATTATTTTAAACAGCGAAAATTAAAAAAAATGCTAAGTTGCTTAAAAAAGGCTAAAATCGGGAAATATGGCCTAAAAACGTCGAGGGATTCTAAAATGGGTGATCGATTTACTAAAACGTTGCATTTCAAACTGTGCCCCCCTACAAATATTTCAATATTGTCTTTTTATTATTTATTTATTTTATTTTTTTGATAATTTGGTAGACTAGTTTCCATTCAATATTTATCCGCTAAAAAAAAAAAAATTCTTTAAAAATAGAGAGAGGGGGCAAGATTCTTCCGGTCCGCCTATTGAAATATTGACAAAGGATACTTACTTTTAGAATAACAAAATCCATGTCACTCATTTCCCAAAAACCTGGGATAGCTGACAAAGAAATTGTTTTACTTCTCCAGTTGTAGCGCACTTGTACATATCCGAGGAATTGGTATTAAAAAAAAAAAAAAAAAAAAAAATCCGGGAGGGTGGGATTAAGATGAGGATAATATGATGCTGAATCCGTGTGGCTGTTGTCTTCGATAATACTTTTGGTAAGACGACGCATATAAAAAAGGCAAAATCATTCCGACACAAGCGAAAAACTAATTAATAATACGACTATAAGCATTTATATAGATCGGGGTTGGTTTTGTTATGTTGCTCGAGTAAGTGAAAATTAGTCCCCAGAAGCAGAAATAATCCGTTTTGCAAAGACGTAAGTTGCAACGAATGGTGCTTATAGACCTATTCTCGTTAGGAGTAGATTATATTTTTTATTAACCCCTTAATTCAAAACAATATATAGGCAGCTTAAAAATTGCGCAAAAATTGTGGTTTCCTGTCTTGTTTATGCAACATAAAACTTTAATCCATACCTTTTTTTTTGGAGGGGGGAAGGGGGTATATTTTAAAAAGGTGAATCCAGTTTCTGTCCAAACGTAACGATCCAAGAATCCGTAGGTCGCGTCGAGGTAAAAGAATCCAATGACTTCAAGAGAGCAGATCAAAATTGAATGCGTATAAAAAGTTCCGATTGAGAGAATAGAGTAATTGATTATTAATTAATCGATTAATTCATTCATTAAAATTTCCAAACAAAACAGATATTAAATATTGGCAACTCCAGAGAAAATAGAAAATGAAGAGGTACGTTGTTAATGCTGACGGCTGGGTTGCACGATTTGCGTGTGTGTTTTTTTGTTTGTTTGTTTGGGAGGGGGCTAGGCTTCCCGTTCGTTTGCCTTTTGAAACCGTTGATTTTTTTTTCTTGGATAAAGAAAGAAAAAGGAAACTCAAAATGATTTATTTATTTAAAAAAAAAAAAAAAAAATAAATAAAAAAAAAAAAAAATAATAATAATCCGTTTGCGTCTTTTCCTTTCTGGCGAGTAATCCAGTTGGTGGGTTAAACCAATGTAAATATTTCCACGTATCCGATGAGGTAAAAATTCCAATAACTTCTGCGAGCAGAAAGTTTGAAGAGGCCAAAAAAAGGGGGGGGGGGCAAATACACACACGCGCGTGCGTAGAGGTTCTGCCGAAGAACAACTAATTAATTAAACTCTCCTTAAAAAATAAATATTTAAAATATATATATATATTCTCAAAACAAAATCAGAATACTGGTCATTATATATTTATATATCCGGTTTTAGGGTAGACTCGGGGGGGGGGGCACCTGTCGTAAAGATAATATATGCCTAAAAAAAAAAACATAAAATAAATATAATTTCTATTACAAGTCTACCAGATAATCTTATATATCTATGTTTTTCGCCTGTACGTAACTTTGCTAAATATATAATTATATACGAGTTGAATATTTCTTGAAAGAAATAAAACAGATTTTAAAGCATTCTTTTTTGTTGTTTTTTTTTTAAATTTTTTTAAAGATATTTAAAATGATTATGCGATTTCTTTCGGTGTTGTAGTCTAAGCGAGCAATCTCTGGTATTTATCTCATCGATGCAAGTTAGACACAAGGTCAGCGGATAGGTATAGCTATTTTTAAATATATATATATATATATATATATATATATATATATATATATATATATATATATATATATATATATAAGAAAGGCTACGACACGAGACGACGATGAACAATAATAATAATAAACAAAATAAATATATTTTTAAGGGCTTAATATTAGCCAGTAATTGTGTAAGATCCGAGAACTGGTATAATTTCCGGGGAGTTGTAAAAAAGCTCCTCGGACGTTGCTTCGATTGTTCCCATATCGTCGTGGGGTACGCAGCTCCAATACAGTACAAATCCACATTAACCCAGTTGAGTAAAACGTATATACGTATGTATATGTACAAAACGCCGATGAGAACAAGAGAGGTAGAAGAAATCTCCCTTTGGTCGGTATAAAGCAGTCATCTGTTTCACTGCGTTAGGTACCCCTCCCCTCACACTCCACTTTTTTTTTTTTTTTTTTTTTTAAAGCAAGTAACTTTTTCTTCTTCTTCTTTCTCTCCCTCCCTCATTTTCGGGTAAAAGTTTTACAGCCTCTGGGGTCGCTACACGCATTTCTCTTACTTTCAGACTGTTTTTCCTTTTTTTTTTTCCCCCCCACCCTCTTACTCGCACAAAACTCTAGTCGTTTGCTTATAAACTTAATTTACTTACTTACTTATTCCCTCCCCCCCCTCTCTCTCTCTCTGTATATATATAGTTTTTAAAATATAATTATCCACTGACACGTGTTTCGCCGTCTACGACTCATCAGAGTGGCTGAATCTATCGAGATTCGAATTATGTATATTTCGAATCTCGATAGATAGATGATACATTTTTACCTAAATGCAAGTTGGGAATAATTTCCCTTTGACCAATTTGGTACCCCCAAATGGGGAGCGGCATATATATTGTTTTTAAAATATAATTATCCTCCACTCATACGTGTCTCGTCGTCTACGACTCATCAGAGTGGTTAAATTTAGCGAGATTGAAAATGTTATATATATATATATATATATATATATATATATATATATATATATATATATATATATATATATATGAGAGAGAGAGAGCGGGAGGGAGAGAGATGTTATTTTATTTATTTTGTGATACGTTTTGAATAAATTCAATTATTTAGACGAAAGTGCATTTTTACCTAAATACGAGTTGGGAATAATTTTCACTTTGACTGCGGCATATATTATTATTTTTAAAATATAATTATTCACTCACACGTGTTTCGTCGTCCATGACGTAACACGTGTCAGTGGATAATTATATTTAAAAAACAAACATAAATAAATTATATATATATATATATATATATATATATATATATATATATATATATATACACACACACATTGCGCACTTTATTTCTCTTCTCTCTTTTTAATTCCATGGTAAAACGAATCTTCTTTTTTTTTTATTTTATTTTATTTAAAAATTTTATTTATTTATTATTATTATTCTTAATAATAATAACAAAAAGCGGTTTAACGTTCTACAAAAAGTGTTCCAAAAGTAATGCCTCCTAAATTTCTTCTGCCCGAATGGATCAGAAAGAATTACAAATTACATTGGTATGATGACTGAACTTATGCATTTATGATGCCTCTCTGTTGCAGATATTGATGGTGTGGGACGCTAAGAAAGCAACCCCTGTCATGATCGTGTGTCAGAAGCGGAGATGCGTCATTGAATTCCTAGCAAAACCGCATTGAGAATGCTGATGACTATGTAGAAAAATGAATTCTGAAATACAAAAGCCGCCTTTTTTTAATCGTACCACTTCCGTCTTCATAGTTCTTAAACTTTTGGAGGTAAAAAAAATAGGAGGCTTTACTTGTGGAAGGACACTCGTGTGACAAAACACGCTCCGGACGCCTATGCACAGCCATCGTTCATCGCTAGTAAAAGTGCATTAAGAATGGTGATGATTATGCAGAAAAATAAATTCACTGGTTTTAATGGTGCCACTCCCGTCTTCGTGGCTCTTCAACTTTTGGAGTTAATAAAAAAAATAGGAGGCTTTATTTTTGGAACATCCCTGGTATTATTTGGATTATTTAAACTTTTGCTCTCATCTTCAGTGTAATTTTTAAACCGTTTCGGCCGATGTAACCTCCGACCTTCTTCATGTGTACAGGGCTAGTGGCAAACATTAAAAGGTTGTGGCCAGAGCAGAAGGCAAGAAAAAATCCGTGTCGGCATTAAACATGGTTGTATGTTATTTTTCTTACCGGTTCTCGTCAGATCATCGAAGTTAAGTAACGTTGAGCCCGTTTAGTACCAGATGGGTGACCATTTGGGAATTCTGGGCGCTGTATGTGGTCTCTGCTTATCTCGGCATTTGTTCCCAGTCGTCCTGTACAGACACTTCACTCGCCACTTGACTCAGGAGAGATTGCGCACCTCCTGCCACAAAAATTTTTACGCGCAGGCACCACTTCGTGGGTATCCATAGTCTGTCAAAAACTGAAGGAGCCCCCTATTAAATCATGAATCATTTCGATTTAAAATCAATTTAGTATTAAGCATCTAAACTTGAAAAAACTCATTTCTGAAATGTGTCAATATTATTTGAATGAGCGAAATTACACGACATCAGGTCAAATTTGGCCGCCATCTTTTTATTTTGCTTATACAGATAATGTTGACATAGTAAAAGCGTGTATTTTTTAAAAGTTTACCTGCCTAATACTAAAATCTCGCAATGGAGGTCGGTTTTATTTTTTTTGTGTGGCGGGGATCTTCTATATAAGGCTCTATCATTTATTTTTTACTACGTGTATATTTTTAATGGACGCATCTTTAAATTTTGCGTTTCTGTTTTTCTCTTTTCAAGTTGAACACTCTGGTATTTGACAAGTGCTTTTTCATCTTGTTTGAGACGCTATCTATTCATATAGTTATTTATTTTATTTATTTGTTTATTTTTTTTGTTTTTTTAGTCAAGCTGAAAGATTAGTACGAGCTGGAATGCGATTTCCTTGGCGGAATGCGGCTGACGTCACACATATACGCCATCTTTTTCAAACTTTCACAGACCTGTTTAAACGGTTGGTCAGTTTCCAGTTTCTGCCAGGTGCACGTTAGCGGCAAAGCTCGATGGTCTCGTCATTCCTTTCCGATATGTCAGGAGTCTGATAATCAGACCACCCTCGACTGAATTTTATTCTAGTAGATTCTATAATGATGAGGGCCAGACTTACTCTCTCCACTAAGCAAGTAATGACTTTATAGTAGTGCGGTGTCTTACAGGTACTCCCTAAAATAGAGTATTGTAGCCACATCTGGGCAGGAGCTGATCGGCGCATCCTATCAAACTTTGATACCGACATTGAAACCTAGTAGGTGATGCCATTTTCTCTTCCCTGCAACCTCTTTTTCACAGAAGAGACGTTGCGAGTTTTTCTCTGCTCTATCGTTATTTTCATGGAAAGTGCTCGACTGAGCTCCACTATGGTTCCCCTTGCCACACTTTCTCAATAAACACTCGAATAGTTGCAACCATTATCAACAATTTCCCACTCTCTCTCTCTCTCTCTCTCTATCTGTGCCTAAATCTAAACGCAGATTATATGAACAAAGCTTCTTTACCTGAATTGCTCGCATGTGGAACACTGTCCCACTTGACTGCTTACCGACCGATTACAATATGGTAGCCCTCAAGTCTAATAAAAACAATTTCTTGCAGAGCCGTCCCCATAAATAATCCAAATTTTGCTTAATCTACACAACGATTATGACACGGCCACCTTACATTCATTAACTCTTATCCTTGAGTGACCTTCGGGCCTTGATAAGTGGTGAATTCCTTTCTTCTCAAAGAGAAAGTAAAATCTGAGAGAGTGGACCCCAGTCACAACTAAAGAACCAATTTTCATCGATTAGGGCGATATGCAGAGAAAAAAAAATTTACATTTTTCGTACAGCAATTCAATTTTTTTTATTTATTTTTGCTTTTGCATGCCGAATGAAATGAAATACATTTGTGATAGCCTTCTTAATCTCTACTACATACCTATCCCACACAATGCTTCAAGCAAACTACATATCAATTATATATATATATATATATATATATATATATATATATATATATGATGAAAATAATGGAAATAGTATTCCGACAAAATAGAGAAAATAAAAAAGGAACAAACCGTATTATGTGTTCACCAATGTTTCGTCTTTATTTCGAGACTTCCCAGAGGAAGTCTCGAAATAAAGACGAAACGTTGGTGAACACATAATACGGTTTGTTCCTTTTTTATTTTCTCTCTCTCTCTCTCTCTATATATATATATATATATATATATCTATAATGGTTGTATCGATTGGTTTTCTAGATGTAAATCCAATGAAAAGTGGTCGATGCAGCACAGAGTTGGTTTATAGTCCGTTTATTATACAAATATTATTATTTACACACGTGAATACATGTTTCAGTGGAATCCCAATTGCGATTCCACTGAAGCCAATAATGTTCGTCATTTTAACAAAGTTACCTTGTTAGTGTATGTATGTGTGTGTGTGTGTGTGTGTGTGTGTGTGCGCGAAAAAAGTATCTACCAAACTCCTCTCTGAATATTTGGTCTACAAAGCTGAAACTCGATATGCAGGTTTAAACTTGTACCTGTGGCACACTTTCTATTTGGTTTTAGTAAAAATTGCTGATAAAGGGTCACAATTGAAACAAAAAATTTGTCCTTGTCATGGTAATTCGAATAAGACCTTTTTCCTGCTGTTACTTTTGCATATGCGCAACATTTAACATTCATAGCTTAAAGTCACTTAATTTTTAATCTTTCGTATTTATCTGTCTGTAGCTCAGACGGCAATGACACTTGTGAGATAAGTAAATAAAAATCTAAAGCTGGAGCGGTGGATGTTCTTAGTTCGATTCTAGCAGATGGTACCCAAGGCATATTTTCCTATCGTTTGAAATCATCTATAATATAAATATCACCTGTCTGTTTAAATGTATGTATGTATGTATGTATGTTTTTAGGCCTGCCTAAAACTTTAAACAGAGGCGACGGTTTTTCACGAAATCGGTATCGTTTTGACGCTCGACCCTTCGGACGACAAATATTGAAAAATTGGACAAAACCATTAATTCCTTCACCCTCAACTGGCCACTTTTCTACTGGGAGGGGTGGCTTTTTTTTTCGCCGATATTTTCAAAAGTCATCCCCTCTTTTCGATCGTTTAGCCTTAATTTAAACCTACGTCACTTCTGGTTGCGATGGGCGCAACAGCAAAGACGTCAGAGTTTTTTCCACTTTCTTTTCCTCCTTCGCGGTTCGGGTTCGAGCCTGCCTGCCTATTACCACTTTTTTTTCTGCTTAACACACACCTCCAAACATCCGGGCAACTCCGAGTACCCAGGCTAGTTACTATATATTGGATAATAACTAATAGAGAATTTGGTTATATAAGGGTAAACGGGAAGTCTGCATGAATTAAAATATAATATTTATACGTATTTTTACACCGGGCAACGTCGGGCGGCCTGCTAGTATTTAGTATTTAACAAAAATAAATAAATAAATAAAAACAAGATAAAACAATATTTTACGTCTATAAACAATTTATCGTCGCATTATGTTCAGGCCAGTAAATTGCAGTTTTACCAAGATTTATCTTTTTGGGTTTGTCGCGAGGTCTCTTCTCCTTTAAAATTCACGAGAAAAATGATAAATTATATGCGACAGGGAAACACTGCCAGGCCAATGACCAGATTGTTACATTTAAAATTGCCCTCATATTCGAGTCGTCCTTATCGGCCATAGGCAGTACGTAGTTATCTATGATAGTCAATTCATATGTATATATTTCGCTTGTAAGATAAGGTGCTCTGTGTGAGAGATAAGAAATAATATATTAGCGGAACTTTAATATGTACCAGAAGGCCCACCCGCAGTTGGCCGCTAATGAATTAGGATCCGTGTGTTCCTCTACTATCACCCTGGAACCCTAGATTTCTATAAAAGCCGAGTAGTTGATATTCTATTTTATCGCTTGTATAGCGACGCATGCGTCGTCGAGGCCCGTTCGTTTTCGAATACGCGGCCGCCATTTTGAATTTGTTGACTTATCTTGGAAGATCGGAATATAAAAAGGGGAAACGCACGCTGATAAAGAAACAGAAATAATACGAGAATATCTCTCACACACACACACACACACACACACACACACACACACACACACACACACACACACACTCTCTCTCTCTCTCTCTCTCTCTCTCTCTTATTTGTCCCTTCTTTTATTATTGCCCCTTCTTTAACGATCCCAATTATTTTATAGTAGCCTATATATTTTTTTTAAATATTACCTACATATACATTAATCTTCTTATTTCCCCTTATACATTGTACCTACTTTTAATTACTATTTACCATTTTATTCTATTTCTTTATTCTCGTTTCATTTCTAAATGTCATCCAGCCAGTTTTTTTTTTCAATATTTGTTTATTTCTGGCCCTTCTCCCTTTCTGATGAGAAGCATTTAGCTACGAAACGGTCATAAGTTTTCCTAATTGTTCCGATGATAAAAGAAAGTTATATAGAACTTTTATTACTCATCTTTCCTGTAATGTTAATTTTGTTACACATACACATCATAAACTACATGTACCAAATGAATGCATTGACGATGATACTTACGAGCTTTAAAAGGCGAACCATTAAAAGATACATCTGCATTACTTTATAAAAAAAATGCTAGTTTTATTTTTTGGTGTCTTAAAAAAAAACACTCAATATTTATGCTGATGAGGAGACTTTGTTTCAAAAAACTATATCATAAACTTATTGTCCAAGACTCATTGTCTTTCACAAAAACATCGTTTCCGAAACGATCGTACATTTAATGATTTTGTTTCTTCTTCCTTATGAAACAGATTTTTAATTTTTAATTTTAATTATAAATTATCAATCATCTTACTCAATATTAAAATAGCTCTAGGACATATATGCTTGAGCTTATTATATATCTACATTACAACGAGTACTGTTTTCTTTTGTTTTAATTGTATTAATGAATTTACTAATACATTAAAATATACTCTGCTCTTTAGACTCTTGTTCTAATCCGATATATATATATATATATATATATATATATATATATATATATATATATATATATATATTAAGTAATGTGATTTATAATTTAAAAATTAAAAATTTTTTTTTTTTTTTTTAATTTAAAAATCAAATTTTAATTAAATTAAAAATCAGTTTCATAAGAAGGAACAACAACAAAATCAATTATCTGTACGATCGTTTCGGAAATCCGTGCTTTTTTTTTTTTCTAAATTACAACGAGCACTTTCTATTTCCTGTATTTTAATTAAACTAGTAATTTCACTGTTACATCAAAATACACTCAGCTCTTTAGACTATTGTTCTAACCTCCTTTAAATTTATATATATATATATATATATATATATATATATATATTAGACATTAAGAGGAGATTATAGATAGATAGATATATCGATCTATAATCTCCTCTTAATGTCTAATATATGCAGAAAAGTTGGTTCATCATTCGTAGAGACGTGATGTCCGTCAACAAATGTATTGTTCCGAAATCTGGGGAGTCGGCTGATTTCAGTTAATGTTTGTAGATGTGATGTCTACCGCCTGCATACCAGCAGTAACTATCTTAGTTGTATGGGACGCGGGATTGTCACATAGTAGCCTGTAGAATTAGATAAAATATAAATTAAAAATCGAGACATAGCCAGTAGATTGCGCGGTGGCTCATAAGGTTAGGTCGTCAGTATTGCACACTTCATGACTGCGACGACCTGGGTTCGCGCCTATGTCGGAGCACGTCACTGATGAGATGCAGTACATCGAAACCGGCTTTGGGTTTGGCATTGTCCGTTGTCGATGCAATTGCTCGATTCAATCTAATTCTGGGTTCTAGCTTCATGTTGAAAAAAAAAATGTATTATGAACGGGTATATATATATATATATATATATATATATATATATATATATATATATATATATATATATATATATATATACACAGGAATTTACATTTATATCGGTAGTCGGTACCGACGGTTTCAAGCCCGGTAGTTGAGGACTACTCTTAATGTCCGCCTCAGGCTCTCTTCAGCCGACTCTCATCTCATCATCATCATTATATTATACAAAAAAATATATTGCTCTTATTTCGAGAAAGGTTTTTTCCCTAATAATATAGCACTGTATGGGATTTCTTTTTCTACAAAAAAGTACAAGTAGTAATATATATATATATTACTACTTGTGAGACGTCGGCTTGGGTTATAGCTAGTCGCGATGATCACATCCCTTGTTTGAGACGAAAGTAGGTTCTTTCTATTGACGGATTTCGTCGCAGTTTGCTTGATCTGTGTTAGCTAATAAGGTTTTCTTGTGTGTAGCGCGTATATATATATATTAGACATTAAGAGGAGATTATAGATAGATAGATAGATAGATAGATATATCGATCTATAATCTCCTCCTAATGAATGGGCCCCCTGTGGAATTTCCACAGGTCCCGCTAGTTATTATTATTTAATTAGATTATACTTTGAAACCTAAAAAGTTCTGTCCGTTTTTTGTTATTAGCATTTAATCAAATTGATACGTAATGCGCATAGCAATTGTTTTCAAATTTGGACAGTCAGAAGTAGGAAAACCAAACATGCCGTGAAAAGTATGGGAATGTCTAAAGATATTGTTCGGAGCTGTGTGCTTTCTCGCCACTGTACTGCATCCTTATTCAGTTGAGTACTGACCAGTGATGGAGAAGTGGATTCTCTACGAAATTGCCAAGCGTTCCAGATACCAGTTGTCGCTTCAGGGTTCTGTCGTCAAGTTGTTCTGTATGAACTGCTACCAACCGGGAAAATAGTCACCGGACACTTATACTCGCAGCAATCGAAACGATTGCAGCAGAGGAGACCAGCGCTGGTGAATCGTGAAGGTGTGCTTTTCGTTCATTGCAACGTCAGGCCGCATGTCGTGCGAGTTGCCAGAGATAGCATACAGCAACTTGGGTGAGAGACTTTGTGACATCCACCGTATTCACCTGACCTTGTGCCATCCAATCAACACCTCTTCCACTCCCTGGATAATCATCTTCGTGGAAAATCCTTCGTCCATGAAGCAGACTTGCGCCGAACCCTCACAGATTTCTTTGCGACCAAAACACCCGAGTTCTACCGCAAAGGGAATTGAACAGCTTGAGACACATTAGGAGAAGCTCTTGGGTGCTGATGGCGATTATTTCGAAGACTAAATATAAGTTACACGCACGGAACAATCACGTTGTATGTACCGTGGGGTAAAAATACCTGATTTTGAAACTGGTCCTTCTTAAGCCGTAGCAGCGAACCCATCTAGTGATGGCATCACAATAAAAAATACCCCTGACAGCATTGGCGAGGCATCAAGTATTTCCACCCATTAGAAAAAATGTGAAAGTTTTCATGGAATTTGTTCACGTTTCACCTGTGCCTACTAGTATTGGATGGAACAACACATACTGTGAAGCCTTTTTTATTTCGTTTAAAAATGAGCAGAACATGGTTACTTTTTTTTATTGAGGAAGTAGTATTTTCTTATGGAGAGTTATAGAGCTGTCCTGATTTTAAATCCTTGAAACAGCTGCATGAGAAACAGCTGATGATCTCTGTTTTGTATTTCACAATTAATTTTAAAGTTTCTTGTTTATTTTAACTGTTATTTAGTTGAATACCATTGTTTATTTGGTTTTTTTTTTTTGCTTTTTCTTTTGTTGCAAGCACTAAATCTGCAATATGCTGAACTACGCATACCGAGGAATTGAAACTGAATTTTTATTTTTGTTTTGTTCTTTTCTTTTGTTTGTAAAAAAATACTCAAAGTTGCTTTAGACTATTGGTCTGACCCTGGAAGAAACACTAAGGAAAACACGGACACAGAGATGAGATAGAAAAGCTAAAATATAGTTAAAAAAAACAAAAAACAAAAAAAAAACAACAGTATATACAAGAGCAACCGTCGTAATAAATACCGTCAAGATAGCGGACTACGAAAGTACACTGCAAGAGGATGTGACACAATGTTAGGTGAGAAAATTGCAAGCGCTCCAAGAGAAGGCGTAATCATGCCTTGAAAAAATAAGTTTGAGTAGTTCCGTTGGCATTCCCCGGTTATATTTGCTAAGTCAACAAGCGAAAAACTTGTCCCTCCCGAAAGCCAGGAGGCAAGGCCTGGGAGGATGGACCTCCTAAGGCTACACAGAACATTTTGCATTAGTCCGACAGCACAGAAAAGGTCATAAGTTTTGTTTGAACTGATATATATATATATATATATATATATATATATATATATATAGTTTTAGAAAAGTCGGATCTTGATATAAAGTTAACGGAATACCAGAAAATATTGAAAAGAGTGGTGAAGCCCTGCATGGACAGCGATCGCCGCCAGACGCCCCGACATCTGCCAGCGTAATTTCTCCAAATTGTCCCTCACGACTTACTTGCTTTACTTGTGTCCGCCCTTTTCATACAACTGAAATTTCTTGACTACTTTTTCTGGGGTGCAATCTAGGCCAACACCAACAAGCACACCTATAATAGGGCCGGATCTAAGGCTGCCATCGTGGAAGTGTTGGCCGCTATAGACAATGGGCGTGGTCACCAATGCAAATGTGCTTTGGTGACCACTTACTGTCGCGATCTTGCTCTGTTCGATGGAATGTGGTCCGGTGAATCTCCTGTACATGTACCCCCTTTACGTTAATACATCTGGCCAACCAAACTAGCAGCAAAATCCCTTCCCTTCACTGTAGAGATGATTCCCAAATGCCAGAAAATATTTTACTTAAATAGCTTATTTTCTCGGACCGCTTGCATATAGGATTGCGTCACTGTTCTCAGTTTCTCGACTGTACGAACATACAGAAAATTAAATGTAATGCAAACAAATATATCGTTCCACAACTCTCCACTTAGCATGTTCCCTATGAGCCTGACCCTTTATTCGAGAAGACCCTGACGTCTCGGGTTTGCTTTGAAAAAATAAGTTTGAGTAGTCCTGTTAAAAAAGTAAAAAAAAAAAAAAAGCGTAAAAACGAGGTTTAGGAATGTGAAATCTATTTCATCAGGGAGCGTGATAGACGAAGGAAAATATTATTTCAAACTTAAGCGTGACGTACCGACAGTCACAACGGACAGAGCATTCTGTTGTGGTGCGAGAACGGACACCAAAGCGACGCAGACAAGAAGCACCATAAAGTTGAAGTACGATCAAAAGCTCATACCAAAAATTCGCGAGAAATGTATTGTTGCGTATGTGCACGTACGCACGCGCGCACACACACACACACATACACACACACACACACACACACACACACACACACACACACGAAATCCCAAAAATGGTCGCAGAAGAGGTCAAAAGTCAATTACCAACGGTTTGCCAAAGGTCAACCGTCAAATTCGAGTAAAGTGTCGTCGGCCTAACATGCAACAAAGAGATCACGGGTTTGGTTTAAAATGCCGATTACATTTTGGAGCAATATAGCGGCAAAACACAAGAAAACACCCGTCTTTTTTTTATTTGATCTTCTCCCCACACCGAGAACAGAGTCAGACACAAAGTCAGCTTTTAATATGTGTGCGTGGGGTGGGGCAGACCAGCTCCCTCTAAACAGGGCACTCTGGATTAGAGAATAAATCAAATTTGGAACAGTCTAGTTGAATTTCTCTTTACTGACCAAATTGACGAAAAAGCATAAAATGTATTATCCGAACAGATACTACACTTTGCATTATTTATTTGCAAAAAAAAAAAAAAAATGTAAAAATCTAATTGATATTAAAAACAAAGCACAAAGTCAGCAAAAAGGGAGATAATCATTGCAGTCACTACAATATCTCATTTACTCTAGGCGGCCAATCATTTTTTCACAGTAACACTAATATACTTTGCTCCTAGCCAAAAGGAAAAGAGTGGTTGGTTTTACTGTGTGGTGCCTTGTGTATCTCTTTAGGGTTAATTCTGATTCCGAGATCTAATATACGTAAGGAAAGACACGCAAAAGATAGACAAGAGATATCACTCAGTCACACACACACACACATATGGATTCTTACAAGGAGATACATTAGCACCTTACCTTTTTGCCATAGTACTTGGCTATGTTCTAAGAAAGACACTCAATGGAAGAGAAGAGGTGCTTGGTTTTCGTTTGCACAGACGAAAGAGCAAGCGTGTTCAACCAATTGTTGTTACTGATCTCCATTTTGCTGATGACCTAGCATTATTAACTGAGGAAATTGGTCAAGCCCAAGAAGTCCTAAGGAAGAGGAAGCGCGATTGGTGGGGTTGTTCTGCAAAAAAACAAAAAAAAACAAAACAAAAAAAAAAAAAAAACAAAACATAGATACAAGCCTTCAATCACGTTGACCCAATTGCAGTGAAAGCACTTGATGTGACTCTGCTCAAGGTGGTCGAAAACTTCAAATACCTTGGAGCATGGTCAGAGAACACTGAAAAAGATTTTGAAGTAAAAAAAAAAGCACTGGCATGGAGTGCATGTCGCAAGTTGAGGAAAATATGGTCATCCACTCTCTCAGAAAAGTTGAATGTAAGACTCTTTGTTGCCACAGCAGAAGCAGTCCTTTCTGTATGGTGCTGAGGCATGGTCTCTTACAAATGCGCTGAAGAAGAGACTGGGTAGCTGTTACACACGGATGCCCAGGATAGCCCTCAATACATCATGGAAGAGCCTTGAAACAAATCAACAGCTTTATGGTGACCTACCACCAATATCACTGAAAGTACAGCAGAGAAGGATGAGAGTAGCCGGTCACTGTATGAGACACAACAAATAGGAAGCCAGGAATCTAGTGCTCTGGATAACAACAGATGGACACCCAAACCGTGGTAGACGAAGAATTACCTACATTGAGCACATGCTTCAGGATATAGGATTGGAAAGCGTTCGGCGCCTGCAAACTGTCATGCGAGTTCGAGAGACCTGGAGAAGTCGTGTATATTCGATGGTGAAGCATTCTGAAAGACGGCGGAGATGATGATGAGATATATGGATATAAAAATCAATACGAACAACATATAAACGTTTATATTTTTTCTGTATTCATTTCCTATTTGTTGACGTGTAGGAATACGAAAGTTTTTTCGAAAAAAAAAAAGAACAAACTTTGTTTTTAAAGCACAAGATTTTCGACCGATCCTTCGGTCTTCTCCAGTGTGAATGATAGAAACACGAGTGCAGGACGGACAGGGCTAGCAGGAAAAGACCGGGTATAGCCAATGAGGTTAAGATCTATCTGAATACGATCATCCAACTATTTTTAACTTGGAATAGTCAGCAACTTGTGTGACCTTTATTAAAAACCAAGTCTTTCATAAAATGTGAAGTGGACATCCACGCACCATTACGTACACATTCGCATGTATAAATATACATGCATGTACACCCGTACATTAGCACACATGCTCCTACACATACTTGTACACACACAGAATACACACACACACACGTTTATAGACGTATGTACACATACACATGGAGAATGATTAACAGATATAGACAGATAAGTGGAAAGTACTGACCAAAAGCTGGTAATTCCCATTGGAGTTATAAACTTATTACAGTGTTATATATATATATATATATATATATATATATATATATATATATATATATATATATATATATATATATATATACTAGCACGCCGTCACCCTTTCGTAAAATATTTCTAAATATGATATTTTAATTTATGCATATTTCATATTTATTATTAAAGAACCAATTCTCTATTGATTATTATATTGTACCTAATATATAGTAGCTGTTTCAAAATTAAAAAAAAAATGACTTGGTTGCCATCAGCTAGAATCGAAACCATAACAGTTAGCAGTCCAGCATTATTCGTAAACGTCTAAGCTCACTTTAGATGGCTATCAACACTGTAAAAAACAAAATTAACCGACTTCTACGTATGAATGTCTATTTACCAAATAACGTTGTTAAAGATATAAATGTATATTTGCGCATGCGTAGAAATAACACGTTTAGTCGATTTATGCTTGCCAAGTTCCTATTTCTTTTCCAATTTTCACCCTTAAAAGTAAAATTTTCGTCTAATCCGAAATATGTAGATTTTCACGAAAGGCTCCCATACTTTTTAGATTATTTACATAAAAATAAATCAAATTAAATATAGGAAAAATGTGGATCCTCACGCTCAGTTGCTGTGTTCCTAAATTTATAATTTACATATTCTTTGGTTTCATTCTCTTTTGGTGATGTTGGTGTTACTACTACTTTTACGGTTCTTTATTTCGGCATTGAATTAGCTCAATCTCTTACGCTGCTACTACTACTACTACTACCACCACCACTGATTAAGTATTATAGTACTAGCAAGACCCGTGGATCTTCTACGGAATGAGAAATATATTTAATCAACAACATGTTTTGATAAAGCTAATTGTTATGGCGTAAATGTTGGAAAGAACAACGAGGAGACTCGGAAACAGTAAAATGAATAATATATTAAACAGAAAATGCAGAAACGATGAATGACAAAGTTCTTTCTCTCTCTCTCTCTCTCTCTCTCTCTCTCTCTCTCTCTCTCTCTCTCTCTCTCTCTCTCTCTGGGTCTTAGGTTCAGACTGGTGAAAAGCAGAACCGGGTCAGAATCTATAGGGGTTCCACCCCAACACTGATATTTTTATGGATAGCGCAAAATTTTGTTTTTTAGACAGAAAAACCATATGCATATAGCAAATACGACTTTATTAACATTTCTATTAAAAATAGTGTCCATTGTATTTTATATATAGAACTGACAGGAATAAGATAAATTAATACGTCCAAATAAATACTCGGAAAATAATATTGTGCTACATAGTTCAATACGAATAATAAAATCACATTGTAAGAAACAATCTTTTATTTACTCCTTTAGTATAGCGCCTTTTGGCGGACAATGTTATTGTTTTTTACTATTTTTCTTTCGAATGTTCCCTTTTTACATAACGTTTCACTGCACGTCGAAATTACGAAAAGTTCTTTTCTTACATCATGACAACAAGCATCATATATTAGTATAGCGATATTCGAAAACGAGTCTACATGAAAGGGGGAGTATTCTCGTATTCTTGTCCAGAGAGTTGTTAGATTTTAAAGTCAAATTTCGATAGATTTTTTAAGGAAAATCAGACCCTTAAAATTGGCCTTAAAGCAGAAAATTACATAAATTTGTTTGTTAGTTTAGGAGTGAATCTTACGCAAGAAAACATATACACATATATACATATACACATATATACATCTATCTGTATTTAAATACACACACAAATGTAATCATCCATCTATATATATAAAAGCGAAAATGTATGTATGTATGTATGTTCGCTTTTTCTGTATGTCTACAAAAGGCTTTTTTCAGAGAAGCGGACGGTCGGTTCACAACTTTTTATATCACATATAAATCGTAATATCTCACAGTTAGCAACGAAGCTCGCCTGTCTATTTAATTTGCTCGATTTCGGGAAGATAAATACTCAACATTTGTCGCTTGCCGCATGTGAGTTAGTCTTTTTCCTATAACATCTTGGGGGGGGGACTGTTCCGCAGTAAATGAAATACTATCCCGCAGTCAAACTTAACCTCATTAACTCATTAAAACGGGCACTTGCCAAATCCAAATAAGTAAATAAATTCAAAGGTGTTTCCGTTAGCATCTCGCGGTGGGCAATAGTTAACGTCGCACGTGTTTTTTAACACTTTAATTTATAACTTTGCCTCAACGGTTCGGGTTCGATCCTCATACTTACTTTTTTTTAACCCCCTCCCCCCGGAGTTTCCACACACACACACCTCCAAACACCCGGGCAACGCCGGGTACACTTCACTACTGTATCTATAAAAATAAGAATGCGTGTGCATGTGAGGACACTTTTCAACCTATTTAAGAGATTTAAGGGATTTTTGATGTAGTGACTTTAAATTTGGTATGTGGGATATTCAGACATATAGAACACTTTTTAATCGGTTTTCACCCGAAAAAAGTGCTGCTAACGGGTCAAAATTGAAAAATTGGTATGAAGGAGTCGTCTGAATTTTATCTGTTCGTCAACTGTTTCACGAATGCGCATGCATGAATCGTTCACATGAGCGATTTCTTATGTGAAGGATAAGTAGGTTTGAAAACACTTTTTAAAATCGTGTCAAGCTGGTCTAATGGTTAGCATACTTGACTCAATGTCTTTAGGTTATGGTTTCGATCTCAGTTTCAGTGTTTTATTTTATTTACAAGAGGTAAACTGTTTAGAAAAAAAAACTCATAATACTAGCAGTTTTTATCCTTCTTTTTTCCTTCATTCTTTCTTCTTTTAAGATATTTAACGTTACGTTAGAGTATTTCTGTTTATAATAAATAATAATTCTGCATTAAATAAAATATAATATTTATACGTTTTTTACGAGCAGGCGACGCCGGGCGGCCTGTTATTAGTTTATAAAAAATAAAATGATGACGGTCTGTTTATTTGCTCATATTGGCGGGAAATTTTGAATAGCCTTTTTTTTTGTTTTTTTTTTCGCTGACGAAATGTAAATAGGGACAGAAGCTCAACTGAATAGTTGCTAGTAACCCCGTCCTCTCACAAAAAAAAAAAAAAAAAAAAATGAAACGAGAAGGTCAAAAAATCAATCAATCTAACTTGAACAAAGTCTGATGGCGAAGGTTCAAGCCCCACCTGGCCAATCTCGACTCACAGTCGAGGCCTAAACAACGAAAGAAAAACAAAGAATTAAACGGGGACAATAAATGTATTGAATCGAAGGCGTTACCCCTATCTATCCGCTTTTACAACCCCACCACCAAGAACTATAGCTAGATACGACAAACGAAGACCAATCTTAAAACTATTAAGATCTCATAAAATATAACATGAATCCTTTTTTTTATTTTATTTTTTATCTTTTTTTTTGTAATTTCTTTTAGAGAATAATTTGTTTTAAGACAGGACCGTCTTCTTTGTGTGCTTTTTGTGCGTATTATTTTAATCCTGGGGATTGAAGTTTAGCTAGTGACGACACGCACTGACGACCTGGCTGTCCCAAGTTCGAATTCAGTCCGTTCCACTTTCACTTAAGATGTTGGCAAACTTCACGTGGTTCCTCCTGTAACTGCCAATGTCCTTCGAGCAAGAATTCTGACTAGAAAATATCGGGGAAACCAATGCCAACAATAGAATCTTCGGATTCATACGATATGACGACGATAATGATTTTAATTCTAGATTGATTCCCCTCTTATTTGCAAACGTGGAAAGGTAAATCGGGAAGAAATTAAATAATTAATAAAAATATATTCATGAATCAAAGCATTTATTTTGAAGATACAAAATGAAAATATAACCTTTCTCCCTTTTTGTTACAAAGCGCGTATGAGAAAATCAGCAGCAGCTGTAGGATAGTAGGCTAGCGAAAATATTAGCAGCAGCAATTGTTAGAACATGTATGTAAATTAACAAGTGTGTGCGAACTAGCGTGACAAGAAAAGGAGAAAAAATACATCACGTGATCGAGAGGGGAGAGAGAAAAAAATATTTAGTTCTCTCTCACTGCAAGAACTAAGGCACCAAAGTCGGAAAGTGGGATTGAGAAGACAGCGCCCCCAAGGAGGAGCACTCTGACCTGCAAAAAGTGGCTGGGCAGCCCCCTCG
>NC_136510.1:92934040-92971540 GCF_053919585.1 Euprymna scolopes
ACGTATTTCTAGCTATTGTAAGTCTCGGAGACTCTTTTTAATAAAAAATAAATAAAATGATAAAAAAATAAAAAGATGCAAGTCTAAATAAAAAAAAAACAGTAGATGTGTGTGTGTGTGTGTGTGTGTGTGTGTGTGTATTATATATATATATATATATATATATATATATATATATATATATATATATATATATATATATAATTTATTTATTATTTTTATCTACGCAACGTCTCTTCTGTGGAAAAGAGGTTGCAGGGGAGAGAAAAGACATCCCCCACTAGGCTACGAAGTCTATTTTGAACGCTGTCAAGGCAGGACGTGTTCCTAGCAGCTCCTACCCAGATGTGGCAACAGTACTCCATCCTTGGACGTACTTAGCTCTTATACTGGTAGAGGATTTGGAAACGGATTTGATGTACGTGTTCTATTTCAGATCAGGAGTAAACGTCAGACCCTGAAGCTTGTCAAAACATGGAGCCTCCCCAAGACGAAAGCAATTCATTTATTATTTATATCTACGCTGAACAGGGGTAGGGGCCCGAAACAGGCATGTCCGTAGATTATTGTTTTAAAAAATAATAAATAAAATAAAATATTATTTATTTACGCCCAAATAAAAATATGGGCGATTTTCTAAGAATCAAGATCGTCAAGGTGAAGACATAAGTTAACCGTACTATCGTAAAAAAAAAAATCAACAACAAATCTACGTATATATATATATATATATATATATATATATATATATATATATATATATATATATATATATATATATATGTATATATATATATATATAGATAGATAGATAGATAGATAGATAGATAGATTTATTGTTGATTTGTAAACTAGTTATACATATGCGTGCGCGTGTGCGTGTATATATATATATATATATATATATATATATATATATATATATATATATATATATATATATATATATATATTATAACGAGTAAAATCTTTGCTTGGAGGGATGAATACAGCATACAGAAATATGTCGAAAAGTTGAAATCCAAAATGCTCATTTCATCTTGCCGACATATTTCTATTACTTTTGCGCATGCGCAAATTCATTTCTAGCTTGACGTGTTTTAAGTTAAAATTTTTCTTATCTAGCTCTCGAGGATTCTAGCTGATGGCCCCCCCCCCAAGTAATTTTTTTAACTTCTGAAATATATAACATCAATTGGCTCAGTAATAATAAATTCAAAATCTGCGTATATATATATATAATATATATATATGTGTGTGTGTGTGTGTGTGTGTGTGTGTGTGTGTGTGTGTGTGTGTGTGTGTGTGTGTGTGTGTAAGCGTATTTTACGACCGGACAAATTTCCGTCCCCCTGCTAGTCATTTAGATAAAAAAAAAAAAAAAAAAAAAAAAAAATCTCGCACATTCAATGTTTAAAATAAAAAAGAAAAGATAACTTAAGATGTAAATAAATTTTAAATCACAAAAAGTATAAAATAATTAAGAAAAATATATATTAAGTCTCAAATTAAAAAAACATACCCCCCCCAAAAAAGAAAAAGAAACTGAGGGAGTAAATCCATAAATAGTAAACTATTTATGTGCGACAGATTAAGATACGGCAAATGTACGACAATACACGACTTAATCTGATTTTTATGGCTTAATATTGTCACTAACTCAGTTTTGTGGTGTACGTGCCAACATTTATTAAAGTCGCACGAACAGAGAATCATCAGGAGCAGTTGTTGTGCCATGTCGTGCATTAATATATCGCATTTTTTTTTTTAATTTTTTTTTTACTTAGGCTCACCGCTTATGAAGTCCCGGAAACGACTCTAGAATAAGGGTGAATAAGAGTTAGGGAGATGTAAGAATTTAAAGTTTAAAATGCAAAAGTCAAGTATCATAATTCAACGGAAACATTCATTTCGAACGCGAAAGAAGCTATTTCTGATCGTATACGCCGCGCTCTTCGGCTTGTGCGGTGATAAAACTTCTAAAATGCACCGGTCTTTTTTAATCGGATTTTTTCGATTATCGATTTTTGATACTTATCGAGGCCATTTGCGTCACTGGGACAATATCATCGAAATCATTAGTAGCGAGAATTTAGAAAATTGGATTACTTAAGGTGACGGCACACGAAAAACTTGTTTACATTGGACTTGAAGACAACCATATTGTAGTCAGTTGGAAAGCAGAGAAATGGAAGAGGGTTCCACAAACGTGCAGTTCTAAGAAAGAGGTTTTATTCATGGAATCTACGTTTAGGTTTAGGCACAGATAAAGAGTGGGGAAATTATTGATAGTGGGTTTAGCTAGACGAGTATTTTTCGTGAAAGTCATGCAAGAGGGGCAACGATTTGAGTGCAGACGAGCACTTGCCATGAAAATAACGATAAAGCAGAGACAGGTTCGCAACGTCTCTTCTGTGGGAAAGAAGTTGCAGGGGAGAGATAAAGACATCCCCCTCTAGGAAGTCTATTTTGAACTCTGCCAAGTCAGGATGTGTTCCTAGCAGCTCTTACCCAGATGTGGCAACAGTACTCCATGCTTGGACGTACTTAGCTCTTACACAGATAAAGAATTTAGCAACGGATTTGATGTAGGTGTTTGACCTTTGAGAACTCTACCAAACTCCTCCGCTAATTTTGGGTCTAAACACTAGAAACTTTAGATATAGATTACTTGGACAGGGATCTAGCTTTATAATTCTGTTTGAGCCCGACACAATAAATGCTAAGGGGTCAAACTTGGGGTAAAAGTTAAAAAAAAATTGACGTCTGCGGTCTCTACTAACTTTTTTCTATGGTAGTTAAGGAAGACTATTATATAGAAAGGCATTACCGTACATATCCACACTTTTTAATATATACATAGGCGCTTAAAGTTAGGAACAGTACATAGCCGGGCGGAACTGCTAATGTGTTCTAACGAAAAGACAGGCCGACAATGCCATATTTTTTATTTATTTATTTTTTTTTTGTCTAGCATGCCTGCAATTAAAACCTGGCACCCTAAAAAACGTGAACATTCTTGTCTAGTTTGAAAATCGATAATTATTCTGACTCCAAGTAACTGCATATATCTTTTCTGCATTATAGACATAATCTTAACTTGGTTAACCCCTTTATTCTTACTAGACCACCATCTTTGAATCTTAATACGTGCGTATCAAACGTTTGAAAGTAAGGAAGGAAGTAAATGAAAATTCTAAATATTAATCGAAAAAACAGGAAAAGACAAAAGTGTTTAATTTAATTAAATCAATTGTTATGAACTCCGTTTTAGAGAAATCTAAGAACTATACTTAACTACCAATTAATAAAAGCTATTTATGTAACTGCGGAAAAAGAAAACACTACATACGCGTCTTTTTTTTTTTTTTTTTTTTTTTTTTTTACTAACGAGTAACCACGTGTCAAGGACAAAAAAGCTACTTGAGGATGGGGGTTATCGAGTTGTCAGCTGGATAGTAACAAATCGAGGAAATTTGTAATGATGATTGCAAACTGGTCAGAAATTTATTATTCAAAAAAAACAACAGACTTAAATTTATTTATATCAGTATAAATAGAGAAAATGAAGGTGTAAGAACTGTAGAGTAATTTATATAGATTTATCATTTTTTTTTAATAGGTGTATATATCAATTGGAGTAATTGTGGTAAAAAGGAACTCTTTATAAAATGGTATTTCGAAGCCTAATGCTTCTCATCAGAAGAGTAGAGAAGATGCTAGGTAAAATATTAGCGATGCGGCGTCTAGCGATAGTTATAGCCTCAGAGTTTTTATATAAAGACAGACGCATATTGGAGGTTGAGAACCGATTTTATTTACGACCAACAATTTGTATTAGGAGAGGCAAAGTGTTCGTAGGATGGAATGTGATTTAACAAAGGAGATGAATGTTCGTAAAATGTTTGTAGGTATGTATGAATTGACAAGGAATGAATGTTCGTAAAATGTTTGTTGGTATGTATGAATTGACAAGAATGAATGTTCGTAAAATGTAACTTATCTTTTGGACGATGGAGAGGGTTAGGATAGGCCGGTCATCCTGCTGTCGGTGATGCGTGTCCTGGCTTGTAACTGGAAAGCGAGTCTCTTCTTTCATCAGCGCTAGCAGCCCGGCGTCTTCGTCTTCTTTCTCCTCCTCTCTCCTGGTTCCCTAAAAACCCTCGTTTTATAGTGGCAAACTGGCTCCCAGTGACTGTGATATTTGAGGTGTTTATTTTAGGCGTGGAGCTCTGCCATTGGTCGATAATTATTTTGTGGTTATCTTATTTTGTTCGTCCCAAGCGGAAGCGATGCGTGGAGCCATGTGCAAAAGACGATTTTTCATTTTTTTTCTCTCATGGCGGATGCGTTAACATCCGGTTCGCTGCTAATTCTCATCATGTTCCCACATATTATCGTTTAGGAACGAAATAAATTATTGATGCTGTTTGAGGGACTATATTGATTTCTGTGATAAAGGAGGAGTGTAGTTTGCAATATATAATGCGAGTAGGTGTACTCGGTGATATTCTTTAAATTTATACTTCAAACATCAACTTCTTTATGCCAATCTCAGTTTTATGTTGCCTTTATTTTTAACTTTATATATATATATATATATATATATATATATATATATATATATATATATATATAAAGTAAACTAAAGATGTTTACTTTTAATTTTTTCCCCCTTACAAGCTTCCAAATAAAAATTAAGCTGTTAGAAACACCATTCCAGATCTAAACGTTCGGATTTCGATTCCGACTTGGGATACTTGCTTGCCTACCCATACTAAAGAGTTGAGATATACTAAAACAGTACGTATTTTATTTTCCGGGTACGAGTTTTCCGGGCACCACACACACACACACATATATATATATATATATATATATATATATATATATATATATATATATATATATATATATATATATATATATATGATCAGGAAGAGCAACACGCATCACTATTAGATCTGTTTTTGACCACAGTTCCTGATGATTGTGTAACGAAAGCCGACAGCCCACTTGGGAACGCTGATCATGCGGTAATAATGGTTGAAATCGCCCTAAACTCCAGACCCAAAACTGAAGAGCCAGTGCTCAAAACAACGAGATATTATAAAAAGGCTGACTGGGAAGCTATCAGAGATCTTATCAGAGACGCCCCATGGGGAAATATTTTTTCTCTTCCTGCTGAACAGTGTGCAACTGAGACCACTGAATGGTTCAAAACTGCAATCGAAGCGCATGTTCCCATGCGGAAATTCTATAGCAAGCCCCACTCTCCCCAATGGTTTACTTCGACTTGCGCAACTGCCATTGCTCAAAGGCAGCATGCATTCCGCAGGTTTAACCGACATAAGTCCAGTTCAAACAGACAAAAGTACATAGAAGCTAGAAGTAACGTTAAGAAAGAAATAGCGACAGCTAAGAGGGAATTTACGGAAACCACTAAAAAACGCATCGAAGCACAAAAATTAGGAACTCGTGACTTCTGGAAAATCTACAACAGTGTAGTAAATAATGGGCAATCAACAATTCCCCCACTAACCAACAATCAAGAGGTTCTTTGCTCAGCAACCGAGAAGGCTAACATTCTTGCCAGTCGGTTTGCCTCCAACTCTACACTGGACCCTCTAAACCACCCCCTACCTGACTTTCCTATGCGGACAGACGCCACGCTAGACGATCTGGAAATCACCCCTGCTCAGGTGCATGCTATCATAAAAAACCTTGACACTTCCAAAGCATGTGGACCCGACCTCATCCCAGCTGTGCTATTAAAAAAGTGCTCAGCCGAAGTAGCTCCGGTTCTCTCCAAACTCTACAACAAATGCCTTAATGAAGCTTGCTTTCCGAGCTGTTGGAAAACTGCTTCTGTGGTACCAGTATTCAAGAATTCTGGCGAAAGAACTGACCCATTAAATTATCGCCCTATTAGCCTCCTCCCACTTTTTGCCAAAATATTTGAGACCTTAATTAACCATGCTCTAGTCCAGCACCTTACAGATGCTAAACTTCTGACCGACCATCAATATGGATTTAGACAAGCCCGTTCCACGGCAGACATCCTCACTGTAATCTCTGAACGCATATACCATTCACTGGACAAAGCGGGAGAGGGCAGATCGGTAGCTCTAGATATATCTTAGGCTTTTGACAGGGTATGGCATGAGGGTCTCCTCAGGAAGATTAGATCTTACGGTATCACTGGTAGAATACTTAACATAATTAAATCCTTCTTAGATAAGAGAAAAATCCAGGTTGTCCTCGACGGTCGTACGTCTAAACAATATAATATAAATGCGGGAGTGCCCCAGGGATCTATCCTTGGTCCTCTACTGTTCCTGATATTCATAAATGACCTCCCCGACAAAATTGCCTCTGAGATGGGTATATATGCTGATGACACCACACTCTATAGCAGGCACGACAGGAAAACAAATGAACATATATCTAAAGTAATGGCAGAAACACTAGAGGATGACCTCAAATCAGTAGTGGAATGGGGACAAAAATGGATGGTAACGTTCAATGCCACCAAGACAAAACTGGTTTCATTCAATAATTACAAGAAACCTTCTCTACCACCTATAGCAATGGCCAACAACTCTTTAGCTGAGAGTACGTCTTTCAAGCTCCTTGGCCTAACGTTCACAGGAAACATGAGCTGGAACAATTACATCGAGGGCATTGCCAGGGCCGCTGCGAGGAAGGTGGGCTCTCTCTACCGTGCTAGAAAACTTCTAACACCCGAAAGTATCCTGTACCTCTATAAGGCCACTATTCGCCCATGTATGGAGTATTGCTGTCATATTTGGGCCGGTGCATCGGCTACTAGTCTCTCGCTCCTTGACAGGGTTCAAAAGAGAGTCGCAAATCTGATAGGCCCTAAACTGGCATCAAAACTTCAGCCTCTGTCCCATCGTCGAAACGTTGCATCCCTCTGCCTGTTCTACAAGTATTATAATGGTGAATGCTCTGAAGAACTGCAAGCACTTGTGCCCCCACGACGTGAACACCCTCGACAGACCCGCCAAGCTACAAAATCCCACCCCCACACTGTAGAGATCCCTAGTTGTAAAAGATCTTTCTACTCCAGTAGTTTCTTCCCCAGAACTGCTAGACTTTGGAATTCCATTCCAGGTCACTGCTTCCCCAACTGTACTGACATGCATAAGTTCAAGTGCAACGTGAACCAACATCTCGCTGCCCTAATCCCTACATAGTACCCCAGTAGATGTTTCCCCTGATAGTAGCCCCCTACATTAAAGTGGCAATGTGCCTTGTTTGGGGTGAAAATGTAATAAAAATATATATATATATATATATATATATATATATATATATATGCGGATTGCATACGCTAAACAAGATTGGTGTCATTAGGCACGTGGATATACAAGTTTATAATGATCATCGAAATACTCCCACAACCCCACGCTTACTACATTCCTTGAAAATAACGCATGGTTTCGCGACCCCCGAAGACATTACAAGTCAGCCTGGCAAATATATCATCAGATGGCAAAGCCATTCTCTCTCACTGGGTTTATAATAAGGTCACGTTTGTTTGTGTGTAAGACGGATAAAGCGGCGGCACCTTAAAAAAAAATGTGACCCTTAATTCTTCCCTCGAAATTTTCACGATACACTTGTTTATATCCGTCAATGTTGTCCAAACTTGATGGCATCCCCCACTTATATATATATATATATATATATATATATATATATGGTACCCGGAAAACTCGTACCCGGAAAAACAAATAACACACACACACGCGGAAAATAAAATTAATCCACTAACAACTTAGCCAGCTAGGCAGAAAATTCGATTTTGCCATTTAAAAAACAACAGTAAATAAGTATAAATATTTTTAAAAATTATGCTATCTGTAGTCTCGTTTTTAAACAAAATAAACACTTTAAAATAAGTGAAACAACTAACAACTTAGCCTGTTAGGTAGAAAACGGGCACTTAAAAAATCGATTTTATTAAAAAAAAACAAAACAAAAACAAACAAACAAACAAAACAACAGTAAACAAGTAAAAATATTTTTTTAAAATATTATGTGGGGATATAGTCTCTTTTAAAACAATATCTAGCAAAAAGGGACGAGTTTTCCTAAATTCACACACATACACACACACACACACACACACACACACACACACACACATATATATATATATATGTGTGTGTGTGTGTGTGTGTGTGTGTGTGTGTGTGTTATTTGTTTTTACGATACGTTTTGTATTTGAATGAATTCAATTATTTACGAAAGTGCATTTTTACCTAAATGCGAGTTGGGAATAATTTTCCCTTTAACGAATTTGTACCTCCATATGGAGAGCGGCATATATATTGTTTTTTTTTTTGTTTTTTTTTAATATAATTATCCACTGACACGTGTTACGTCGTCTACGACTCATCACAGTGGCTGAATCTAGCAAATTTCGAAATCGAGACCCCACAGTAAGGAGGCTGAACTCTTACTCTATCTCGCACGGCTGCTTGGATACATCGCGATTTACTTATATTTTATTTGTTTTTGCGACACGCTGTATATATATATATATATATATATATATATATATATATATATATATATATAGGGTAAGTGAGAAATCTTTATACCATGATATTTCGAATCCTAATGTTTCTCATCACACGAGGAGAGGATATACTAGGTAAACTAGGAAAGGATCCGACGTCTAGCGATATTTACATTAGGGGCGAAATAATTGCGCAGTGAGAGATAAAAGATTGAGACTGTTTTGGGATGGGAGAACAAAATTGGAGTCAGTGATATAGGAGGAAGAGAGCTTTTATTATATAATGACGGTAAGTTTATAGCATATCTGCCATGGTGGGTTTAATATATGGGTGTACAATTTACGTTATTAAACCCACCGAATATATGTCAGCTTATGTCACGTTAACATATATTGAGTGAGTTTCTAACCATATTGTGTACAATTTTTTAGTTTGAACTCATTTGCCCAAACTTAACGTATTCAATTAAGAGCTAGTCACCATTTGTCTTTTCCAAATGAATTTAAGAAAACTTGTCCCCGGAAAACTCGTCTCCGGAAAACTCGTCCCCGGAAAACTCGTCCTCTTTTGCTAAGTAGGAAAACTGGTCCGTTATTGAATAAATATCGATTGAAAACACATTTTATGGCCGTTTTTTGAAGAAGATATTGTTATTAAAAGAGAGTACAAATCCCATAATGTTTTTAAAAAATATTTTTACTTGTTTACTGTTTTTTCGTTTTCTACCTAGCTTTAAAAGTTTTTGGTCTCTCAACTTATTTTAAAGAGTTTATTTAGTTAAAAAAAAAAGTAATGTCGAGTGTTACCTCTGAACAAAAAATGTCCGACATAAGAGGATCACGTCTTAGGAGTATAATTGCTCAAAAATAGAAAATTAAAGAAAATGTTAAGGTAGATATAGTTTTAAAACGAGCCCCCACCCTCCAAAAGAAAATAAATTTCTATATTTTTAGGTAATAATGCACATCCCATAATATTTTTAAAAATATTTTTACATGTTTATTGTTTTAAAAAAATTAACTTGATTTTTCAAGTGTTCGTTTTCTACCTAGTTTTGTAAGTTTTTGGTGTTTAAACTTATTTTAAAGAGTTTATTTAGTTAAAAAGAAATAACAAGTAATGTCGCACTCGACATTACTTAGTAAATAATTTTGAACAAAAAAATAACCGAAAAGTAAAGAAAATACTGAGGTAGATATAGTTTTAAAACGAGCCTCCCCCACCTCCAAAAGAAAATGAATTTGTGTATTTTTAAGTACTGCACAATTGCCCCCGAAATGACTTATAAACGATAAGCTTCCCTTCCCATATTAAGAATGGCTTTCGAAATTATTTCAGCGCGTTACCAAAATTGCATAAGACCGTGTTTTATTTTTTGTTGTTTTGTAATAACACAAGAATTATTTAAACTGAATTAATTCTTCTAAATAAAATAATTGCTTTCTTTGATAATACGTGTTTTCTTTCTTTATTTTTGTTTCGTAATGACACAAAAAGTGTTAAAACTAGAGCATTTTTTTTTAAATAAATATTTGGTTTCATTTTTCGTATCTTAACTCCGTGATCAAGTTTATTTTTTTCAAGCAAGAGTTAAAAATAATTTTTAAAAATATTATGGGGGTGCATCTTCTTCAAGAACGGCAATAAAATGTGTTTTCAATCGATATTTATTCAATAAGAGACCAGTTTTCCTACCTTGCAAAAAGGGGGGATTTTTCCGGGTACGAGTTTTCTGGGTACGAGTTTTCCGGAGACGAGTTTTCCCGGCACGAGTTTTCCGGGCACCTTTTCAAATATATCGATAAACACTAGGATTTCCGAACCGATTATACGTTTTAAAGTGAGTAAAATCACTAAAAACTTTTCCAGTTAGGTAGAAGAGTAACTTCTCTTGCCTTTGATAACATTTATTTGTTATATATTTGTTTTTCGACATCTCTTTCGAATCTATGTGTATAGTAAAACAAACCCGTCGAGTATTTTTTAATTAGTTTTCCTTTTTTTTTAATTGATCTGAAAAAGTGTATAGTTGTACGGTTACGAGACCCTCATTTGCAATCGCTTTGAATTGGGCATTTTTGTTCTTTATTATTTATATTTTCATGGATTGTCGTTTTTTGATGTCTTTACCTCTCAACGCAATGTTGACTTAACCTGCTTCCTTTCCATTGCGACCCCACCCTTGACACATTGACCCTTTGCAACAGACATTTGAAATGTCTTCTCTTCTAGCTTTCCCCGGCTATTCGCAATATTCTTTCCCCTATTCTTTCGGATATTGTTTCATTCGGCCTTCCCGTCTCTCATTCTTTTTTTATGCCCTTAGCTTTGCTAAACGCATATTTTATTTTCAGCTTTCAACTCTGTCTTAAATTCAAAATAGAAAAAGGAAGAAAAAAAATAGGCTGTTTCATAGCACTTACTTCATCTAGTTTTCTCTGGCATATATATATATATATATATATATATATATATATATATATATATATATATATATATATATATATAGCGATTAAGCTACACTGAATATTCCGCGTTTCATCCACTCTAGGATTCCTCAGGCTTATGCGCCTGGAATCATAGAGTGGATGAAACGCGGAATATTCAGTGTAGCTTAATCGCCATATATATTTTATAAATTACTAACTAGCTCTCCCTACGTATTGAGCACTTTTGAAGTAAATACTTAAAGTTTACGCATAAATCTATAATTTCGTATATTAAATTTATGTGAGTAAATGAAGTAATTATATATATATATATATATAACGACTTAATTTACTCACATAAAATTAATATACGAAAGTATAGATTTATGCGCAAACTTTAAGTATTTACTTCAAAAGTGTTCAATGCGTAGTTAGAGCTAGTTAGTATATATTTTATAAATTACTATATATATATATATATATATATATATATGTATAGTCATCGACATACAGTCCTGTTTCGTTGTATCACAACTCATCAGTGCCGCTAGACTAGCATCTCTTCCAAGCCAAGGATTGAACCTAGAACTGTCGTATACTAGCTGTACCCTGCCACGCGTTGCTGTGGCTCAATTTTGTGTAATGGAAAAGTCTAATAAAAAGAGAAACTGCATGCTTATTATATTGTTAGTACAGCAATTCACTCCAAAAGTGAAAAAGAAGGCGAAAATGAAAAAAAATGGTACTCTTGCAGAATTGGATCCTCGGGAGTTTCCATCAATCATGGTTTGGGCTCGAGCAACAATCAGTGGATTAAGCCGAGCGTAGCTAAAATGTTGAAACGCTAAATCGATTTTTTTGTTGTTATTTTCTGTATACAAAAATGTGAGTTATTAATATTTGGGTGAGGGAGGGGGGTTAAAATACTTTAGTTGTAACACTTTTTGCATTATTGTGAAACAAAAAGACAGAAAGAAAGAAAGAAAACACTTATGTATTATCAAAGAAAGCAAATATTTTATTCAGACAATTAATTTAGTTTAAACAATTCTTGCAACAAACAAGATTGATACTCGCGCACTTATTGATCCGTGTTGAAATAATAACGTTATTATTTAGAAAGTCATTCTTAACATGGAGACGGAAGGGTGATGTGTACCTATCTGTACTTTCACCTAACAATTTAATAAAAACGATATCGGTAAACTTTAATTAAACTTGAAAATACTATTTAAAAAATAACGCGGATCAATGAGTGCACTACTACCAAAAGATTTTTTTTCCGAACAGAAAAATATTTGAAAGCCAAGACATTTATTGTATCAAAATGTATCAAAATACAACTGGAAAAACATTTATTGAAAAGTCTGCTTAAGAAAATATAATTTTGATAAAACAATTTGGTAATGCAAGCAACATTGGATTTTTATAAAGTAAAAAAGCTTTTCTGTTTTGTTTTCTGAACAAATAAATAATTTAAATGAAAAGTTTTTTTTATAATTAAAACAACTTTGCAGGTCAACAACAAATTAATAATTTAAATGATTTTTGACCCAGATGTACCAGCTGGCGACAGTTTAGTGAGACGCATCAAGAAAAGATGACCGCTGTCCGCATACTGCAGAAGTGTCTTGTTATTTCCTGAACACAAAGTGTTAAAACTAAATTAATTTTGCTAAATAAAATTGTTTTATTGTTTGATAATACAAGAAGTGTTATCTTTTTTTTTGTTTCGTAATAATATAAAAAAGGTTAAAAACTAAAGTAATTTTTAAAAATAAATATATATAGTTTCATTTTTTGTGCCGTCCGTCGGTTTCGTTACATAATCAACCGTATCCACTTCCGGTAGCTTAACTTTTTTTCTGGACAGTGATCTGGGACATTACCTAAAAAATATACAATTTTTTTTGGGGGGGGGGCGCGTTTTAAAACTATATCTACCTCAGTATTTTCTTTAATTTTCTATTCTGGAGCGATTATCAAAACTCCTAAAACGTGATCCTCCCATGTCGGACATTTTTCTTTTTCAAAAGTAACATTACTTGTTTTTTGTTTTGTTTTCTTTTTTTTTAACTTAAATAAACTCTTGAAAATAAGTTGAACCACTAAAAACTTACAAATCTAGGTGTAAAACAAACACTTAGAAAAGTCAGTTTCATTTTGCTAAAACATGAAAAAAAGTAAAAATATTACAAAAATATATTATTATATGTGTATTCTCTTTTAAAAACTATATCTCCTTCAATGTGCTTTAAATCGATATTTATTCAATAATGGACCAGTTTTCCTACCTAGCAAAAATGGACGGGTTTTCCGAGTACGAGTTTTCCTAAATTCAAATCTCCGATATAGTAGAATGCGTCGGCAAACACGTATGTGTTGAGTAATAAATGAATTTTGTATTTCATATCAACAGTGCTTACTATAAACAGTGGACTTTCTATTACATATATATATATATATATATATATATATATGTGTGTGTGTGTGTGTGTGTGTGTGTGTGTGTGTGTGTGTGTTTAGTTCTCTCCCACTGCAAGAATTTAGGTACCAAGGTCGAAAAGTGGGATTGAGAATTCAGCGCCACAGAAGAGGGACACTACGACCTGCAAAAAATGACCGGGCAACCCCGTCGGCATCCCTGGTTAAGGGAGCCCCAGGCGATTAGCAATAAACTAATCCCTTCTCAAGGAGAGAAGGCAACGCCTGGGAGTGTGGACCTCCTAGAACTGCACAGAATTTAACTCCCACCGCAAAATTAACAGGGACCGGATCATTAAATTGAAATAGTCTGTTGATTTCGGGGACCGAGAATAGAAATCCCTATATGTTAGTGATGAGATGATTTCCATATTTTTCCCCAATACGGATACAATTACCGATTCTGTCCTAAATTCCCGATGTCAATGCAACTACCGATTCTGATTCTTTATAAAGTTTGAAATGTACAGTTGTTTTTTTATTTTTTATTTTTTATTTTTTTTGTCTTTACCGGTGACGTCATTCTGCGGGCATTTGTATATTGCGGTCAGCGTCTATGTTGCAAAAGAAAGAAAAACTAAAAGCCCCAGGTATTATATATTGCAGTTAAGAAAATCGCTTAAAAATCGAAAATTAAAAATACTAGTAGAAACGCATCCAGTAAATGTTATCAGTCGTGTGATAATGTAATATTCTACCAATATTTCGTTGCATTTTAAAATATTTTTTTTTCGAAATAAAAATATCTACTTCTTCATAGAAAAAAGAAACAAACAAACAAACAAACAAACAAACAAACAAAAAATGGCTGTCATAAGCATTGTACGACGCTCCTTGATAATCGCCCCAAAATCGAAAATTAAACAAAATGCCAGTAAAAGATTAAATTTTCGCACGATTCGTGATATTTTGTTTAATTTTCTAGCTTTAAGCGATTATCAACGAACCTTGTGCTATGCTTATGACAGTTAAGTTTTCTTTATGTTGTTTTAACTGAACAAGGGGCACTCGGTTTGATTTGAAGTAAAAACGCTTTTAAAATACGTTAAAACACAAATAAACTCCTCCAGGTAGGTAGAACTGTTGAAAAGAAGTCATAAACTAAGACATACAATTTTTACAGCTACGTACCTTGAAAACGGAGCTATTAAACCTGACATAGTGATATGGGACAAAGAGGAAGAAGCAACCTTAGTAGAAGGTAGTGTCCCCAATGATGCTGATTAAAACACCTGAGAAGCAAAAGATAACGAAATACCAAGGTCCACATCAAAATAAACTGGAATCTTCATCCCAGTAATTATAGAAGCAACACGGACTTATAAAAAATTATTTTAAATATTGCCAGCCAGATATACCCGGTGAAGTGCAAGAAAGATTCAAACAATTGCACTCAAAGGGACGGTTAGAATTTTCGAAAGGATCTCTCGGATGGAATATATTAGATAGTGGGTGAGTGCGTGCTATCAGATAGGATGCCCCTTTCCCGGCTTAAACAAACTGATAAGGAGATCGGGGGGGGGGAAACTTGTAGAAAATAACTTATCTTGCCTTAGGTAACATTTATTTCGTATTTGTTCGTTGTTTTACCCTTTTTTTAATTGTGTAACTACAGTTAAAAATGCGTAAATCCTCTGAAGGTCTGTTGAAACATAAGTTCCAGAGCCTTTAAATGCTCGACCCCCCCCTCACACACTATTATGTTCAGTCTTCTTGCAGAAAGCCTGGTTCCTCGTCTCAGCCCTAAATTGGACTCTCAAAGGTAGACAAGGAGTTTGCGCCGATGTATACTGGTGCCGCACTGTCTGAAAATAGGGTTTTAAGTAGAGTCCAACATTGAAAAAAAAAAAAAATACAGTAGGGGGTTCGGGGACCCTAAGGAAAGCTCGTGAATTGGAAGTCCTTAATGAGTTGTCTACGATCGTGTCTGGGTCGAGCGACCTCTTTTTTTTTCTTCTTTCATCCCCTCCTTTTCCAAAACAAGAGCCAAAAATTCAATATACACCATAAACAATGTAAACGGCGGTGAAAATGTCCGAAAAAGGAAAACACTAAAAAGCTATGTCAGACATGTCTTAAATTTACACATGCGTGCGCACACACACACACACACACACACACACACACACACACACACACATACACACACACACATATATATATGTGATATATGTGTGTGTATATATATAAGCCCACCTTCTCCATCATCCTCGAAGAAAAAAAATATATAAACATTAGAAAAATAAAGCAAAAAAAAAAAAAAAATTACGAAAAGAAAAAGAAATAGGACAAGGTGTGAGGGTTGGATCGTCGCAAGTGTTAATATTAGCAAATTAAAAAGGACGACATTTCAAAGGAAATGGAAAAAAACAAACTTATTATTCTTCGGTGCCCCCCCCCACACACACACTTCCTTCCCTCTAAGCTTAGCCCCTCTTTCGCTCTTTCCGTGTTGCGACGAGAGAGAGAGAGAGAGAGAGAGAGAGAGAGAAACACTTACTTTTAACAAGCACTTTTTCCAAAGAGAAACAATTAACCTATTGTTTATCTTTAAGACCGGGAAAGATATATAGACATCTGTATTCGCATATAATAAATAATAAGAAATGCACTTGAAACGGTCGGGATCTAGATTTCAGCTTGACGCACTTCCCCCGTCTCGCCACATCGAAAAACTGTGATACTGAAACTATGGCTGTGGGTACCGCGTACCGTCGGATTTCAATTTCAGCTGTTTTTTGATAGTTCCTGTTTATTTGCCTCCCCACAAGGGCAGAGTTAGACACCAAGGTCGGTTTTGAATGTGGGGGAAGGAACAAAAATTAAAATTGTCTCAATCGGGAAGGATTTCTCCGCCACTAACCGAGGACAGAAAAGATGAAGTGTACTACACTTTGAGTTATATATTTTTATTCACTCTGAAAGTTTACAACTAAAACAGAAACAAACAAAAAATTAGGCACAAGACTAGGAGTGTCAGAAGTCGCCATTAAAAAAGGTGTGATTAATTAGACTCGCTATATTTCGAAGCTTATAACAATATGAATAATGTAATTTAAACCCTATTTTTTTTTTTCAATAAAAGGAGCAAAGACCAAACTTTAAAATAATAAAAGGTTTTATTGAAAAATATATAATAATTTTTTAAAAAATAGGTTCTCTTTAAAAAAATTTCACGAAATTCAACGAAGTTTAACTTAATCTAAATATAATAAATATATATAAATTTAAAAAGTCACTTACCTATATAAAATACTAATCAATAGATGCTTCCATTCTTCATTTATGAGAATTTGTCCATCTTTATATTTTATATTCCATGTATTTTTAAATGAAATAATTTTTTAAAACAACCATTTGAAAAGACCGCAATTAGATAAGCATTAACCGGTGTTAGAAAGCCGGTGTTTCTTGCATTTCTTCCTGTTTTGAAATACGGATGGATAAAAGGGCTATAAAACGTAAAAACAACACATACGCGTGAGCCGGCAAGTCTTGTGCATGAAAAAACAATGGGTCTCCGTAGTTGAAAAATGATCATATTTTACTTATCAGTTTTTGCCTTAAAAAAAAAAAAAAAAAACACTCGACGAATTTTCAATTTTTTTCTTCTCTCAAGGAAATACATGAGTTTTTGGTTTAATATATTTTATTTCTTCTTTATGGAGTGAATCTATTTTTAAATATCTAAAAAAAAAAATGAATGGAATAGAAAAAATTGTCGTAACTGTACGAAATTTTCTGGACAATATAACAAGATTATAAGGTTTCACTTAAAAAAAAATTCATCGTGGTTTAAAAAAAAGTTTTAAACTTTGGACTTTACAGGTAAATTTGCAAATGACTTTTTTTTTTTTAAATTAGCCTATTTTATTTATTGATCTTTTGTCTTCAATTTGTGATATATAAATTTGAGGTGAGAAAATTAATTATTTTCATTTGAATAGGCATTTCAAAATGGGGAATGAATTTATAAAAAATGCTAGTCTAGAATATTATATTCAGTTTATTGGAAAGAGCATAAACTTTCACATTGAACCTGAAAATATTGTAAAAATTGAACAATTAGAAGAATTTTGATAGATTTTTTAAGTTTAAAAATTGAAAACAAATTTAACTCGTAAAATTAAATTGATTTCATTACGTAAAAATGGCTGCATGGACGCGCGCAGGCACTTTGTAAACACTGTTTTTTTTTTTTCAAAATAAAAATAATATTTCTGTTATGTTTTAAAAAACTCTAATAGTTTATTTTTGAAGCATATTTCATAAAGAAAATAAACAACCCACTTTAAAAAGAGAAATTACGATTTTTTTAAAATGTTTTATTCGCAGTTGTGTGTTAGGGGTGTCAAAAATTCCCCCCAAATTCTGACACCCCTAGCGCAAGACCAGAGGGAGGGAGTTTCTATGGTCATCCTCGTCCCTATACCTTTGCTAGTTTATGCTTGATCCTAACTAAAGTTCTCATTCACCACAATACCTCAAGTGGACCGGGGGTCGTCCTACCCAAGATTTCCAAATCATATCGCATGTGTTTTTAAAAAAATTGTTTTATCTTATCTATTTTTTAATAAACAATAAAATACATTTGTAAACATAAAATTTTATAAAAAGTGGTTTGTTCAATTTTATTTCATTGGCTTGGGATAGGAGGGGGAAGTCCAAAAATATAATCAAAATGTCAGTAAGACCCTCCCACCCTTCTCTAAGTGGTAGAACGCCCACTGTTTTCCGGCTTGGTGTTGGCCGAAAACAAGCAAGGCACTCTCTATATGGGGCTGAAATTCTAGGCAGGATCAAAGAAACTGGTGTTGGGGGCAGGGTATGTGAAGTTTCTCCAAGACTGCTTATCGAGGTAACCGGGGACTAAAAAGAAAGGATCGGGGTGTGGGTATCTTGGAGGTTTCCTATCGTGGATGGAGGGGACCATTCCCTTGGCTAGCTTATAACCTAGTTTAAGCGCTTGTTTTAGGGGTCTGGAGTCCAGCAGGTTCGTGTTTCCTGCTAAGGCAGGAAAGACGAACTCTAACTTGGTACCTCTACGCACGCACAGACTCACTATCTTTATCCATCTTCGGTCAAAGGCCTTGGAGTACAATCTTTTCCTATCACATCTGATATTTACCTTCAGCTGGTGCTTCAAGAAAGGGATCAGATCCTGATCAACAAAAGATTCAAACCCGCACTTCTCTTGCACTCTTGAACTCCATATCACCATTTTGGCTATGGCCAGGATCGCAAGAAACACCATTCATCTCTCCCTGTCCCACAGCGGCTCTTATTTGTTTTTACGATACGTTTTTGAATGAATTTCGAATCTCGCTAGATTCAGCCACTCTGATGAGCCGTAGACGATGAAACACGTGTCAGTGGATAATTATATTTTAAAACAATATATATATATATATATATATATATATATAAATATATATATATCTCTATATGCATGCATGCATTCTGGATGCTGGCCTTAACAGAGAAGAAAGTAGAAAATAACCCAATATCAAGGACTTCTGTACAACATGAAAAGAAACTGGAATTTTAAGAAGATATCAATCATACAAGTCATTATAGGAGCAACCGGGATAATGAAAACGAATTTCAAAAACTATCTGGCGAATATACCCGGTGAACCAAGTGCAAAAGAAATACAAACAATAGCACTTAATGGGACGGTTAGAATCTTAAAAAGATCTCTCGGTTGGAGTAACTGAACAAATGCGAGAATGTTTTGCATCCGGTAGAATGCCCCATCCCCAGGAAAAGCAAAGTGATAAGAAAATTAAAACAAAGAGGGAACTTGAATGTCTACTAGACACTATCCTCAAGTCTCTAAGGTCTCTCTGTGCAGGTGCTTGTCGGAACAATCTATTTTCCCCTAGTAGTATACTCTGATCAAATATTCAGAATGACATAGTACTCGCAGCCCAAGTAAGATCTCAGTGTAGCTAGCCAATACTGGTTTTTACCAGTAATGGGACACCTTCTACAAGTGATGTTACCCCAAGTAATAGCATAAAGCTGGATGCTCCACCAGACTATATAAATTCTCGTCCTGGAATCCATTAAAATAAGAGACTTAAAGAAATGTATGCTATGACATATGAAAATGATTAATTGTGCAGACGAAAATCATGTTCTCGACTTCTTTAATAATTTAGTGTTTGAATGATAAATGAGAACTTTAATGGAATATTCGAATATTTATGTACCTCATATAGTGTCAAGTGTTATTTGCAGTAAAGGGGGGGGGCTCTTAATTTTTGTGAACTTCGACTGAAGTAACCTGAAACACAAAGAGAGAATGTATATATATCAGTGATGGGACGATTCCAATATTTTTCCCGATTCCGATATCATTACTGATTCCGATTCTTTATAAATCTGTAAATATTTAACTATAGGGTTGTTTATTTCCCCTATTTCTGTAAAAAGTACATGCTAAATATGCAGATAGATAGATAGATGGAGTTTAGCTTTACTAGTATTTTAAAATCAATAAATATTTATTATTTTATCATTATTACCAGCGATGGAAGATCTTGCTTTAAACCAAAGTCAAATAAAAAAAGACAATTAAAAGAATCGATTTGGCACCGAAAAATAGACATTAATTTTTTCCGATTCCGATACCCCCAAATTTGTTGATTTTTCCGATTCCTATTAATCGTCCCAAAACTAATATATATATATATATATATATATATATATATATATATATATATATATATATATATATATATATATATATATATATACACATACATACATACATACATACGTGTATATATATATATATAGATGTGTGTGTGTATATATATATGTTTATATAACTACCCTATAACTATGTCAGGTCATGTCATATGCTACTGGTACCATGTAACCCAGTACTACCTGCCTCATGGTCGGGTCACCGGCGACTAAACTGGTTCCCCCACCAGACTTGTTTGGTGAGGAGGGCGGCTAGTCTCCCTGAAGGATTAAAAACAAGACCTTCCATAGGGCGAATGAACTCTTTTTTTGGGTCAACGGTCAACTAGCACCAACTGTGTGTGTGTATATGTGTATTGGGGTAGAGAGGGCTCCCGTAAGCCGTGGTGAAGGCAACCTTTCTAGGAGAAACAAATCTCTGAGTTAAAAAACCATAAAGCGGAAGACCAGTACCCGCATTAAGCTGGTCTGCAGTTTAATTTGTTGCTGGCTATCTTGCTCTTGCTTGTTGCTGGATCTCAACATTTTGAACCGAGAGAGAGACTTAGCTGTCGTACAAGGCTAAGACTCAGTAACATCATCTTTGTATAGATACTCCCTCAGACATTTGGGCTCATGGATTTTGGATGTCTGAGGGAGTGGCACTCGTCTGACAAGACGTTGCAATCATCATAACTACCCTACTAAATTAAAACCCTAGTATACACCCCATGTAATCCACACCAGAACTTTCATTAATCTCATAATCTCACGATATAGTCATATTCCCCTTATAAGTAATGTTGTCATAACCGTTACTTTTGATTAATCCTGCTTAGTATATACTTTAATTCATCATCCTAACATTACACCTTCAAACATACACCGTCTCTAAGTGCTGTTGTTCTCTCGGTTACCTCTGTCGATAAATTCCTTTTAACGTAAACCTCCTGCATAGATTACTATACATCTTACATACAGATAAAATAGAACCACAACCCAACCAATCATATACCTCCCCTTGAGTCTTTAACGCATAATTTACCTGCATTATTTAAGATTATGATAGAAACCTTATACTTCTTTTTACATTACATTTTATATAGTACGCCCCTCCTTTATCTTAGAATTCAATATAGTTCCCCCATCAAAATCGATAATGTTATCGATCTATTTCGTCCCTGATGAATCCCTCGCTAGACGTCACATCCTCATTATGTTACTTAGCATCTTTTCTACTCTTCTGATGAGAAGCATTACGCTTCGAAATAACTTGGTATAAAGAATCCCCCTTTTTCCCCTCAACTAAATATATGTATATCCTTATTAAATAAGTGAATCATTCTATATTTTCGAATATATTGTGTTTGTGAATTCATTTTCCACTCGTATTGTCTCCTAAATGTTATATGTGTGTGTTTGTGTCTGTATATATTTGTATATATATGTGCGTGTGTGTATATATATGTATATATACATATATATATATATATATGTGTGTGTATGTATATGTATGTATGTACATATATATATATATATACACACACACGAATATACATATATACATATGTACACATGTGCATGTATACATGGCCACTGCTTCGTCTTTACAGACGGTAGCCATCCTAACGCTCCCGACCACCCTGATCATGGTTTTCAGATTCATCGTCAGCGACTCCCACACCACGTCTGTGGGCCCGAAGACGGCATTTCAGGCCTGCATTTGACTTGCACAGTCTACCACACATATGGAAGACAAAGTTGTGTGTTGAAACTTGTTGCACTTCTGCCTGTTTCTTTCTTTTTTTTTTTTTTTTTTGCTCCTTCTGCTCATGTAATGTGTTTTTTTATGGTTAATGTAAGCCGCTTTTGAAAGGAGCACACGCTTACAAGCCTCACATTTCTAACTGTTCAATTCAATGGGCAAAACCGACACATTGCCTTTCCGAAGGTTTCTCTTAAGTTCAGCATGATCGATTCTTACTCTCGCAAGCATTTCAAACCCCCCTCTAACTAGCCCCCTCTATGTGTATATGCATGCATAAACACATACATATATACACATATACACATTATATATATATATATATATATATATATATATATATATATATATATATATATATACTTTTGATTTGTTTTTACATGAGCAGGAATCTGTTGCTACACAGCCATGAGCATGTTTCAGTCTTCTAGTTTTTAGTAACTAGAGGATTTCGCTTTTGAATATAAGCCTGAATAAGTTGTTGCCTGAAAAGGTCTCTAGTTACTAAATACTAGAAGACCGAAACATGCTCATGACTGTGTAGCAACAGATTCCTGCTTATGTAAAAACAAATCAATTACATCCATGCTTATGTAAAAAAAAAATGAAAGTGTAACTTGTTCTACTCCGGTACCCTCGTTATATTTCACTGGTTACCTTACCTCTGGAAAATAGCAACCTTATATATATATATATATATATATATATATATATATATATATATATATATATATATATATATTTGGACTGGTTGTTTCCCTGTGGATTGCGTTATGTTAAGTGTACTGTGCAGTTCTAAGAGGTCCACCCTTCTAAGCCTTTCTTGGTCTCTTTTGTGAAAAGGTTAGTTTATTTGTTAAACCACCGGGGAATGCAGACAAAGTGGTCCAGACATTTATTTTACATGCCAAAAAAGTGCTCTTTCTTTAGAGCGTTGCTTCTTTAAATCCCACTTTCCGTCTCTTGTGTCACATCATCCTGACGTGGTGATAGTGGGGGAATGAATAGCCCTTTATTGACGCCATTTACTTGTTTTGTTTTTGTTTGCGATACTTTGTCGGCGATGCAATATATGGTACACATAGACATGAATCTTTTGCTGGCCGCTTTCTATGTATTAACATCCGTGTTCTCCATCGAAACCGGAGCTTCTTCCACAGCATTTTAAACGCATACCGAACTCTATAAATATCCGCATTCAATATGGCAGCCTTTATTAGTCCGCTTCGTCGTCAGACGCGATTCTCAGATGTGCGCACATCGAAATGGCAGTCTGCATTAATAAGGATTTACCGAATTAATCCCGGCCTTTTAAAATCCATCGTCGAATCAAGTTCCGCGTCATTAGCGCTAAAAATCCCCATCCCGTACGCATACACACACCAGCTTCGGCATATCGCGAGATTTGAACGGGGCATCGGCTATCAGAGATGTAATGGCTTACCGTCTATTTGATTAAGTAAATGGATAAAAGGGGGTCCGTCGGCCATTATGTTTTATTCATGAGATGGGGTTAATGAAATAATGCGCGATATCCGATGAGAAACATAAGTCTTAAAGAGATTAAGTGAATTAACGAATTCACTGCTCAAATTGATTCGATCTTGCTTAACGATTAAGTTTGAAGTCATAAGAACAAACAATGTGCGAGAAAATATTTGAGTTTGAGGAAGGGCAAAATAAAGAAAACGTTTGTATCGGATTTAAAAAAAAACAAGACTTTCTATTGCAAAAAAAAAAAAAAAATGATCACACAATGGGCTAACAAACAGTGTGTCAAGTATTTTGTGGATAAATTCACTTTAGACTATAGAAATAAGGATGTCTTTATAGATTGGCTACAAAGAAGATCGTTTCACTACGATCAGGTGAAGATTATAATGATTGCCCAAGATCACAGCTTGATGACCAATGCTTTTGGAAGATGAGTGGTCTCAGCAATGACAAAAGGTGCAGAGATTCTGCAAGACAGAAGTAGATAGTGCAAGCCAGCTGACATCATTAAGAGTAAATTACTAGGGATAATCCCTGATTTGGCGAGGGGGGAGGGCAAAAAAGTTTCTTTGGGCAGAATAAGAGTTTATAGAAAGTTGAAGAGTACGGAAAGGCTTTTACATTTCGTCTCCCCCCCCCACACGAGTGGTCTCAGAAATGACAACAACTGCAGATTCTGCCACACAGAAGTAGAAAGCATAAGCCAGCTGACATCAAGCTGTAAGATTCTGCAAGAGGACGGCTAATTATAAAACCTGACTCAAGGGAATCTCTACAGATTTCCACTGAACTATTTGTACATTTTTGAATATCGAATGCAACAACAAGTCCTGGGAACATATGCGAGAAATATCAGTTGATAAGAAGCCAAACAGAATCCAATATGACTATGCAATTTTTACAGCCACGTACCAAGAACACATGTCTGTTAATCCTGACATAGTGAAATGGGAAGTTAATGCCCTCGATGATTGGTTAAACAGAGATGAGAGGAAAAATAACGAAATACGAAGATCTTATATACGAAATGAAAAGAAAACGGAATCTGACAAGATCTCCATTATTCCAATAATTATAGGAGCAACTGAAACAATACCTTGAAAATATACCCGTTGAACCAAGTGCAAGAGTAATTCAAACAATTGCACTTAAAGGGACAGAATCCTAAAGAGATCTCTCGGTTGTAATTTATGAGATAGCGGATTAATGTCTGGCATCCGGCAGGATGACCCATCCCCATAAGAAAACAAAAAATTCCTCATATATATATATATATATATATATATATATATATATATATATATATATATATATATATATTATAAGACGTCAGTTTTATTTTTTTTATCTGTAAGGCTCCAAGATTCTCACTTTTGTTTAGGTTAACCTCATTTGAGTTTTACTCAAGGAAACTAGAGTTCTCTCCCCTTTGTATCCGCGCCATCGCTCACAACTCCCAAACATACCCTACTCTTCCTTCCACGCACTGAACCCAATTTCACACCCACAAAACACATCCGCACGATTACCTCTAACACCACCGACATCCACACCGCACTTGCTACCGAGCTACCTTAATCCACCACCATCCCCTTTTTGCTTCCAATTCACCCTTGAAACTTTCACTCGCGTCCGGTGCTCTTATTACTACCGACACCACCACCACCACTACTATGGTTGGTGGTAGTTAGTCACGATTATCTCAGGTCCTTTTGACTAAAAAATACAAAAAATAAATAAATAAATAAATAAATAAATAAAATAAAAAAATAGATAGATAAATAATAATAATAATAATAATAATACGAAATCTTTTCGGTGACCCCTTACCCACAGTGGGCTCCCACCGCCAGCGCATTGCTGCTGCCTCGATTTACCAAGTCAGCCATTTCGACCCTCATAAAAAAGTGCCTCATATCTTTTAACACTGAAAAAAGTTGTGTCACTATAAAACGTCATCCAACCACACACACACACATTATATATATATATATATATATATATATATATATATATATATATATATATATATATATATATATATATATATGAGACTTGTTGTCACAACTTCGAAGACATCTCGTAGGTGAATTAAAATTATTTGAAAACCAAAATTTTTCTAAATCATTAAAAACAAAATTTAGCGTTTAATAAGATTTTCCTTTGCACTTTCTGGTTTGCAAATAATTTTAATTATATATATATATTTTGGGCGGTCAGGTTTCGATCCTGGCGCGAGGTAGTTGCTTGTCTAGCCGCACTGATGAGTTGTGAAACAGCGAAACAGTACAGTATGTGGATGACTATGCATGCCTATAGGTAAATACTAGCGGGAGACCTGACATTGCCCGAGATTGAATGATGATCAACGAATGTTTTTACACTCCTATATTTTTATTGTAATCGAAATCTGTAAAATTGCACATTTTCGAAATCGATTAATTGCCTGCTCTAGTTGGGGACCCATCATAGTCCATCTTGAGGAAGCTTCATATACCTCCCTGAAGTGACTTAATCCACAATACATTGTAGTCTACATTGCACTGTAGAGAACTTACTGTTGATTTTAATACATTATTTTTATATATTAGGGTTTAAAATGCAGAAGTATCATGGTTCAGTTGTATTTCAAACAGAAGCATTCAAGTCGAACATGCCCTTGCCATATCAAAGAACCTACTGAACCTACTGCGTGTTTTATATGCCTGGTTTTACTGCTTGTGCGGTGGTAATGGCTTCAATTTAAGTTTAAAATGAAAAAGATGAGTATAATTGTGCTTTAAACAGAAACATTCATTTCCAACAGGCCCCTGTCATATCAAAGGGCCTACTGTTGATTCTATATGTCGGGCCTTTCGACTTGTGTAATAATAACACTTCAAATGCACTTATGATGTTAGGCTGTGTAAGATGTTAACTTTGATCAAAATCGCTCGTTGCTTCTTTTTTTTACATAGGCATCACCATTTATCAAGGCCAAGAGGCCACTCGAGGATAAGTGTTAAAGAGTTTATAGTAGAAATTGGACAGTATAGTAATCGTTAGTAATGGAGATTCGGTAAATTTGTTAACTTATATGGAACGGCTCATCAAAAACTTGTTTACTTTAGACTTGAAGACAACCATATTGTAGTCAGCTGGAAAGCAGAAAAACGGAAGACAATTCCATAGGCGTGCAGTTCTAAGAAAGAAGCTTTGCTCGTGGAATCTACGCTTAGGTTTAGGCACAGATAAAGAGTGAGGGAAAATGTTGATAGTCTTTTCTGCTAGACGGGTGTTTCTTGTGAAAGTTTGGCGAGGGGGGACTATAGAATGGAGCTCAGCTGAGCACCTGCCATGAAAATAACGATAAAGCAGATACAAACTCGCAATATCTCTTCTGTGAGAAAGACGTTGCAGGGAAGAGAAAAGGACATCCTCGGCAAGGCTTCGAAGTCTATTTTGAACTCTATTAAGGCAGGATAAGTCCTTTCTAGCAGCTCCTGCCCAGATGTGGCAACAGTACTCCATCCTTGAATGTACCTGGCTCTTATATAGATAGAGAATTGCATCAGCAGTGAGATATCTACTGGATCGATAGAAAGATCACACCATTTTTCCAGCAGCCTTGGCAACGGATTTAATGAAGGTGTTCCATTTCAGATCAGGAGTAAAGGCCAATCCCAGAAGCTTGTCAAAACATGAGGCCTCCCCAAGACGAGCGCAATTCATTTCAATTGATGCCAGATGGGGATCAGAGCGTTGATCATGTAAAGATAAAAGCTTGGTTTTAGATGCATTAAGAGTAACAAGCCACCTCTTTCCCCATTGTACCATTGTGCTTCTTTTCATTGGATTATTTCGATTATCAATACTTATAGAAGACATTCTAATACAACACCTATCTAAGAACACTGTCAGGCACATAAAGTACCTTCCTGTGGAATTTAATAAAAATCGTTCCAGCCGTTTTTGAGTTCATAAGAAACGAACTCACCTATACAGACACATACACACACCGAGGAAAAGCTTCTTTTGTATAATAGTAGATATATACGGCATAATCGCGTTGACACACCGGTTGTAATCAGATCACTGAAGTTAAGCAACGTTGAGCCTGGTTAGTACCAGATGGGTGACCATTTGGGAATTCTAGGCGCTGCATGTTCTCTCCGCTTATCTCGGCATTTGTTTCCAGTTTTCCTGTACATGCGCTTCACTTGCGAATAGATTTAACAATGTTTACTCAGGAGAGGTGTGGTTGGAGACTGCGCACTGCGCACTTTCAGCCACAAAAAATTCGCCCGCAGGCACCCCTTCGTGGGTATCCATAGTCTGTCAAAGAATGAAGGAGCCCGTTTTAGATATATCTGTGTATTTTGTTTCCAACTTAACGATACAACAGGAACCTCAACATCCGGGATTCACCTCGTTGTTTTAAACGATTGTTACAAATCAATAATCGAATATTCACTATTTTATTACTCATAATGAATACCGGTGCAACTTTACTATTGTGTGTCGTCCTACCCAATCTTGTATTTTCGAACAAAGAAATTTCATGAGAAAACATTGAATACTTACCAGTCATGTCGAAATTAGAACAAATTCCAAAGAAGTACGAAAAAATAGTCTACTAGAAGATGTGCTAGAGCTGATTTTCGAAAAAAAACAAAAAAAAAAAGAAAAAAAAAATATGCGGTATATCGATAAAAAACAAAACAAATGGCCGACATTAAAGATCGTGCCATCGGATTCTGCGCAAAACAACTTAAACGATAAAATGCAGTTATCTACCCCTGATTTCGATCTTCTAAAGAGTTTGATTTACAGTGAAAAATCGCAAGTTCGAAAACTTCTGCTTTTACTTATAATTATTTTTCTACTCGACCATTTTTCGTAATCTTTGGAATTCATACTAATTTCAACATGACACGTGAGTACGTAATGATGCTTTTCTCTTAAATGCGTTTTTTTTTTCGAAGACACACAGTAATAAAGTCGCACCGAAATATCTGCCTCTTACAAAGGTAATTTAATTCATTTGATGCACGTTTTTATGTAGATTTGCCCATGATATTAATAACATCTCTGACGCACAAAACATTGTCAATAACGTCAAAATCGAAACAGGAAGAATTGGTCTAAAATATCACCCCTAAGAAAACTCCAAACATGCTCTTTGGAGCACATCAAGCCGAAATTCTGAAAATTGAGCTGGAACAGATACATCAGAGGCATTGCCGCAGCTACGGTGAGAAAGGTGGACTCTCTCTCTCTCTCTCTCTCTCTCTCTCTCTCTCTCGAAAGTTATTTACGCCTGAATGTGTCCTGTACCTCTACAAGGCCACCATTCGCCCATGTATGGAGTATTACTGCCACATTTGGGCTGGCGCATCTGCTACTAGTCAGAGTCTCACACTTCTAGACAAGGTTCAAAAGAGAGTCGCTAACCTAATAGGTCCCGACCTGGCAACTAAGCTTCAGCCTCTCTCCTACAGACGAAATGTTGCATCCCTCTGCCTGTTTTACAAGTATTTTATTGGCGGATGCTCTGACAACTACAAGCCCTTGTACTGCCTCAACGAAAATACCCCCAACAAACCCGACAAGCAGCAAAATCCCACCCCTACCCAGTAGAGATCCCCAGATTCCTGAAAGCCTTCTGCTGTAATAGTTTCTTCCGCAGAACTGCTAGACTTTGGAATTCCCTGCCGGGTTTCTGCGTCCCCGACTGTACTGACATGCGAAAGTTCAAGTGATAAACAGACATCTTGCTGCTCAACTCCCTACATAGTATCCCTGCAATTATGCCCAAATTATAACCCCCTACATCAAAGTGGCACCGAGCCTTGTTTGGGGCGAAAGCCATGAGGGGTGAGAGCATTGCCAAGGCTGCTGCGAAGAAAGTGGGCTCTCTCTACCGTGCTAGAAAACTACTCACGCCTGAAATTATCCTGTACCTCTATAAGGCCACCATTCACTCATGTATGGAGTACTGTTGTCATATTTGAGCTGGTGCATCTGCTACTAGTCTCTCACTCCTAGATAAGGTTCAAAAGAGCGTCGCCAACCTGATAGGTCCTGAACTGTCATCTAAGCTTCAACCTCTGTCCCATCGACGAAATGTTGCATCCCTCTGCCGGTTCTTCATGTATTTTAATGGTGGATGCTCAGACGAACTACAACCACTTGTGCCTCCTCGACTTAAATACCGCCGATATACCCGACAAGCAGCTAAATCCCACCCCAACACAGATCCCATGGTGTAAGAGAGCCTTTTACTCCAATAGTTTCTTCCCCAGAATTGCAGGTCTTTGGAACTCCCTTCCGAGATTCTGCTTTCCCAACGGTATTGACATGCAGAAGTTCAAGTGTAATGTGAACAAACATCTTGCTGCTCAACTCCCTTCATAACATCCCTGCAACGTGTGTTCCCGATAATAGCCCCTTACTTCAAAGTGGCACTGTGCCTTGTTTGGGATGAAAATAATAATAATAATAAACAAAATAAATTAAAAAAAAAAGAAAAAAACTGAGACTCATCCCAAACCGAGCAAATTACCATCGAGAAGTAAGGGGATACTGTGAATTAGGGACGATGTCTACGGAGACGCTCAAAATAGGGAGTTGGGCATCGAGATATCCGTTCACTTTAGACTCAAATTTCTACATATTAGTACAGTCGGGGAAACAAGAAACAGGGAAGGAATTTCAAATTTAGCAGTGTTTGGAAAGTGACTTTCAGAGTAGGAGACTGCCCGGCATCTGTTAGGATGGAGGAGGGGGGACATTTGCACTGAAGGTGTGGAATTTTGCTACCTGCTGGTTGAGTGAGAGCGGAGTGTTTGCGTGTTATGTACTTTTACTCTTTCTCCCTACTTACCTATATTTTTTTCATGTAACTCTTCCTTTCTTTTGTTTTCATCATTCCCATTCACGCTAGTCCTCTCCTACTCACACCTCAGCCTCTCTATATTTTCGAGCCAGCGGATTCTTACTTAGTCTAACCCGTTACCCCTTGCCCAGCGCGTTTTATCCTCGTGCATTTACCTCCATGACCCTTACCGACGGTGCTGGAAACATAAACCAGCAGAACAATCGGTCAGGCGTTTAAAACGCGTATCACCCCCCCCCCATCTTCTATCCATTCCAAACCATCTAACCCTCCGGAACCGCTCCACTGTAATGCCGTAGATTGAAACAAGTGGTCAATATTAAGTTCGCATGAGAACTCCTCTTCTGCGGTCGACCCGAGTAAATATTCCTAGAGCCACATAAAATGAGTGCGAGTAGGAGGAGTAGTTATACAATTCCTGTCGAAAACAATCCTCTAGAATCTGTTGTGATCCTTCATGCAGTAATAATGTTAAGAAAGGCACACACTTTAAAATTCCCTCCCGGCTATCAATAAAATAACAACCTATGATTATACGAAAATTAACGGTTTACAACAGGTTTTGTGATTCAGTAATGAATAACCCCAAAAAGGGTTGAGCTGCCGTCAGACAGTATTTACAAACATAATTTTTTTTACATAGGAGTCACCACTTATCAAGGCCCGAATGCCACTCGAGGATAAGGGTTAATGAGTATACAGTAGCCAATGGGACAATATCGTAGTAATCGTTATTAATTGCTAAAGATAGGATAAGGTCTTTCTAGCAGCTCCTGCCCAGATGTGGCAACAGCACTCCATCCTTGGACGTACCTGGCTCTTATCTAGGTAGAGAATTGCATCAGCAGTGAGATATCGACTGTACCGATAGAAGAATCACACCATTTTTCCAGCTACTTTGGCAACGGATTTGATGTACGTGTTCCATTTCAGATCAGGAGTAAAGGTCAAGCTCAAAAGCTTGCCAAAACATGAAGCCTCCTCAAGACGAGAGCCATTCATTTCAGTTGATGCGAGACGGGGATCAGAGCGTTGATGATGACAAGATAAAAGCTTGGTTTTAGATGCATTAAAAGTAGCCCGCCATATTTGCAAAATGTATATTCCGTTGATTAGTGGATGCTTTATGTAAAATTGATTGTTGATTATGATTAAATTCATGCTTATTTTTGCCTTAATTTTTAATCTCTCATAATTATGAGCTACGTCTTCCGTTTGGTGTCGATTACGAACCCACGTGACATTTTTCGCCATTTCTTCCGATCCAGGGCAAGTTGGTTGATGGACGTCCAACTGTTGACAGATGTCTAATAAAAAGATTTTCTCTCCGCCTTCTTGGCTTTCCTCTGCCTCCTTCTGCCTTCTAACATACCCTCAAAGCATAACTTTAACAGGCCAGTGGTTGATTCTCTGACATGGCCAAAATGTTTAAGGGTTTTAGTTTTGATTTTATGAAATAGACGGAAGTGGGGAAGTACTTTGACAGAGGGTGATATTTTTTTTCGATCAGGCGATGTCTCGTAATTAAACGCATTACGTGATTTTGAAACACATCAATTTGATTGGCTTGTTGTTTAGTCCATGTGATACAATCAAGGCCATATAAAACTACTGGGATGACATAAATTAAGTAAACTTTTACTTTAACAATTATCAGCACCCTTTTTGATTTTAGGATGGTCCTGTGATTTTGGAAAGCCGCCCAACCCAGCCCGATTCTGTGTTTCAATGTCGTCGCATGATCACTGGAGAAAGTCAGTTATGCCCTAAATAACTGAACCCCTATTAATCCATATTAATCTCTAACTGTGCTTCGAACAGATACCCAAATACTTAGGTCGCTCTGTCTTATCATAACAAAGATGCATACAACATTGTAGCCAGATCAGTCCAGTAGTTTCCGCGAAAAAATATGGAACGGACAGACAGACAAACCGACGGACAAATTAAGAGAAATATATGACAGAAGTTCAAATTGATTTTTAAAAATGTAATTAAATTTGTGTTACGTTTGTAAATACTGTCGGCCCAATAGTTTCCGAGAAAAAAAAGTGAAACTTAAATACTATTAACTCCTAACTATGCATCGAACGGATACCACTTAATTCGCTGCACCTTGTTATAACAAATGCGCACAAAAATTTCAGTCTGATTGACTCTGTAGTTTTCAGAAAAATGGAAAGGATAGACAGACCAAGAAATGTAATATAGATTTTGCAAATTATTTATATTTAACAACAAAAAAAAGTAAACACAATCGAAATAATCCGATGAAAGAAGAAAGAAACGATTTTGACCAAAGTTAACACCTTTAAACAGCTTAACATCACACGTTCATTTGAGAAGATTTATATTACCATATAAGTAAGAAGACCCGGCATATAAAAGCAACAGTAGGTTCTTTGATATGACATGAGCGCGTTCGAAATATTTCTGCTTAAAGCACAATTTAAACATGATACTTGACTTTTACATTTTAAAATTTAATTAAAGTTATTATACATCAAAAAATAATTTTATAAAACCAGCATTAGGTTCTCTACAGTGTAATGGGAAATACAATGTCACTGCAGGAAAACATGTGAAGCTTCAACCCGGTGCACCGCCAAGGGTCCTTAGCTAGAGCAACCAATGAATTTGATTGAAAAACTTTAGATTTCATCAATTTCGATGACAAAAAAATATAGAAGTCTGAAACATTCGTTGATCATTCAATCCCAGGCAACGTCGGTTGGTTGGTTGTTTTTGTTTTACGGCATATCAATCCTTTTCAGGTTATTTAATGCCGAATCCAGGGATTTTGAAGAAAAATTTTAATAAAGTATATTTGTTTTTTTTTTGTTTTTTTTTAAATTATTTTTTTTAAGTCGGTTCATATTTTACCCATAGTTGGGACTCTAAGGGTGAGAGTGGACCTGGGAGCAATGGCAATTAAAGGGTGGCTTCACACTCCCCAAAGCCCGCAAGAAGGGGCCTCACCATCAAATATAGTTTAAGGTCATATCCAAGACACCAGGCAACGTCGGGTCTCCTAACTTGTGTGTGTGTGTGTGTGTGTGTGTGTGTGTGTGTGTGTGTGTGTGTGTGTGTGTTATAATGCTTTCAGGCATATAAGAATTGGTTATCATATAATATTCTTCTTCCGAAGTTGGCGGGTAAAATGATGGATGTTGTTTTGTTCATCGCGAATAAAATATTTCCAAATTATTGCACTTTGAGTGGCTTTTTTTTTTTTTTCAAGTCGGACTGGCTTCGCCCGCCTCCTGTTGGCGATACAGTCAAAAGGCTGCACCGTGCGGGGGTAGGCACTTATCTCTTCCAAGCGCCAGACTTTTGATATCTTTTAGAGGCGAGTGTATGTCACCAGATTGAATGCGGACATGATTTCTCGCAAAGTAATAAAGACTAACGCGTTTTCGGAAAACTGCTCGTGTCGATTCTCATATTTTTTTTCTTTTTCAGATTAGCAAGCTCTATATTATGGCAGCAATAGAGAGACAGTAGACACTTACTATATTTACTAGCAGCTGCCCGGCGTTGCCCGGTCGTAAATACGCCAAAATAAATACAACTGCTTGTCAGGGGTATTGTCGTCGATAGGATACTAGTGCTCGGAGTTCGCCAGAGCACTTGCCATTGCAATACTCGTAAAACAGGTACAAGGATGCCAAGTTTCGACAATGGGACAGAGGCTGGAGTTTTGTTGATAGTTAAAGACCAGGTTGGCGACTCTTTTTTTTTTTTTAACTCTGTCTAAGAGCGAGAAACTAGTGGCAGATGCACCAGCCCAGATGTGGCAACAATACTCCATGCATGGGCGAACAGTGGCCCTGTAGAGATACAGGATATTCTCAGGTGTTAGTAGCATTTTAGCACGGTAGAAAGAGAGAGCCAACATTGTTGGCAATTGCCTCAACGTATTTGTTATTACAAAAATAATATATTCTTTGCGGGGTAATGTTGACAAAAGAATATGTCACCTTTTTAGATATGTCTCGTGTAGTTTTAACTTTTATCTGGATAGACACACAGCCCCTTTCCCGTTATATAATAGACTAGACCTTCTTGGCCTAGACGAACCCCACAATATTATTGACTAATAAATTAAAAGCAAAATGTATTTCTATTTTTTAATTCTCAAGCGCAAACGCAGACCTCATAATATTATTGATATTATCTATTTTAAAAAAATATACATTGACGCATTACATATATTCGGAGTTTTTTAAAATTTTTATTAAAAAAATACCTAGCCACAAAACCTTATTTTCTATGGTTCCTAGGCATTTTGGTTAAAATCAAAGTGTAGTACGTGCTTGTTTTCCGTCCCAAAACCAAGCGGAAGATAATGAGCGGTATATTTTTTTTTAGAAAGAGTTGGGCGAGTATTATTAACCAAATTTTTAATTCCTTATTTTCTCCAATATACGCTAATGAAATGATTATAAACCGTTTTAATTAATTGTCAATAATACTTTTTTTTTTTTAAAGGATTTGGGAAATCCAAGTAAGTTGGCCCCTGGAGTAAATGTGGTAATATGGTGTTTAATAATTCTAGCTAAGACTAAGATAAGGATTATTTTTTTAGTTATGGTGACAATGGATGTCCAACGACTACCATTTTCCCACACTTTAGAATGTGTCTAATTTGTTTAAAAATATTATTTATTTATTTATTTTTTCTAAATAAACAATTCAAAATATAATACCTTTTGATCACAACCATAACCGGGCGTCTCCATAAATTATTTGACGCCGCAAGTCATCATGTGATTATTTCCCTTGGAAAAAAATTCAAAATACGAACATACATATAAACAAACAGAAAAAGGTGCTGTTTATATTACAAGTCGGATATGATAATTTCTTTTTTGGATGACATCCAGTTAAAATTTACTTCGTGTAGATTTATATATAGATTTCAAAGAAATATTCAGATTTCGGATAAACTTCAAACAGCATACCTGGCAGACTTTGGGATGATTCTGAAAGTATACTTTGCATGGTGGATAGAAAGAACGTGAAGATCGCAAGAAAGATAAGAAAATAATAAATCTGTTGGCGGGGAAAAAAGGTAAACCCCTTGAGAACGCCGCCATGTCAGTTTTAAAATGTTAGTGTAGAAAATAAGACGACTCGTATACAAAAAAAAACAAAAAAAAAACAAACAAACAACACCAAAAAAATAAAACGGACTTATATATGCTTATTTTTTTTTCTCTCTTGAAAAACCCGGCAGACATTTGGGATTTTTTTTTTTTTTGGTTTCTTTTTCTATTTCATATTTTTTTTTTTTTTTGCTTTCCTGTATTTCTTTTTCTTCTTTCTTTTTTATTGCTCCATTTTCTATTTCTTGTTCCTATTCTTTCTTAATTTCTGTTTCTCTTTTGTTTCTTTTTTTCTATTTCGTTTTTCTTTTTCTTTAATTATTATTTCTTCTATAGTTCTTTTTTTCTTTTCTTTCTTTTTTCCTATTCTTTCTTTTTTTTCTATTCTTTCTTTATTCCTATTCTTCCTTTTTTTCTATTCTTTCTTTATTCCTATTTTTTCTTTTCTCCTATTCTTTCTTTTTTTCCTTCTACTATTTATATTTATTTTGATTCTACTATTTCTTACTCGTTATTTTCTTTTTTTCCTTTCTCTATTTCTTTTATATTTTTTAAATTTTTATTCTTTTTTCTTGTTCTATTTTTTCCATTTTCTTCTCGTGCGTATTTCTTTTTAGTTTTTGTTTATTTTATGTATTCTTCTATTTAGATTTCTTTTTCTTTTTCTTCCATTTTCTTCTAATACGTATTTTACTTTTCTTTCGCTTCCGTTTTTTTTTTCTATTTTTTCTTTATATTCTTATACTAAGATTTCTTCTTTTTCTACTTCTTTTTGGATTTCTTCTATTTCCTTTCTGCTTTCGATTTCTTTTTATTTTTAAATTTCTTCTATTTTATCTTTGTATTCTTCTATTTAGATGTCTTTATCTATTTCTTTTTTTCTATTTCTTTTTTTTCTATCATTTTTTTTGTATTTTTCTATTTACATTTCTTCTCTTTCTGTTTATTTTTCGTTTTCTATTTCTCTTTTTTTATTTTTTCCTTCTTTTTCACTTTCTCTTTCGTCTTCTATTTATTCCCTTATTTTTTTTCTATTTAGATTTATTTTCTTTCCATTTCTTTATCTTTTTGTACCTCTTTATATTTTTTTTATATATTTTTTTAATTCTTCTGTTTAAATTTATTCTTTTTCCATTTCTTTTTTGTTCTTTTTACCGCTTCGTTTTTCTAAATCTACTCCTTCGTATTTTCCTCTAGTTTTACTTCTATTTGTTTTTTTTTGTTTTTTTTTAACTTAGATGACAATGTTGTTGAATGAGGATGTAAAACAACTAGAAAGAACGGTAACATAGACGTTTTCATCTATTTTATTTCAGTTTTATGTTTTTTTATGTGCCTCTCTTCAGTTGGGGAGTAAAACATTCAGTGGGGTAGCATAAAAAGTTTATTTTCTGGATAACATCCAGTTAAGACTTACTTACCTCGTACAGGCGCATATATATATATATATATATATATATATATATATATATATATATATATATATATTTCCCCCGTTCAAACGTTGAAGACAGATGAAAGACGAAGCGATAAAATTTTTCACTCACCTGAAAAACGAAGAAAAAACATTGAGATGAGAAGTTAAGTTAATTATAGACATTCATAAAAAATAAAAACAAAACATACGCAAAACGTTACACTCAATACTAGCAGCAATACCCGTCGATGCCTGGTAAAGATGTTGTAAAATAAAGGTGAGTCAACTGAATTCAGGGGCAACTAATACATAAAACAGAGCCATTTTTTGTTCATGTTTTTTTGTTTGTTTTGCTTTTATATTTTTTTAATTACATAATTATATAATTGATTTTTTTCGTTCGTCACATATTGCTCTTACTGACACTCATTACACCGGGAACATTTTTAATTGAACAGATTTTTATGAAATCACTCATCGTAAATTATATGTCAGTTGTTTTCATGGTCTATCCTCCTCTCTTCTCCCCTTACGCACATAAAGAGAACAAAAGTGTGTGCGCGCGAGAGAGATAGATTGATAGCTAGATAGATTGAGAGAGAGAGAGAGAGAGAGAGAGAGAGAGAGAGAGAGAGGATAAGTACACAAAAGGTGAGAGAACTTTAGGAAAAAGTGAAAAGG
>NC_136510.1:92976540-93029040 GCF_053919585.1 Euprymna scolopes
TTACAAATTACTAATTTTTGCCTTATGTTAAAACAAACAAACTTAATTATTAGAAATACTTAGACCTATCTGGGCCCATTAGTAAATCTCAATTGTATTGACATCCACAAACAGATTAGGTGTACCTACAGATGTGAACAAACTTATGTATTTAAACCGACGTACACAAACTGATGTGAACAAGATTAGATGTATATATGGATGTGAGCAGATGAGGTGTACACCCAGATATTAATCAGATGTATCCATATAGATATCAACAGATGTAATTTGCAGACATGTGAACAAGGTTAGATGTATATATGGATGTGAGCAAATGAAGTATACACCCAGATGTTAATCAAGTGTATCCATATAGATAGCAACAGATGTAATTTGAAGACAGATGTGAACAGATTAAATGGATATATGGATGTGAGCAGATGAAGTGTACGCCCAGATGTTAATCAGATGTATGCATATATATATCAACAGATGTAATATGCAAATAGATGTGAACAGGCGAGCTGCACATACAGACGTGGACAGATGATAAAAAACAAACATAAATATCAACATGTTTGAACCATTGGCCGAAACGTCGTTAAAAAACAACTAGGAAAGATGAGGATAATAGTCCGAAATAAATAACTTAATACAAATAAGACTCATCTCAATAATGGCTTCCAATTAAATAATATTTATGTTTTGCTCAGTTAATAAATGCCTTTAGAAAATACAATAATAGTGGGAACAGATATGAACTACCAGATGTACATACCAGTTGAATCTAAACAGATGTGAACAGATTAGATGTACATATAGATAAGCAAATATGATGTAAAATGTCGATGTATATGAACAGGTCTGAACCGTTAATAAATGCCTTAAAGACGTCTGTAAACTGAATAGCAGGTCGCCTGGCATTGCCCGGTCATGAAATTCGAATAGATATGGTATTTTAATTAATACAAATTTCGTATTCATTGTCATATTATATTGGACCCAATATATAGTAATGATTTAAAAATTTCTTCTTTCTTAGAACTGCACGCCTGTGGAACTCTGTTCCGTCTGCCTGCTTCCCTCCGGACTACAACTTGGATGTCTTCAAGTCTAATGTTAACAAATTCCTAATGAACCGCCCTCTTAAGTAAACACTTCATCAAATCTCCACACTAACGTAATGTACTTGCAATAACCCTTATCCCTGAGTGGCTTCCGGGTCTTGATAAGTGGTGATCACTGTGTAAAAAAAAAAAATTGAAAAAAAAAAAAAAATAAAAACCCAAAAAAACACAATGAATCGTGCGCCACCACTGAGAATCGAAACCAAAACGTTTAGCTTACGATTTACTTTTTTCTTTGATGTTAATGCCTGATTTATAAAGACATGTTTGCAGCAAGGCTAAAAATTCAAACATGAATCAATAGCTATTACGTTACGTATGCATATTCGTAATGCTGTCGTTCGACCTTCACCTGACCAATTCCATTTTTTAGATTTCGCACATTTGCACCAATTTTACATGAGTCCGAATACCCTATATATATTAAGTTTCATGTCTGTAGACCGAGAACTGACAGAAGAGTTTGGTAGGCAATTTTTTAAAAAGAAATATATATATATATATATATATATATATATATACACACACACACATATATATATATGCATACATAAATATATATAGAAAGAGGTTTGTGTTTACTATAATCTTAAATAAGCAAGTATAAATCATGCAGAATATCTGCATGAATATAATTACACGTAATAGTTAACTAATGATGATCATCTCATAAGAAAACCGAAGAAAACTAATAGGAAATGAATTAAAAATGAATGTTTAGAAGAATATGCAAATTAGCTAGATCTTTTGCAGATGAATGCAATTCCACGATACATAAGAAATTTGTATTTTATTTTTAAATAAATAGAAAAAAAGGGTTTTAATATGAATATCAATACACTAAAAATATACAAATTCATAGGAATATATATAGCGTAAAGAGATGCGATGTACAGAAGGATGATAAGAAGACGGATGTATATAAACAAATGTAGAGAGATAAAAAAAAGAAACAAACCAAGTTATTTGTTCATCAACGTTTCGTCTTTATTACGAGACATCCTCTGGATGAATGAAATTAAGAAAACAAAGCACCAGTACAAATATTTGAAAACATATTTTTAATGTAATGAAATGTTTTCAATACTCATTTAGCTGAAACCACTATCAATAATTTCCCCCACTCTTTATCTCTGCCTAAACCTAAACCTAGATTCCATGAGCAAAGCTTCTTTCTTAGAATTGCACACCTGTGGAACTCTCTGCCTGCTTTCCGACTGATTATAATATGGATGTCTTCAAGTCCAATGTAAACAAATTCTTGATGAGCCGTCCCCTTAAGTAATCCAATTTACCAAATTTCCTCTACTAACGATTGCTACGATATTGTCCCATTGACTACTGTACACATATTCATCTTTATCTTCGAGTGGCCTATAGGCCTTGATAAGTTGTGACTCCTATGTAAAAAAAATATTTGTATTGGTCCTTTTTTTTTAGTTTCATCTATGTAAAGAATTCCCCTATTTTGTTCTTATTGATGTAAACGTACATTTTTAAATAAAAATAAAATATCTCTTTTATGAATTCATGCTTTTCGAATTCGTTATTTTGTTTGTGTTTATCATGTAATAATTCCATCGTTCTTACACATTCGGCCATAAAACCTAAAACACCACCCACTGTGACTAGGCAATTCGTAGCTTGAAAACGGAGCTATTTAACCTGACATACTGATATGGGTCAAAAAGGAGAAAGAAACAACCTTAGTAGAAGTCAGTGTCCCCAATGATGCTGGATTAAACAGGACTGAAGGGGAATAGATAACGAAAAACCAAGGTCTTAAGTACATCTTGAAAAGAAACTGGAATCTTAGGAAGATCTTCATCATTCCAGTAATTATAGGAGCAATCACGTAAAAGCAATTCAAAAACTGCCTGACAAATATACCCGGTTAACCAAGTGCAAGAGAGATACAAACAATTGCGTCTAAAATGACAGAATATTAATAAGATTTCTCGGCTGGAATTTATGTGAGTGAAGGTGAATGTCTTGCATCCGGTAGGATTGTCCATCCCCAGCTAGAACAAAAAAGTGCACATACAGATTTTAATAAACAGTATTCTTCCGGTCTGTCGCGCTTAAATTTGCAAAAAAAGCGTTTTCCAGTTGTATCAACGTATGGGAAACTCTTCATACGCTGGTCTGCCACGCTTAAGTTTAAAATACTTTTCATCGTTAATCGCGTAGATTGAATGGGCGCATCTCGTTCTTTTGACGAACCCATGGGTGATATTCAAAAGGGAATCCCTCTATTTAAGAATGATTCTTTGGGGCTAAACATAACTACCTTGTGTTCACGTAGTTGAAGAATGTGGATGGGGTTTAGGGGTAGTGGTTCTTTTTCAACGCCCACATATTGCTTTGTTTTGTGCTGTTCCCCTCTGGGCCTTGGTATTTCGGTTCGTTTTAGCCATGTCTTATTTTCACAGACCCCTCTCCCTAGGGTCGGTTAATCTTGGAAGATAGATAAGAAACTGGAACTCTTCAGTAATAGAGGTGAGAAAGAATTGTTGAAAACGGTATCCAAATCCATTTCATCTCGTTTTCTTATTATTTCATTAGATCAGAAAAAAAAATCTTTCTGTTTTTAACCATTTTAGTATATTTATTACTTTCAGCTTTATCGGTAATATTGATTTACAGTTATACAGTAGGTTAAGTATAAAGGTATCTTTTTATGCTATTGTTTGCGTAGATAATATTACTAAACGAGCAATTTTTTTATCCGCGGGGCTGGAAATAAACAAAACATACCACATAGTATAAATTATCTTCTTGTATGTCTATCTGTAACGATAGCCGGGAACAAACAGGTTGTAGCCTCAGACACAAAGTAGACAAAAAAAAAAAAAAAAAAAAAAAAATTAGAAAAGACCTTCAACTCGTTTTTATTTATTTATTTTTGTATAACGACATTTATTACCTCATCGTTACGGCCGTGACGTCACCTATGTGACCGTCTTCTTAAATATGCTACTCGTCTCTCACGTGATCGTCTTCTGGAACGTACTCTCTCTTTTTATAGTTTTCTTTTCCCTTACCGTGACGTCTTTTTGCTCACAACTCGGTATTTGCATAAAGCCTTCTGAGCTATGTTATATACCCCCCCCTGGACTAAATAACCACTTTTTTATAGTCCGCTTACTCTGGTTAAACAAATCGAGCACCGACATAAGTATTTTATGACAGTTGTCTGGGCCTTACTACTTCCGGGCTGGCTCTTAACTAAATGGAATCGAGTGTTTTGTTTTCGACACCATTAAGAGATAATTGATGTACAGGGTTCCCTCCATCCAGTTTTTTTTTTCAACCGATTCCCCCATGCTCAATTTGTAGATCTATTGCCTTCTCCACAGCTACGAAACTTCATCTACCTCACTGTATGGTAACAGTCCAGAATATCAGAGCGAAACTAACAGGTGCTATACCTTCAGCAAGGGTGACCTGGAACGATACAAGGCAGAGGCATCATCTCTCTGGGATATTAACCATCCTCCCTTATCTGAATACATACAGCGCCTAATATTCACAAATGGTTACCAGTCTGGTAGTGACCAAGCTCAACGTTGCTTAACTTGGGTGATCTAAAGAGAAATGGTGGATAAATGCAACTATAACTTATATTATTACTAGCCGAGGTGCCCGGCGTTGCCCAGGTGTTTGTGCAAAAGAAAAAAAGTTATAGTAGGCAGGCAGACTAGAACCCGTACCACGAAGAATGAAAAGAACGTGAAAAAAAGTGACGTCTTTGCTGTTGCGTCAATCGCCAAATCGGAAGTAGCAAAGGTTTAAATTAACGCTAGTCAATTAGCTAGAAGGGATGGCTTTCGAAAATATCGGTGAAAAAAGCGACCCCTCTTTGTAGAAAAGTGCCCAGTTGAGGGTGAAGAAATTAATGTTTTCGCCAATTAGTCGATATTTGTCGCCCGAAGGACCGAGCTTCAAAACTATACCGATCTCGTGAAAATCTGTTTCCTCGGTCGAAAGTTTTAGGCATACATACATACATACAAACAGACAGGTAAGATTTATATATTATTATGCTGTTCATTACGCTGCATAAATGATCGTTTATTTAATAACCAGCAAGGAAACCCGACATTGCCGAGATAGAATTAGAATCAACGAATGTTCCACACTTCAAATACTATTATTATACTATTATACTATTAATACTATTATCGAAATCTGTAAAATCTCACATTTTCAATCAAAATGATTAACCGACATCTCTAATCGGGACCAACCACCATGTACCGGGAAGAAGCTTCCTATGCCTCCCGCTGTGACTTAGTCCACAATATATTATAGTTTACATTGCACTGTAGAGAACCTACTGTTAATTTTATAAAATCTTTATATATATATATATATATATATATATATATATATAATGGCTTGAATTAAAGATTAAAATGCAAAAAATCAAGTATCATGGCAGAATTATGCTCTAGACAGGAACCATCATTTAGAACGCATCTCTGTCTTATCAAAGAACCTACGCTTGATTTTACACACCCTGTGGGTCCTTCCTTGTGTGATGATAAAGCTTCTCAAATGCTCTTTTGATGTTAACTTTGGAAAAAAAACAGACTGTTCCTTCTGTAATCGAGTTTTTTCGATTATCGATTTTTTTCTGATACTAAACTTATCTAAAAACACTGTCGGATGCATAAAGTTGTGTGAAATTTAAAAAAATGGGCCCAGCTGTTTCGGAGTCCATAGGAACCAAACACATTCCTTCACACACACACACACATATTTACATTATATATATATATATATATATATATATATATATACATACAAGCATATATATTTATATTATATATATTTATACGCACACACATATTTACATTATATATATACACACACATATATATTTACATTATATATACACACATATTTACATTATAACTAATATATATATATATTTACATTATAACTACATATATATATTACATACACACACACATATATATATATATATATATATATATATATATATATATATATATATATATATAAAGCGCCTTTTATATATTGGTAGAGATATAGATTATCGCTGCTATGTTGCTTCAGACACGATAAAAGGGTCCAATCGCTCTTGGGATTTGTATACGACTGGACAAGAAGTAGATAGTCTGCAATAAAAAAAAACTAATTTTCATTAAACGGAAATGGAATCATGTCTTTTTTAGAGCGACAATTTTATCGTTCCATCGCGTAAAAAACTGGATTTTTTTTAGGCGTTAAAGGGTTAACGGATTTCAACGAAGTTAAAGATATAAATTCAGTGTATAAAAACAGACCGCACGATATTTGCAGAAATAAACGTTGTAACTGTTTCTTTCCTCATGTGCGAGAATGTTCTTGCTATCCGCCCCAGAAAAATAAAGATGGTCAGACAATAGAAATAAGCAAGTATCACGCTAGGGAGAAGCATGCAACATACATAGAACCAGTTCGTGGATAAAATATTATCTTTATATAATTCCCCCGACATCTTGACGGCGAGATAAGATGCTGACACTCTTCAGTGATGGAGGCAAAAAAGGATATAAGAAAACGATATCACACCCATCTCGGTTTCTATTACTTGCTTGTCTTATAGAAAAAAATATGTCTGGTTTTGTCATTTAAGTGTATTTGGAAGATTAAGTTTGAAATTAAAATGAGTAAAAAAAAAGCGCTTATTTATTTATTTTTTAATTCTGACATTTTTAAATGTAATTATTGCTAATTCTTATTTGGCAAATTAAAAGATATATATATATATATATATATATATATATATATATATATATATTCTGCTTTACGCCTTTTCAGTGTTTTTCTTTTTTATGGACATTCTTTGGTCCTTTTCGTTTAGAAAAAGAGATGTTGTTCTCGAAATATTAAAGATCTCTCAAACTGCTTGGCCTAACGTTCACAGGAAACATGAGTTGGAACAATTATATCGAAAACATTGCCAGGGCCGCTGCGAAAAAGGTAGGCTCTCTCTCTACCGTGCTAGAAAACTACTGACACCTGAAAGTATTCTGTACCTCTATAAGGCCACCATTCGCCCATGTATGGAGTATTGTTGTCACATTTGGGCTGGTGCATCTGCTGCTAGTCTCTCGCTCCTAGCCAAGGTTCAAAAGAGAGTCGCCAATCTGATATGCCCTGAAGTGGCATCTAAGTTTCAGCCTCTGTCCCATCGACGAAACGTTGCATGCCCCTGCCTGTTCTACAAGTATTTTAATGGGGAATGCTCTGACGAACTGCAGACACTTGTGCCCCCACGACGTAGACACCCTCGACAAACCAGACAGGCAGCTAAATCCCACCCCCACACAGTAGAGATCCTTAGATGTAAAAGATCTTTCTACTCTAGTAGTTTCTTCCCCAGAACCGCTAGACTCTGGAATTCCATTCCAGGTCCCTGCTTCACTAACTGTACTGACATGCAGAAGTTCAAGTGTAACGTGAACCGACATCTTGCTGCCCAAAACCCAACATAGCACCCCAGTAGTTGCTGCCCTTGATAGTAGCCTCCTACACAAAAGTGGCAATGTGCCTTGTTTGGGGTGAAAATGTAAAAAAAAAAAAAAAAAAAAACTCCACCACCCCAGTTATATAAAACGTTAGGTCCATGTATACTAATTTGTATTGTGATTATCTTTAAAAATATATGAAGTTAAATAATAACATAGCAAATCAATAAAGGAACAAAAATAAGTCTATCTTCAAAATTTGATTTCTGTGGGCATTTATTTAAAACTTTTGTTGTCTTATAGAAGTGTGTACTTCTTGTTCTAATGATTCATCTTTGTTTTTACACAAGTCTTGAGCAGCTTCTTTTGTAATAACACATCTCTGACTACCAGAATCTATAAAACGCTTTGTCTTTTACTATTTTTTTCGTTCCAATATCATTGTTGATCGCAAATAACATTTGTCTGCATTCCTAAAAACATATTATAAGTTGGTTTTAACACTACCTGATTTTTAACCATTATTTTGTTTTGAACAATAAGGAGTTATATGCCCTTGTATTAACATAAGAGACAGGGGAATTTTAACTTCGTTTTTCCTTTTGTGTTCATCCGTTACACCAATGTAATATCCGGTTCCTTGCATTGCTATGCCTTGTTTACTTCTCCTCATATCTATATACAGCCTGAGCAATCCCCATGAAGATGAAACGCGGAAAATTCTGATTAGCTTATTTGTCACATATTTTCAAAAACTTACTAATATTACTTACTTTTAATATATATATACACTTGTGCCCGATATTATTCATACCCCCCTTGAAAATTGAGTTTATTAGGTGTAACTTTTGTAAGAATTTATTGTTTACGTCCATATTGATACATATTCTTAATAAACCTCTTCTGATCATTTTCGTCATTTTAAAATCTCGGGATACTTGTAATAAAAGAAATATACAGCTATTTATAAAATCTGCAATGTTCAAAAATAATCATACCCCCTTATTTTTTCAGTATGTATCGAGTTTCTGACTGTTTGTTTTCTGTTTGATTCTTATTTTGAATGCTTTTATACAACCTTTGATTAATTTCATTTCGTTTTTTGCATTTTTCAGAAATTAAAATGATATCAACTGAAAACCAATAAAAGAATAAAAATTATTAGAATGAGGAAGAAAAAAGAGCTTAGTAATGATCTTAGGACTAAAATTGTGAATTCACATAAGGATGGTTTAGGTTACAAGTCAATTTCCAAGAAATTTGAGGTCCCTACAGCAACAGTACAGAGCATCATCAAAAAATTCCAGAGCCACCACACAACAAACAACTTGATTGGTAGAGGAAGGAAAAGGAAACTGTCTGCTAGAGCCACCAGGAATATTGTAAGGAGTGTTAATGCAAATCCAACCACCACTAATAAGGACATTTTAGAAAATCTGGAGTCTTCTGGCATAAAAAAACCAAGGCAAACATTGCAAAGGACTCTGCATGAAAATGGTCTGAAAGGAAGAAGACCAAGAAGGACTCCATTGCACACCGGAAAACACCTTGCAGCACGTCTAAAGTTTGCTAGGACCCATGTGAATTCTCCAGAGTCCGTTTTCTCAAGTATTTTGTGGACTGACGAAACAAAAATTGAATTGTTTGGCCATATGGATGCTTCTTACGTTTGAAGGAAGAAAGGAGAAGCTTACAACCCAAAGAACACCATACCCACGGTGAAACATGGTGGTGGTAGCCTAATGTTTTGGGGCTCCTTTTCGGCTAGTGGTCCAGGTAGTTGGGTCAAGATAGATGGAACCATGAAGAAGGAGCAATATTTGGAGATACTCCAGAAAAACATTAGACAGGATGCGGAGAAGCTCCATTTAGGACCAAACTGGGTCCTTCAACAGGATAATGATCCAAAACATACTGCCAAAATAGTCAAGAAATGGTTTGAGGATAATCAAATTAATGTTTTGGAATGGCCTAGCCAGAGTCCCGACCTGAACCCTATCGAAAACCTCTGGCACATATTGAAAACTGAGGTTAAAAAGCGGAAACCTAGAAATTTGAGGGATTTGGAGAACTACTGCATTGAAGAATGGTCAAAAATCAGTGTTGATGCTTGTAAAAACCTTGTTGATAAATATCCCAAACGGTTACAGGCAGTTATTAAGAATAAAGGGCATGCTATTGACTATTAGTAAGAGAGGTATGAATAATTTTGAACTAGTGCCATTATTGTTTTTCTTTGTATAATGTTTCAAACTTGCATAATTTATTTATTTGTTGAGTTTAAATTAAATGCTTATGCTTGATTTATTGTTTGAAATCCCTTTAATATTGTCTACCTTCTGGTTTGAGCAATATTCTTATAGAAATCTCAAAGATCCGAGGGGTATGAATAATATCGGGCACAAGTGTGTATATATATATATATATATATATATATATATATATATATATATATATATATATATAATACTTTTAATACATATACATACATATATATATATATTTAATACTTTTAATACATATATATATATATATTTATTACTTTTAATACATATATATATATATATATTTAATACTTTTAATACATATGCATACATATATATATATATGTATATTTAATACTTTTAATACATATACATACATATATATATATATATTTAATACTTTTAATACATATATATATATATTTAATACTTTTAATACATATGCATACATATATATATATGTATATTTAATACTTTTAATACATATACATACATATATATATATTTAATACTTTTAATACATATACATACATATATATGTATTTAATACTTTTAATACATATACATACATATATATATTTAATACTTTTAATACATATGCATACATATATATATTTAATACTTTTAATACATATACATACATATATATTTAATACTTTTAATACATATACATACATATATATTTAATACTTTTAATACATATACATACATATATATATATTTAATACTGTTAATACAAATACATACATATATATATTTAATACTTTTAATACATATACATACATATATATATATATTTAATACTTTTAATACATATACATACATATATATATATTTAATACTTTTAATACATATACATACATATATATATATATTTAATACTTTTAATACATATACATACATATATATATATATATATATATATATATATATATATTTAATACTTTTAATGCATATACATACATATATATTTAATACTTTTAATACATATACATACATATATATTTAATACTTTTAATACATATACATGCATATATATATATATTTAATACTTTTAATACATATACATACATATATATTTAATACTTTTAATACATATACATGCATATATATATATATTTAATACTTTTAATACATATATACATATATATATATATATGTATGAATAAAAAGTAAATACTTTGTTGTTAATATCACTAAAAATAAAAATAAAACGCCAACAAGCAAATATTTAATATATATATATATATATATATATATATATATATATATATATATATATATATATATATATATATATATATATATATTGTCTGATAAAAACGCAGAAAATTCCGTGTATCTTTATGGCCACATTTATATTTTCATAGCTTATTACGAAGCACTACTCACGTATTAAGCACAGTTGAGGTAACTACTGAAAATACTTACATCGAATTATGCATGAAGTAATAAAAACGCACACATACACACATATATCTTATGTCTTGATCAGTATTGACTTGCACGCCACAGGCGGCGAACTTTAATTTGACAACTATATCTACTTTAATTACAGATTTGGCAACTATCGGTTATTTTGAGTTCCGATTGGTATGCCAGGTCATCATGAAGAGACTGAAACCCCAACAGTGTTTGTGTAGCTTACTTGTCACATATTTTCAAAAACTTATTAATATTATATATATATATATATATATATATATGTATATATATATGTGTGTGTGTGTGTGTGTGTATATAAAGTAAATATTTTGTTGTTAATATCGCCAAAAAACAAATCTTAAATTTTAAAGCGATAAAAAAACGTGCATTCAAGTGGTGAAATATCGTAACTCGTTTGGTAGAACACCAGCCTGCGGATTCTAAGAGCTGAAAGAGAGAAACAGACCAAATACCAAGGTCTCATGTATGATATGAAAAGAAACTGGAACCTAAAGGGGATATCGATCATACCAGTTATCATAGGTGCCACAAGACTTATGAAGAAGAACCTGAACTCCTACCTAACTAATATTCCTAGTGAACCATGCGCAAAAGAGATCCAGACAATTGCATTTAAAGGAACAGCGAGGATACTAAAAAGAGCTCTCGGTTGGTTTCAATAAAAAAGCGGGGCAATGTTGGCAGCTGGTTTGGCTGTCCCATACCCAGCATTACAATCTTCAAAGGAAGAAAAAAAAAGGATGGAATAAGTCAGAGAGAGGTGCAACTTTGATTGAAATGAGTGTCTCTAATGATGACGGTCTGAACAGAGCTGAAAGGGAGAAACAGACCAAATATCAAGGTCTCATGTATGATATGAAAAGAAACTGGAATCTTAGGGAGATACCAATCATACCAGTAATTATAGGTGCCACAGGGCTTATGAAGAAGAACCTGAAGTCCTACCTTACTAATATTCCTGGTGAAACAAGCGCAGAAGAGATCCAGACAATTGCACAAGGGAACAGCGAGGATACTAAAAAGAGCCCTCGGTTGGTTTCAATGAAAAGCGGGGCAATGTTGGCAGCTGGTTTGGCTGACCCATATCCAACGTTACAATCTTCAAAGGAAGAAAAATTTAAAAAAAAAGGAAAAGCGAGGATACTAAAAAGAGCTCTCGGTTGGTTTCGATGAAAAGCAGGAAAAGTTGGCAACTGGTTTTGTTGCCTCATACTCAGCATTACAATCTTCAAAAATTTTTTTAAAAAATACCATAAGTTCAATCTTAACCCATGCTGATGACGGCTGAAAGCTAGAAACATGCACGTAATAATATTTAATAATAAAAATAAATAATTACGTCACATAAAAAATCAGGGGCGATTCATTCATACATATAAATATATATGCATATGAATAGCGAAAACGACTTACAACTCTTCCAAAAACCGCTAAGGTAGCGGAAAAATTTAAAAAATAAGAGCGTTCGATATTATTAATATCGCTAAAAACGCAACAGCTAATCATTATATATGTCTGATAAAAACGCAGAAAATTCCGTGTATTTTTATGGCCACATTTATATTTTCATAGCTTATTACCACGCGCTACTCGCGTATTAAGCAACGTTAAAGTAACTACTGAAAATACTTACATCGAATTATGCGTGAAGTAATACACACACACATATATCTTACGCCTTGATCAGTATTGATTTGCACGTCACACGCATCGAACTTTGAATTGACAACTCCATTCTCTTTAATTACAGATATGGCAACTATCGGTTATTTTGAGTTCAGATTGGTACGCCAGTTCATCATGAAGAGACTGACACCCCAGCAGCTTTTGCCAAATTGCAAAGGATATGATCAATTTACGAAGACCCACATCTGATGAATGAATAATTTCACGAAATGGACCAGCCAATAAACCTCGTTCGTGCGATTTAACCCCACTAGATTATTTTGTTTGAGAGTACGTAAAGTCTTATGGTTACACCAGGCAAAACTGACCACTTGGAAGACAACATTCGACTTGTTATACCCGAAATACAGCCTAATTTAATGCGTAGATCTTGTATAAATTAGACCTCAAGATTACGCCATATACGTACCGGCTGCAGTATTATATGATAGAAATTGTATTTGAATTATGTATGCTAAAAATTAATCTTTTGAATAAAAATCATATTTGTACAATAATAATGTTTTTCTATGATTTATTTTTATTTAAAGTTTGCCGTCTCTAATAAAACAGCCTATATAATGTATGTGCGTTTTTTTCATTTGTATGTATAAATGACTAAAACAGTGTATCGCATCACACACACACACACACACACACACACACACACACACACACACACACACACACCTAATCTGCATACTATATACAATAGTTAAATAAGACTAATCCAGGAAAGATAAGCATGAAATGGAATCAAGAAAATGTCTTATCTTGAAGAATGTATTTGTGTTTCCTTTCGTCGGTTCTAATATCAGCCATTGTGTGCAGAGTTAATCTGCGATTCTCCTTTCGCAAATACAAATTTCCACCGGTTAGAATTCTGACAGGCTATGATAAACGACGCAGGAATCAAAGACGGTTCATTACATGGCTTCTTCTTGCTCAATGTTCGACTAATTCCAATTCTTCCATAGCCAAGTTGCATTTAAGAATTCATTGCAGTAGACCATGACCAAATATTTTTGTAAATCATTAATAATTCGCCTGATCAAGTTGACAACACATACACAAAAACACAATTGCGCTCCGAGTGACGGTTAGAATTAAAAAAAAAAGACTTCTCGGTTAAAATGTAAAAGATAGCGGACGAAAGTCTGGCATCTGGTAAGATGCCCAATCCCCAGCTAAAGAAAAGGATAAGAAAATTATATATGTACGCACGCACACACACACACACACACACACACACACACACACACACACACACACACACACACACACACACGTATACGAGTTTGAATAAAATAGATTCGTATTATATACGTTTCAAACAAAATAAATGTCTGTCTATTTTGTAATAATGTGTTCTTTTTGTTTCAAACGTATATAATACGTATTCACTTTATTCAAACTCAACCGGCGCTTCTAAGAAACAAGAAATCTTAATGTGAATCCCGCGTGACCCAACGCACGTCCCGACATTTGAAAAAACTACCGTAAAAACAACAAACGGACTTCTACTTTCTGATTCACTGCCCCAGCAACAACATGGCCAAAAAAAAAGGCATACTGTTTATGAGGCTTTGCCTCGAAATATATTTATAAATTTCAACATAAATTTCAAACAAAATAAATGTCGGTTTATTTTGTAATAATGCGTTGCTTTTGGTTTCAAGCGTATATAATACGTATTTATTTTATTCAAACTCAACCGGCGCTTCTAAGGAAAAAGAAATCTTAACATTATATATATATATATATATATATATATATATATATATATCCACTAGCAAAAGTACCCGTCATTGACTGGGTTAAAAAACGGCCTACAGAAAATGGACTCTGATTTATGAAAGTATGATAGGTTATGAAAAGGAAGGGTTGTAAATTTGGGTGGAATTTGGGGGTATAACAACCAAAGCAAAATATGATAAAAGTAAAAATAAAATAGATAAACCCCATAATTTATTATACCATACCTGTTCACACTGAAACACTTATCACCATATTCTGTGGATCTATATTAAAAAACCTTGTTAAACTTTGTGACATATTTCCATTCCATGGAGGTCAGGCGCGAACGAACACCCCGTAATTTTATTATACCATATTTCTCCAAATTGAAACATAATTATCAAAGTATACTTACGCAGATAGATATGAAAAGTCTTTATTAAAGTTTGTGCCTATTTCCATTCTATGGAGGCCAGGCGCGAACGAAGACCCCACAATTTTATTATACCATCCCTATTTAAGTTAAAACATACTTATCAAAGTATTCTTATGTACATCTATATCAATAACACTTGTAAACGTTTTTCTTAAGTTTTTAAATGTTTTATTTCCATACTTTGTGGACCAGGCGCGAACGTAGATCCTACAATTTTAATGAACCACCGTTCTGCCAGATCAAACATACCCATTCCTGTGTCTCGATACATCTTCTATCATTATATGTAATCAGTTTTTTTTTAAATAGTCAACCATATAGGAGCCTATTCGTGACCAGACACACACACACAGACAGTCAGCTTTATATATATATATATATATATATATATATATATATTGTCATCCATATACAGTACTGACTCATTAGTGCGGCTTTCCTCAGCCGTGGATCGAACCTACAACCATCGCATTGCATTGACAGTCGGCAGCTCTCCCCATCTGTGCCGCAAATATTTCTACTCGAGTATGTATTAAATTCACACCTGCCCGTAGCAACAGTGCTCTAACCACCAGCTTGTTTAATAGTGAGCTTCGCTTAATAGCTTAAATGCGCGTCGGGCGAAAATATATATATATATATATATATATATATATATATATATATATATTGTGGGTATAAACATGTAGTGTGTGTGTATATATATATACACACGTAGTGTGTGTGTGTATATATATATATATATATATATATATATATACATACACACATACATGCATATATAGATAGATAGATATATATTTATAGATAGATAATGTGAGTGTATTTATGTTTTATTTTCTAAAGAACGTTGGTGAAACTGGCAAGACTATGTTTTAACAAGTTTTATCAGTGCGTCTTTTGAAAAGGAAACCTGCTAACACAGATGCCACGCGGTTATTACTATATTTTGAACGCGATCTTGTTATGAGCGATTTTCATTGTCAAAAAAAAGGCATTGATGAGGCTTCCTAAAATATTAGAGTTACATTTCTACAACGTCTTTAAAAAAAAACTATAATTTTTTATTTATTCTCTGTCATTACAAGTTCGAAGAACTGTTTGAACACCAGATCGAATTGGAAAAGAAATTACTTTTCTTAAATGAAGAATTTTATACAACGCGCCAGACGAGATATCAAATTATAGTACACTGGCAGGAAAACCCGTCGTTACCCGGAATTGAATGATGATCAACGACCGTTTAGCACTCCCATATTTTTATTGCTATCAAAACCGGCGAAATCACCCATTTAAAAATTAAATCGATTTATTGGCTACTTTAGTTGGGAACTCATCGCAGTTCACTGGGAGGAAGCTTCACATGCCCCACCCCCTGCAGTGACGCAGTCCAAAATATATTGTAGCTTACATTGTATTGTAGAGAACGTAGTGTTTATTTTACAAAATAATTTCCAAATCTATATATTACACTGGCTACAACTGCCAGTCCGTTTACAGTCAGCCTATTTTTTTTTTTTTACATAGGCATCACCACATTATCAAGGCCTAGAGGCCACTCAAGGATAAGGGTTAAAGAGTGTACAGTAGAAACTGGACAATATAGTAATCATTAGTAATGAAAATTTGGTAAATTTGATAACTTATATGGAACGGCTCATCAAGAACTTATTTACTTTAGACTTGAACACAACCATATTGTAGTCAGCCGGAAAGCAGGAAAACGGAAGACAATTCCACAGGCGTGCAGTTCTAAGAAAGAAGCTTTGTTCATGGAATCTACGTTTAGGTTTAGGCACAGATAAAGAGTGGGGGGAATTATTGATAGTGTTTACAGCTAGACGAGTGTTTCTTGTCAAAGTTTGGCGAGGGGGGACCATAGATTGAAGCTCAGTCGAACACTTTCCATGAAAATAACGATACATCAGAGACAAACTCGCAACATCTCTTCTGTGAGATAGAGGTTGCAAGGAGGAGAAAAGGACATCTCCTACGAGGCTACGAAGTCTATTTTGAACTCTATCAAGGCAGGACAAGTCCTTTCTAGCAGCTCCTGCCCAGATGTGGCAACAGTATTCCATCCTTGGACGTACCTGGCTCTTATATAGATAGAGAATAGCATCAGCAGTGAGATATTTGCCTATTATACGACATCGGTTCACTCGTGTCAAAATAAGGTTCCCTATTATTTTCGACCTATTTATCAAAAACGTCTGCTAAACCTCTCCCCCCCAATGGTGTTTAATAAAATACATCACCACAGTTTGTTTGAAAACTTATGCACAGATATTTCTCCAGTTATGATTGTGAAATAAAAATCAACAACAAGAGTAATTCAGATGTGCATTGTATAATATACCGTTTTCTTCTTTACAGAAATTTATTTTGGTATATTACGTTTACAAATGTGCATGCAAATAAAATTTATAAACTATGTTTTCAGTTATGCGGTAACTGAAAACAAAAACACCGGGAGTAATAATTAATACTAGCAGAGACCATGGAAATTCCACGGTAGTGAACATTTTTTAAAACACATAAATAAAGGGAAGAAAAAAATAAAACAAACAGCTGCGAATTTAACACAATTTTTAAGTAACTTCTTTTTTTTTTTTACACGGTGGCCACCACTTATCAAGGCCCGGAAGCCACTCATGGATAAGGGTTATTGCAAGTACAGTACGTTAGTGTGGAGATTTAATGAAGTGTTTACTTAAGGGGGCGGTTCATTAGGAATTTGTTAACGTTGGACTTGAAGACATCCAGGGTGTAGTCAGGTGGGAAGCAGGCAGACGAAACAGAGTGACATAGATGTGGAGTTCTAAGAAAGAAGCTTTGTTCATGGAATCTACGTTTTGATTTAAGCACATATAAAGAGTGGGGAAAATTTTGGACGGTGGATTCAGCTAGTCGGGTGTTTTTTTTTTTTAAATCTTTAAAGGAAAGAGAATTAACTTAAAAAAAATTACATTTTGAAAATCGAAAACAACGCATATTTTTCCTGAATAATTTTTATATACATTATAAAAAACATATCAATTCACTTGATTATTATTTTTTTAATTTAAAAAAAAATCTATAATAAAAATTTACAGTCTTCTTTCAACATGACCTTTTTTAATTATAAAATAAAATAGCCAATTTGAAACCGTAAACAGACAGCCATATTTTTTTGTATTAAAATATTTTGGAGAAGAAATGGGTTTTTTCCACTGACGATGCGTTATTACCCGAAAGGACCTTTGGAATTGTGTACCACCCACAGTTAAAATTCAGGTAGATGAATGAACAAAAATATATTAAAAAAAAATGAATTATTTATTTTTCATATATTTATTTATCTTCTCACAACGACTGTACATTCCTGCATTCTCAGCCTTCTAAAAATATCTGGTTTTAATGATTTTTAACTGATAAAGAGCGACCCTAAAGGGAGGTAATTCGTTTCTCATTAATTCATGTTTGCGATAATTTTTTTTGTGACATCGGATGCCGGACAAGTAAATTAATATTTAGACTTTTCATTGAGGAATATAATGTTTTCTCTTTTACAACTAAAATTTTTATATATATATATATATATATATATAAAATATTTTAAAATAATATATATATATATATATAATATAAAATATTTTAAAATAATATATATATATATAATATAAAATATTTTAAAATAATATATATATATATATATATATTATTTTAAAATATTTTATATTATATATATATATATGCATATATATATCTTAAAGAAATGTGAAAACAAATAAAAGTTATAAACTAATTGCATATCACTGTATCCCAGAAACCGCCGGTTAAGTACAGTCAGATAAGATGTACAGAAAGGACTTTCTTGTTTGGGGGAGTTATTCAGACGGCAGAGCATCAGTGATTCTTACGTAGGACAGAGTCTAAGATTAACCTTGCAATCTACGAATTAAAAAAAGGAGGGGGGGCATGATTTGCATAAATTTGCATCGGTAGATTAAAGTGTCGCGACGTAATGATAGATAAAAGTTACGGAGAAGCTTTGTTCTCAATGAAACGAAGGATTTCCCACTCCCAACCCCACCCCCGATAAAAAAAAAATGGTGATTAGGAAGATAGGACAAAAATAAAATATAAAAAAAAATGAAAAAAAAAAAACGGAAAAAAAAGAAGAAAAAGAAAAAAAGAAAAAATAGAAAAAAAGAGAAAAAAAATAAAAAAAAAGAAAAAAGAAGAAAAGAAAAGAAAAAAGAAAAAAGAAAAAAACAAAAAAGAAAAAAAAGAAAAGAAAAAAGAGAAAAGAAAAGAAAACAAAATAAAAGGAAAAAGAAAAGAAAAGAAAAAAAGAAAAAATAGAAAAAAGAGAAAAAAAGAAAAAAAAAGAAAAAAAGAAGAAAAGAAAAGAAAAAAGAAAAAAACAAAAAACAAAAAAAAAGAAAAGAAAAAAGAGAAAAGAAAAGAAAACAGAAAATAAAAGGAAAAAGAAAAGAAAAAAAGAAAAAAGAAAAAAACGCAGGTGTCTGTTATTTGAGGTGTGACTTCGTTGTTATTTTGATTTTATTGCTCTCATTGAAAGTAAACAAAGAGAGGATTCAGGGAGATAGACCTTATAGAAAATTAAATAAAAGAATAAACATGAATGGTCCTATCTAAGACGCATCCACTTGAATTGTGCGTTTTACAATGAAATTGATATGTCAGACATATAAGTGTGTGTGTGTGCAAAATTACATAAATATCAGAAAAAAAACCTACGTAGATAAATCAAAGTATGCACAATGTTAATCGGCTCGTCAAGCCCTCAAGAGGAAGTAAAGATGGTTGAACCTCGGTCGAAACGTAGATAAATCTATATATCTGATGTGTATATAATTTCACTTATAAAAGCTTTACATATTTATTGAGTATTTCTGAAAAATGTATTATTTTTTTCTTACTACCATACAGTTGTCATATATATATATATATATATATATATATATATATATATATATATATATATATATATATATATATATTAAGAATGTGAGAGATTACATACTTATTTCCACAGTTAAACAACGTCGCAGCGCACAAGAGCCATGACAGTCACAAACCGGAAGTCCAAGACTCGAGTTTTAATTCTTTTACTAATTGCCTGCTAGGTGAGACATACTGGATGGCATCGTCCTAGAGAGTTAAAAATTCTTACTTGTGAGACATCGGCTTGGGTTATAGCTGGTTGGCTGACTGTAGGTCCATTCCACAGCCAGATTTCGCCGCGGTTTGCTTGATCTCTATTAGTTAATATTTTTTCTTGGGTGCGGGGCACTTGCTCAGTTGGAAGACTGCTTGCCTCCCATGCAAGAGGCTCGGGTTTCGAATTCTGAGTTCGCAAATATCTAACTGATGAGCCCAAATGAGGGCGAAATTTGTTGACTGTCATGTGGCTCTTGTGAACTGCAACGTTGTTTAGCTGTGGAAATAATTATGTAATCTCTCACATTTTTAAAATTCTATTACTAATTTTATTTCCTTTTAACAGTTTTTGGCTCCCTATAATAAGCTGAAGAACCCTATTTTTGTCTGATCAGACAAAAATGGGATTATTCTGCTTATTTAGGGGGACAAAAGCTGTTAAAAGGAAAGACGGGTTACACTTAGCATGCATCGACTTGCATAAACCTTTAATATATATACAGGGTGTCCGTAAAGTTGCTATACAATCTTACAAGTTACTATACAGACACCCTGTAATATATTAACTATTAATACAAGTATAATACAATAAAACAATAAGACTGTATAGTAACTTTACGGACACCCTGTATATATATATATATATATATATATATATATATATATATATATATATATATATATATATATATATATATATATATACAATATGAGCCGTAAATAAGTTTCCAGATTATTTTTGTACAAGCATTTAAAACTGTTGTAGACACTTGAAAATTCAGTTTGCGATTGTTACACACTTTATGAGATGACTGACCAATTTTTATGATTTCAGATTCAAATGAACAGCTACTGCAGAATTGGAATACATTCTACTAAAGCCTGATCGTCACAGCTGGTGAATTTAAAAAATGCATTCTGGACGTGAAGATACTTTAGAAGAACTATATGCAATACAATTCTGTTTTAAACTTGGAAAAAAAATGGCACAGAAACGTATGGAATGCTTCAGAGCGCTTTTGGACAATCTTGCTTGACGCGAGCATAAAAAATGTCATTGATAAGAACCATCGTATGTCTATATAGACATTAAGTGCACAGTTTGATGTCAGCGTGGGAACTGTACACACAATTATTCAGAAGAAACTGTAAATGATTTGGGCAAAGTTGTCCGAGTGGTGGTCAGAAAAGATCAGAAAGAAAAACGTTGTCATGACCATCTCTCACCCTCCCTATTGTCGAGACCTTGTTCTCTCTGCCTTATGGTTATGCCCGAAGCTCAAAGAATGGAGGAAATGAAAGAAGCTGTGACGGAGCTCAATGGCACGCTCACACAAGAGGACTCCTATGCGGCCTTTGGAGAAGGTTATTAACAAAGGGGGACTAAAGTTTCATGTGCGTACTATCAATAAAAATGACCATACGTAAAAAGTCTGGAATCTTATTGAAAGCATCTCATAATATATATATATATATATATATATATATATATATATTATGTACGTATATATATGTATATGCATATATATGTACATGTGTGTATATATATATGCATATATATGTATATATATATTTATATATTTATGCATATATATGTACATGTGTGTATATATATATGCATATATATGTATATATATATATTTATATATTTATGCATATATATGTATATGCATATATATGTATATATATTTTATATATTTATGTATATATATGGATATATAAGTATATACGTGTATATATATGGATATATATGTATATATGTGTATATATATGTATATATACGTGTATATATACGTATATATATATTTATATATGTATATATATATTTATATATGTATATATATTTTTATATATATATGGTTATATATATGTGTATATATACATATGTATATATATGTGTATATATTTATGTATATATGTATATATTTATATATATGTATATATATGTGTATATATACATATGTACATATATGTGTATATATTTATGTATATATATATTTATATATATGTATATTTTATATATATATATATATGTGTATATATACATATGTATATATACATATGTATATATATGTGTATATATACATATGTATATATATGTGTATATATTTATGCATATATATATATATTTATATATATGTATATATATTTATATATATGTATAGATATATGTATATATATGTATGCATAGATATATGTATATATATGTATGTATATATATGTATATACATGTATGTATATATATTATATATGTATGTATATATATTATATATGTATGTATATATATTATACATGTATGTATATATATTATGTATATATATATATTATATATGTATGTATATATATTATATATGTATGTATATATATATTATATATGTATGTATATATATATTATATATGTATGTATATATATATTATATATGTATGTATATATATATTATATATGTATGTATATATATATTATATATGTATGTATATATATATTATATATGTATGTATATATTATACATGTATGTGTATATATGTATATGTATGTATGTGTATATATGTATATATATATGTATATATATATATGTAGCTATATATATGTGTGTAGCTATATGTATATATATATATATGTAGCTATATGTATATATATATATGTAGCTATATGTATATATATATGTAGCTATATGTATATATATATGGATCTATATGTACATATATGTATATATATATCTGTATATATACATATGTGTGTGTGTGTTTGTGTGTGTTTGTGTGTGTGTGTGTGTGTGTGTGTGTGTGTGTATTCGGGTTTATGTACTCGGATTCTGCTCTGGATTTGTTCGGGTTAAAAGGATTTTTTATTTTTTCGCTTTTCTGCTAGACATACAAATATCTTATCTCCCTTTATTTGTATTTCAGTCTTTGTTGTTTCGTATTTTTTGTGGTTTCTTCTGATTGCGTTTATTTATGTCTTGTGTTTTTTTTTTGGTTATTACGAACGCGTTAGAATTGTTTTCTTTTAAATTTTATTTTTACTTTTTCGTTTCGCTTTTTTTTTTTTTTTTGTCTTTGGGACAATTTTAAGTCCTTATAGATAGATAAAAAAGGCACAACACAAAAGGGGGTTTGTTGGGTTCAGACACTTAGAAAATGTAATTGAAAGATGGCAGAGGTGAAGGCAGTGAAGAAGAGAACATAAGAGAAATGGAAGCTGAACTCGCAAAGAAAAAATAAATAGAAAAATAAATAGAAAAAAAATATAAAGAAAATAAAAAAAGATGATGAAGATGGAAGACGAAGCACAACGTTACCATTGGTTCAGCTTATTTGCTTTTTTAAAATGCAGATCAACCGTTTATCGCCGAAACACAAGGAAATACGTGTCTTAGGTATAACGATATATCAACCTATTTTAGTTTCGAAATTTTTAAAGTTTTCTTTGGTTGTTTTGTTTTACGACATATCAACCCTTTTCGGGTTATTTCATACCAAATCCAGTTATTTTGGAAATAATATTTATGTTGCATCCAGTTATTTTGTAGAAGGTTTTTATTCTTCAAGCTCGTTGAACTTTCAATCGCTAGTTTTTAGTGTTCGATTTTCGTTATGTTGTTTTATCGTAGATTTTTTCGTTTTTGTCCCTACTCTGCAGAACATGAATGAGTTTTGCAATGGAGTGGGAAAAGGGTTAAACTATTAATGTTTGGTACATTTTATGTTCGGAAACCAGTCAGGAAGTGGGGGAGATTGAGAGAGAAAGAGAGAGAGAATTAATCAATATCAAATCTCATCGAAATGTATAAATATCAAATCTCATCGAAATGTATAAATATCAAATCTCATCGAAATGTATAAATATCAAATCCCATCGAAATGTATAAATATCAAATCTCATCGAAATGTATAAATATCAAATCTCATCGAAATGTATAAATATCAAATCCCATCGAAATGTATAAATATCAAATCTCATCGAAATGTATAAATATCAAATCTCATCGAAATGTATAAATATCAAATCTCATCAAAATGTATAAATATCAAATCTCATCAAAATGTATAAATATCAAATCTCATCGAAATGTATAAATATCAAATCTCATCAAAATGTATAAATATCAAATCTCATCGAAATGTATAAATATCAAATCTCATCGAAATGTATAAATATCAAATCTCATCGAAATGTATAAATAACAAATCTCATCGAAATGTATAAATATCAAATCTCATCGAAATGTATAAATATCAAATCTCATCGAAATGTATAAATATCAAATCTCATCAAAATGTATAAATATCAAATTTCATCAAAATGTATAAATATAAAATCTCATCGAAATGTATAAATATCAAATCTCATCGAAATGTATAAATATCAAATCTCATCGAAATGTATAAATATCAAATCTCATCAAAATGTATAAATATCAAATCTCATCGAAATGTATAAATATCAAATCTCATCGAAATGTATAAATATCAAATCTCATCAAAATGTATAAATATCAAATCTCATCGAAATGTATAAATATCAAATCTCATCGAAATGTATAAATATCAAATCTCATCGAAATGTATAAATATCAAATCTCATCAAAATGTATAAATATCAAATCTCATCGAAATGTATAAATATCAAATCTCATCGAAATGTATAAATATCAAATCTCATCGAAATGTATAAATATCAAATCTCATCGAAATGTATAAATATCAAATCTCATCGAAATGTATAAATATCAAATCTCATCAAAATGTATAAATATCAAATCTCATCGAAATGTATAAATATCAAATCTCATCGAAATGTATAAATATCAAATCTCATCGAAATGTATAAATATCAAATCTCATCGAAATTTATGAATATCAAATCTCATCGAAATTTACGAATATCATAGCTTATCGAAATTATTGAATATCAAAGCTCATCGAAATTTATAAATATCAAAGCTCATCGAAATTTATAAATATCAAATATTATCGAAATATATAATTACGTTATATGCACACTAATTTAGCATTTTAAATAATGAGTCACCACGGATCTTGGTTAAAACCTACTCGATGACAATTTTTGATATAGATAGATTGTTAGTGAAACGATGAAGTATATTATGAGAGGATTTAAAATAAAGAATGAATGAACACATTTTATGATTCATAAGTATTGGTTATTATAAAACAATCGATTTTAAAGTGGCCATGTTTCAGTCTATAGGAAGCTATCCCGTAGTAACGTGTTCCAGTGATGGGAGATCCTTTGCAGGAAAGTATATTAATATAAATTTCATTTAATGTGAAGCACATGAGGAACGAAAGGAAAGTTTGGCGATGGTGTTTAATAGACACATTTATTAACTTTGAACTATTAATCATCCTGCAAGTGTGTTTTTTAAGTTTGAGAAAACATCGGCACCTTTAGCGTGTGTTTTTACGGTAATCAGGGAAAAATAACTTTATAGTTAAATATAAAGATTTATAAAGAATCAGAATCATTAATTGTATCGGAATCGAGAAAAATATTGGAATTGTCAAATCACTATCTATCTATCTATCTATATATATATATATATATATATATGTGTGTATATATATATATATATATATATATGATTGCAACGTCTTGTCAGACGAGTGCCCCTCCCCCAGACACCTAAAGTCCATGAGTCTCAAAATGACTTTTTTTTTTTTTTAGGCCTACCGGTGAATTCATACACTCAAGCAGGCATGACACTGAAGACGGTCATTGAGATCAATTATTACATGCTTCCAGTATTTCAAGCCTCCACACGTCACAACTTTTCCATCGCCACAGGACCATTTTTATGGACAAATGCCTGAAGGAGTATCTATACACAGATGATGTTACAGAGTCTTATCTTTGTACGACAGCTAAGACTCTCTCTAGGTTCAAAATGTTGAGATCCAGCAACAAGCAAGAGCAAGATAGCCAGCAACAAGTTAAACTGCAGACCAGCTTAATGCGGGTAGTGGTCTCCCGCTTTATGGTTTTTTTAAATCAGAGATTTGCTTCTCCTAGAAATGTTGCCTTCACCACAGCATGCATATATATATATAAGTGAAAGTGTGTATCTGTGTGTGTACATTTCCCTACTAAATTACTCTGTCAATTTTCAGTCTACAGACTCGAAATTTGACATAAGGTGCATTGAGATTTGGGAAAACCTTTTTAAGCGGTTTTCGGCTAGAAATTTGGCTGTTAAGGGATCAAAGTTCAACGATTTGACCTTTGAAAACTCTACCAAAAAAAGTCAAACTTTTTAATATATATAATATGCACATAAAGTTATGAACAATACATATGGCCCAAGCAAAGCCGGCTGAACTGCTAGTATATATATAATCTTGCTTTTCTCTTCTTTTCTGATGAGAAGCATTGAGTTTAGAAATATCACAATTAAAGCGTTTTCTTTATAGTTCACATGTTTTTCCTTATACTGATCAAATAGATTTTATTTAATTTCGAACGACTATGAATTGCGTCTTATTGAATTTCTGGCGCTGTTTTACAATTTGTCATTGCATTGTGATAAACAAAATGAACGAATCTCTTAGAAAACGAGAGCTGTCTCCCTCGGCACAATGACGAATTGCTCTTTCTGTATCTTGATAGGTTACTGTATCTTGATAGGTTACTGTAGAAATATTATTATTTTTTATTTTTCTTTATTACTTTATTATATATATATATATATATATATGTATACATGTGGATATATACATCTACATGTATGTATATGTTTATATAAATATATATATATATTTATATGTGCATATATGTACATATGTGCACGTATATATATATATATATATTTATATGCGTATACATGTATAGTATATATGTGTGTATATATACATGTATATGCATTTGTGTGTATATATACACATCTATCTATCTATCTATATATATATATATATACATCTATATATCTATATACTTTGATAATATTCCGCTTCGCTAGGAACGAAAACACATTTTAAATTTCTATTTCCTGGACGTTACCTTTGATTTAACTACCAACACCTACAAACCACACAGTAAGGAAAACACAACTCCCACATATATCCACCCGCTATCATTAAACACATAAGTCAATCGAACGTAGAATAAATAATAACCCCTCCAATGAGAAAATATTCAATAGATACAAATATATTTATAACAATGCGCTAATAAAATAGCTGATATAAAAATGCCGACATTAAATAAAATAGCAATAATATTAATACAACTAGACCTAATAATCGAGGAAGGAAAATAATTTGGTTCAACCCTCCTTCAACCTAATGGTCAAAACAAAACTTGGGAATGCATTCCTTCATCTTATAGATAAATACTTCCCACCTAAGAGTACACCGAATAAATACCCTACAACGTACCTACAGCTGTGCTGAGAAAAACAATCAAGCAATTTAACTATACAGCATACAATTTTTTCGGACCTGTACATAATTCTCTACACACATATATAGTTATTATTCTTAAAAACCAAATTAACAAATGTCACATCGATCTCTGGATATTTCCTGTCGCCGCCATGTTTTGGGAGGTAAATTTATAGTCAATCATAAAACAGTACACTCCGAAAACATAATCAGCCATTATCCAGAGTCATCGGCATAAATGGTGCACAAATCTTTTCAATACAACTATTTCAATTAATGCACTAACCTTTGATGTTCATATTTCCTTAATTATTTTACGTTTATACGAGCGTAACATTATTTGTTTTATATTTTCCATGTATTCCCCACGCGTATTATTAAGAATATTTATAATTAATATATATGATTGTTATTAGTATCAATATTTAAATACAAAATTGAAAAAAATATTTCAATGTTATAGTATATATATATATATATGTTTATTTATCGAGGCATTAATAGCTACATATATGCATACGTGTTTATTTGACGATCTCTTATCGGAGATCTAACGTCACCAAGTTAACAGAGAAAATGTCAATTTCTCTCTCTCTCTCTCATTTTCTCTCTCTCTCTCTGTAACAGAGTCTGGACGCGCGTATGGCGGCTGTATGCAAATGCTGAGCTGTATGCGAAGTGACGTTATGGGACGGAAAAAGAAAAAGACTAGAAAAGGAACGTGTGCACAGATCGACGAGAACATTAGGGAAGATACTGACAGTTGACACGTTGGTGACGACACAAATGTAACGAGAAGTCGTGCGTGGCGGAAGAATGAGGAATAAAGGTCTTTTCTTAAAATCTGAAAAAGTGAGTTCTTTCCTACGTGTTGTACCCTTTGCGACTGAGTCTACAACGTGTTGGGACCAGAGTTCCTACATGTTAACGTGTATGTAAGTGTACTACATCACATCTCTCTCTTGATTATAGATAGATACACACACACACACACCCACATATATATACATATATATATATTACTCGTGAGCAAACAAAATGGGTCAAACAAATTTTATATATTTTATTGCACTAAAAGCTACACCGAACAAAGAACACTTGAACAAGCAAACTTAAACGAGATTAATAATACAGAACAAGACATTTACTTTAATAAATGCTTAGTATGGAATCGCATTCCCTTTTGATTTCTTCATAAGATCAATCCTTTTAGACATGCTCTCAACCAAAGTAGAACACTGAAGAGGAGATGCTGTTCCATTCGCTTTGCACAGCTTCCCACAGTTTGTCATTGTTCGAAATGCACGAGATATTATGGACCAAATATTCTCGATTAGGTTTGAATCGGGGCTTTGACCAGGCCAAAACATCACATTCATTAAATTATTAGAAAACAATTTTTTGGTGACTTTTAGCAGTGTGTGCAGGGGCATAATCATGTTGAAAAATAATATTGAGCTGAAAACATCCCTGAACCAGTCTGTATCTTTCTTGCTATAACACGTGAAAAATCTCTTTCTATCATTGATGTTCTTCTTAGATAAAAATGACTTCTTTGCACACCTTTTAGAAGAAAATCTCATTTTTTTTTCGTTTGTCTAGATATTGTATATATATATAGAAAGGGAATTTTCAGCTCCTATTTTGAATTTTTTGCTATGGTCAACCTAGTTTTCTTTTGATCCTTCGAAACAGTTAATTCAAGCCTAGAGCGACCAAATCCAGATTTCCTTTTTACCAAGGTTGAGACTTCGAACCTTTGACCAATCTGCTCCACTACAGAAAGAGATGTGTTCACATTTTCTTTTCTTAAAATATAAAAAATCTGCTTGTAAGTCATTTTGGACAGCCCTAATCTTGCAAGTCGGTTTTTATATCCTCGCCAAGATGCAGTCTTACCATTTTTAGGATTAATTTTTCCACTTGTTATTATATGCTATAATAATAATGATCTCCAATATAGAAATTTTCAGTTAAAATTAACAAAAAATAATGGAAATATATTGGAAGATCGATTTCTTCCTTTTTGGCCTATTTTTTTGCCCATGAGTGTGTGTGTGTGTATATATATATATATATATATATATATATATATATAGTAATTTATAAAATATATATGGCGATTAAGCTACACTGAATATTCTGCGTTTCATCCAACTATAGGATTCGTCAGGCTTATGCGCATAAGCCTTACGAATCCTATAGTTGGATGAAACGCAGAATATTCAGTGTAGCTTAATCGCCATATATATTTTATAAATTACTAACTAGCTCTACCTACGTATTGAGCACTTTTGAAGTAAATACTTAAAGTTTACGCATAAATCTATACTTCCGTATAGTAAATTTATGTGAATAAATGAAATAGTTATATATATATATATATATATATATATATATATATATATATATATATATATATATATATTATATTATATATATGCAGTAAGACGTAAAAGAATGCGGCGTGAATTAAAGATAAGAAAAAGTAATAAAATCTACCTGTCAAAAAAAAAGTAATAAATAAATAAATAAATAAAAAATAGATAACAAAATTAAAAAATGAGAGGAAATCAAATTTCCCATTCACAGTACGTTAAAGGTAATGTCGTAAAACTAAAGAGGAACAAATTACGACATGCCGTAAAGTTCAATTCAAGTTTAATTTTCATTTCAGTTGTTTTATTTGTTGTTTATTTCTTTCTAATTACATCATATCGGTATGGAAATAAATTTAACGCTCTTATTGTATCATTAATCAACTCGCATACAATTATAAAGATGAAACGATGTTCGAGAATTTTAATTAAATCCTACCTTTAAGAAATAGCGCAGCGTGACCATTTTTAATGATCAAACATTTTAATACATGTGTAATCAGATTTCTCTCGCTAGAAAGTAATTTGCAATATCTATTATATATGTCTATATATACACACACGTATGCATATATATATATGTGTGTGTGTACATATATATCATATTTGATATATACATGAACATTATATAATGTAGACATATATGTACTATGGTATATGTAATCAATATGATAATACATTTATGCATATATAATAAAAGTAATGGGCCTATGTAGTAAACATAACCTTGTAATTATATGCTCCAATCACCAGAAATCGAGAAAACTGAAAACTATATATATATATATATATATATATATATATATATATATATATATATATATATATATATATATATATATATATGTACGTACATGTGTAAACGTAAATACATATATGCATATATAAACACATTCGTGTGTATGTATATATATATATATATATACACATGTGAAAACATATATATATATATATATATATATATACATACATACATGTGTAAACATATATATATACACACATAAATACATGTGTAAACATATATATATATATATATATATATATATATATATAAATACATGTGTAAACATATATATATATACACACATACGTACGTGTGTAAACATTATAAATAAATTATATATATATATATATATATATATATATATATATATATATATAGAGAGAGAGAGAGAGAGAGAGAGAGATAGAGAGAGAGAGATGTATATAATGACGGAGAACGGAGTTCTTTAGACAATAAGATGTGAAATTGTCTTTTTTAAACCAAAACGCCGGTGGAGAGTAATGATCGGTGATCGGGTGTACCTTTTTCGAAAATAGTTGAAAAGTTTTTTGGGTACCAAAATCGTATATGACGGAGAAGAGAGTTCTTTTAGACTCTAAGATGTGAAATCTAATATATATACACAAACTAGTAGTGGGACGCTTACTCGTAATCAAAATCGGGAATCGGAAAAAATCGAAACTTTTGGGGGGTATAGGCATCGGTATAAGAATCAAAATGATTTGTGTAATTTTTCCGATGCCAAAAACGATTATTTTACTTATTTATTTTTTATTTAATTCTGTTAAATACAACATCCTCCATTGCACGTAGTAATGATAAAATAATTGATATTTATTAACTTAAATTACCAGTAATAAAATCTATAGACTATCACTTGCAAGTGGATTTTTTACGTTTGAAAAAATATCTTAACATTTAACGTTTGTTTTTGCGGTGATCGGGAAAAATAGCAATATTTAAGGATTTATAAACAACTAGCAGGGGTGCCCGGCGTTGCTCGGGTGTTTGGAGGTGTATGCTGTGCAAAAAAAGCAAAAAAACAAAAAAAATGGTTAATTTTTTAAAACTTTGACCCCTATTATGACCCCTTAAAATTTATTGTTTCGGGCTCAAATCACTTTATTAAGTTAGATCCAGGTTCAAGGAACCTATATCTAAAATTTCAAGTGTCTAGACCCAAAATTGTCGGAGGAGTTTGGTAGAGTTCTTAAAGGTCAAATCGTTGAAATTTGACCCCTTAACAGCCAAATTTCTGGCTGACACCCGTCACATCGATTTTCCCAAATCTCAGTACCCGGTATTTCAAATTTCGAGTCTATAGACTAAAAATTGACAGAGTTATTGCGTAGGGAAATGTACACAGACAGACAGACACACAGACACACAGACACACAGACAGACAGACACGTTCACTTTTATAGATATATAGATTAGAATCAGAAATTTAGAACGCAACCGAGAAAAATTTTGGAATCATCCCATCATATATATACACGCACATATACATCAATATACATATACACAAACATATATATATATATACATGCAAACACCACACACATATATATATATATATATATATATATATATATATATATATATATATATATACAAACATATATACACATATATATATCCATACACACACTGAGATCTACACATATATATGCATTCATATACACATAGATACATACACACATGTATATATATATACATACAAACTTAGATATACTTTCACACACACACACACACACACACACAAACACACACACACATATATATATATATATATATATATATATATATATATATATATACATATTGTCGGGATTATTTCACCAACAAGAAGAGGCAGGGTGTAAGAAAAGGCAGTAAGGGCTTGCAACGAAATGGTGACGTTGCTTACAAGCAGTCTTTTCTTTCCTTGTAAAGGTAACAATTAACAGGTAACGTTTGCCGAATAACAGTAACGAGATAATCAGTTCAAGAGACGCCAACCGACTAACAAGCTAGGTAACTAGGTTCTTAACTTAAAAAATAAATTGTAACTAAGTACATTATTATGTTGACAATAACATGGCACAACAATACTGTTTGAGTCTGACCTTGAAAATCTGACAATGATACATTTAAAAATAAATATTTCTTTGCTACATTTTAAATCAATCGCTATATTTTTTTATTCAAACCTCACAATATACGCACACACACGTACATATATATATTCATATATACACAAAAATATACTTATATATATATATATATATATATATATATACTCACAGATTCAACAGACGCTGTGATTATAGTCACAGATACAACAGACGTTTTCTGTCTGAAAAAGAAATCCCTTACCAATATATTCGAGGGTTCGCGATTCAGCAAACTGGATTCAAGTGAATGGCTCCTCGTACACATTTCTTTTTGTATTCTTTTGAGTGACAAAAAAAAAATGTCTACCAATTTCCTTAATTGATGAAAAGGAAACAAAATTCCAAGCAAACAAAATCAAGATTGATACTGACAACTGCTCATAAATAAAAAAAAAAAAAAAACATCGAAAAAGAAAAATAAACTAATGGAGTCGGAGTTGATGAAAAAAACACGTCATATAAGCACAAAAGTATAACGACCTTGTGTCACATATTTTTTTCGCGGAAACAACATATTGATGAAAGAACATGTTTAGGTGGACATCTAGCTAAGCTTTTACGGAATTAGTGACAGCGGTACTTTTATACATTAACTCTTAATGTAGAATCTTTTTTTTTTCTTTTATTCAAGTGAATGGTATATACTGAGGTCCTACGTCAGAAGGAAGAGAGTATGTCAACTAGTATGAATTTTGAAAGTGTTTTATCAGGTATATTTAAGATCAGCATTGAGACAGGCGGCAATAAACCCAGTGCACATAGCGAGTAAGCCGATATATGATTGAGATTGTCGGACTGACTTCCTCATCTTGGTTGTTATTGTCACAACGTTTCGGCCGTTTTGCCCTCCGGCCTTCGTCAGGTGTTTTGTATCGAACTGGGGAACCGTTTGTTAGGAGTCTCGAACCCAACCCTTTATTATTATTACGGGGTTACCGTGTTCGGACTCCAGCTAGGCTCTGGGACATAGTTGCTGATTCTCTGTTTTGGATGTTACTTTTTTCACTGCCTTCGTTCAGGATTGAACTCAGCACCTTTGGGTAACTGTAAACTTTGATACGTCTAGGACCACTCGGCCATATGTCAGTAGGTGCTGAGTTCAATCCTGAACGAAGGCAGTGAAAAAAGTAACATCCAAAACAGAGAATCAGCAACTATGTCCCAGAGCCTAGCTGGAGTCCGAACACGGTACCCCCGTAATAATAATAAAGGGTTGGGTTCGAGACCCCTAACACGAAACGTAGTGACAATAACAACCAAGATGAGGAAGTCAGTCCGACAATCTCAATCAATGAAAACACCTCATCTCAAAAATACAGACAATTACTAAGCCGATATAGTTATACAAATAGTTTATTACAATTACTAAGCCGATATAGTTATACAAATAGTTTATTACAATTACTAAGCCGATATAGTTATACAAATAGTTTATTACAATTACTAAGCCGATATAGTTATACAAATAGTTTATTACAATTACTAAGCCGATATAGTTATACAAATAGTTTATTACAATTACTAAGCCGATATAGTTATACAAATAGTTTATTACAATTACTAAGCCGATATAGTTATACAAATAGTTTATTACAATTACTAAGCCGATATAGTTATACAAATAGTTTATTACAATTACTAAGCCGATATAGTTATACAAATAGTTTATTACAATTACTAAGCCGATATAGTTTTACAAATAGTTTATACAAAATGCACTAGAAGAATATACTGACCAATACATAAGAAATTCTCTGATGGCAACCTTCTGCTTGGAAGATACTGGAGTCTTGCATCTAGTCCTGTGCACTGCAGCATCTGCTGTTGCTGTACAGTTCGAAACTGGAATTGTCTCTTTGGATGAAAGTCAGTCTAGATGATAAGGATATCTAGGTTTTACTCCCTTAGCTTTTGCCTTTCCCAAGACATCCGCAGGGCAGTGGAAATATTTGCCTATAGTTGGTGAAAATTAAAAAAATATTTCCAATTTTGACAAAAATAACAGAGATCCTCATTGTAATTATGGTTATATCAAATGAAAGCGAAATCCTTAAATAATTCTTCTTGAAAAGAAATGATCACCTGTTGGAGACTGGAACAGAGTTTTCGGTCGTTCACGTCGAAAGACAAGACGTGCCAACACAATGTGGAGATCTAATGGAATTTCAGCGAAAGTGTGCGTTCGTCGACTAATTTTAAATTAAGTGACAAAATTAAGTAAAATATAATTATCTTTTATAAAGAGTTAATTTTGGTCTCTCCCCCGTGTGAACAAGCCCCTCTCTCCAATAAAGCCTTTAAAACTGCCAACATGTCTCCTCGTGTCGTTATTCGCTATGCATGATTTTTATTCGTCTTGAGTAAACAGAATATACACGACCCACCAGACGATCAACGGCAACCCATGCATTGGAAGAGACATTTAACGATGCCTCAGTTCAGTATCGAAAGACAAAGGATACTCCCTGTAGGGGTAGCTGTGCGTGTAATTGTGTTGCAAAGATTGCGCAATCACCAACCACACCTCTCCTGAATCAGCACTGCTTGAGTCCAGTGGCAAAGAGAAGTCCAGGACGACTGGAAACAATGCCAAGATAAGCGGAGAGCACACACAGCGCCTGGAAGTCCCAAATGTCACCCCATCTGGTACTGATCAGGCTCATCCTTGCTTAACTTCGGTGTGTCAAACGTGATTATGCCGTGTAAGTCACATTAATATAAATGAAAACAGCACGGATGTATAAAAAAACAACAACTTTTATTTGAATTGCTTCTAGATCCCTCACGGGCGATAATCCACACGTGGATAAATATGCGCTTGTTGTAAAACGCATGCGTTTCTCTTCGTGTCACTTAGTTTGAAACTTTGAAATTTTTGTCTCTCCCCGTGTGGGCGAACCCTTATCTCCAATAAAGCCTTTAAAACTGCCAACATGTCTCCTTGTGTCTTTATGCCCGATTTTTATTCGTCTTGAGTTAACAGAATATAAACGACCACTGGACGGTCAACGGCCACCCCCCGCATTGGGAAGTGGCATTAAAATAAAAACAGCACGTATGTATATATAAAAATATTTGAACTGCTTCTAGATTGCTCACCGGCGATGACCCACAGATGTTTCTTTTCGTATCACTTAGTTTGAAACTCATTCATTTAATGTGAAAATGTGAAAATGCAACACTAAGGGACTGAAAGCAAATTAAGACATACAAAAGCGAAAAGTGAAACGTGGTTTTGGTTTCTTCTTTTGATTATAAATAGAACTTTAGTTTTACTAATTACAACATAATTACTTAGTAACATGAAGGTAGAAACCGATAACCCATGTCATTTTTACTTCCGTACGTCTCAATCTGCTTTTAATCCCCACATATCCCTTCATTAAATATTGGAATTAGAATCGCATGCTTTAGTTTAGTTTTTATATATAGTACACCTAATGCTTCAAACATACTATATGAACCTCATTCCGGAACCCTAAACTAAAAACATCATGGAAAGTGTATAATTTTATTTCTATTTTTAGTTCATTTTAACTGATACTAGAAGTCCATTAGGCGTTGCCCGGTCTTAAAATACGCATAATTATATTTTCATTAATACAAAACCTGGGCGTGTGCATGTGCAGATTATGTTTTTTTTTTTCTAAACAGTTCACTTTTTGTAAGTAAAATAAATAAATAAATACTTGAACAGAGCCCGAAACCTAAAGACAATGACTATGATAACCCGATAGCTATTATAATAGCTCGATACGACATTTGCAAAGTGTTTTATTTTTAAATATTAACAAACTGGCTGCATGTTTCTCGATCGCGCATGCACAGTCGTGAAACAGTTGACAAATAGATAAAAATCCGACGGCCCCATAATAACAATTTGCTAATTTTTACTCCTTAGAAGACCTTTTTCTGAATCAAAACCGATGAAAACTTTTCCACATGTCTGAATACCCTATATATCAAATGTCAAGTCTGTAGATTAAAAATTCGTTGAGTATATAGGTTGAGAAGTGTCCTCACACACTCACTATCTTGACATTATTTTAAAAGCGTGTTTTCAAACCAACATATACTTAACATAAAGAAGCTGTTATATTTCACAAAAGAGCATGCGCAGTCGTAAAACAGTTCAAAATCCAGTAGCCTCCCACGTACCATTTTTTCAATTTTAACCTCTTATCAGTCATTTTTTTTCGGATGAAAATGGATTAAAAAAGTTTTCTACATGTCTGGATATCCTATATACCGAATTTCAAGTCTGTAGATAAAAAATTCGTTTGGTATATAGGTTGAGAAGTGTCCTCAAACACATTCTCACTTTTCTCGTATGAGATTATATTATTTTCTTTTCTAATTTTATTTTTGAACGTTCTTTCCGCGTTTTTTTTTTTTTTTTTTTTTTTTTGCGTGGAAGTCACCACTTATAATGGCGCGAAGGTCACTCGAAAATGAAGACTTAGAAACGAAGCAAACACACTGAACTGTTAAGAGATATGGAAGAATAAGAATGTCAATATACCACTAATAGTAGGAGCACTAGGAACAATACCGAAAAACTTTGAAAAAAGAATGTGAAGGATTGAAATCAGAGGAATGGCTGAGAAGATAAAACGTATAAAAAATAATGAAAACGGCTGAAATATTAAGGAAAACCCTTCAATGTGGAAACCAACACACACAGGCTACAGGCACAAGACGGACATGCAAAAGCCGCTATAGATGCTAAATACGAAAAAAAATAAAATCATAAGGATACCTGAAAACTGAAACTATAAATGTAAGGGAAACTACCCTCCCCACACCTCTGCCTTCTTTTCTTTTGTGGATGTCTTAATAAACTGGCGCCACACCATAAGTGAGGAAGGTCAAGGAGGATGGAAAGACCGAGGAGAGAAAGCACTAGCCAGACGTCCGCTGAATGTGCAAAGAGAACTGGGATCTTGGGGAGGCCCATTGCCGTCCAAATTCCATTGAAGATCAATGGTCGCTACCAACGAGAAATCAATGGTAAGCGGCTGTTGCAATAACACAAATTATTTTGCAAAGGTTATCGTAAGAGGTGGAGAATACTGGAAATCTGGGGAGACTTGTTGTCATTCAGACTCCAGGGAACACCACAAGTTTTTCTCAAAGATAAATGTTTTGATGATGGCCCGTGTGAGTAAATAATAAATGGTCTTCATCTTATCAGTCAAGTTTTAAGGACTCAAGTTTCCTTTCATCAGATTGTCCCAGAAAAATAGGGAGGAGCCTTCACTACTGTCAAGATAAAGGAACCGACAAAAAGTTGACAAGTTTTGGGAGGAGGCAAGGGGAGAGGGGGATTATGGGAGGCGGACAGAAACATGAAATGCGACAGAATAATAGACCCGCATCCACCCCATGAAGGGGGCTCTCCAATAATCTAAGTTAGCGTCATCACGTTTTTTTTTATTTTTTAAATTTTTTATACCGTGTGACCCACATAGGATGCTGCTCACCCATGGGTTCAATAATAATATACACAACTATCTCAAAATCAAACCATATTTGGTATAAATAAACTTCGTTTGCGTACAGCACAATCACGTCCATACACCGGTTCTCGCCAGATAACCGAAGTTAAGAAACGATGAGCCTGGCCAGTACCAGATGGGTGACCCTTTAGGAAAACGAGGTGCTGTATGTACCGTGCCGAGTCGTAGAAATTTCCAGGTTGGTATCTGGGGCGCGTTTAACTCACGGAGGGAGATACACTCCTCGAATAAAAACGGAAACCAACGGGAAACTACTGTCTTTACTTGTCTTCCCGATATTACGATGATTCTACATGTTGGAGAGCCGTGGTCGCCGATGCTGTTAAAACAGCAGGGCCGGTGCATGCAAACTTCAGCTAACACCTGAGTTGTCCACCGGGTTGAAGTCAGGAACCAGCTTCTAGATCTGAGCTTCACTCCATAGCAAGACATATCAAATCCGTTGGGAAGATTGCTGCACCAACGGTTGGATCATTCTACCGCTCCAGAAGCTATCTTAGTCGTGACACAATTCTCTACTTGTACAAATGATGAAGTTCTCCTGCCACATCTGGGGAGATAGAGCTAAAAACACCCCTTTTCTGCATTGAAAGATTACAAAATCAACTTCGAAATCTAGTAGGTGATTACATATTCCTCTTACATCTGCCACACAGAAGTAAAGTTTAAATTCGCTCTCTACGTTAAAGTTACTTGACACAGCAGGTGCTCGATTAAGCTTGAATTTATGGCCCTCCTCTTAATCAGTCAAAGAAAAGACTCGTCTACTTACAACCGCTTTCCATAATTTCCCTTTCCACTCTCTCTCTCTCTCATATATATATATTTCCACTCTCTCACTCTCTCTCATATATATATATATATATATATATATATATATATATATATATATATATATATATATATATATATATATATACCTAAAGCGAAAGGAAATTTTCATAAGCAAAGTTTTTTTCCAAGAACTACTCATCTATGAGACAACATCCTGGATTGCTTCCCTGCTGACTACAACATGGTCCTTACAAATCTAATGTAAACAACTTTTTTGACCCGCTCTCTTAAATAATTAAATTCTACTCAATCATTACATTATTATCTCATCATCCACATTAACCCTTGCCCTCGAGTAGCTTTTGGTACTTGATAAGTGATGACTCCTTCGTAAAAAAAGAATCCAGCAGTCTGTTTTATTGCCATTCCATGATAAGTACACCTAAACTGAAACATTATATATATATATATATATATATATATATATATATATATATATATATATATATATATATATATATATATAACTTTAAATAAGGGAGTAGTCACAAACAATGTGTATTTTTTAACATTATTTTATTATTCCGTGTCTTGGTTTTTCATTGAGAATTATGTTTGCATCATTGTAATAATGTTTTTAAGTCATTGAAATCGTTTTTACGCGCGTTTCGGACGTTCTGTGAAGCGTCCTCGTCAGAAATTGGAAAAGATACCTAGACGACTGCTTTATCCTCTGGAGAACCTCATGGGGGATATCAAAGAACTCCACACTTTGCTACAAAATCTACACCCAAAAATAAACTTCAAACTAGAACAAAGCCCCACAGAACTACCTTTCCTAGACATCCTAGTAACAATAAAAACTTCACAGAACGTTCGAAACGCGCGTAAAATCGATTTCAATGAGTTAAAAACATTATTACAATGATGCAAAGATAATTCTCAATGAAAAACCAAGACACGGAATAATAAAATAATGTTAAAAAATACACATTGTTGGTGACTACTCCCTTATTTAAATATACATCTTTCTTTCGTGGGAATCTCTGAACCCATTTTATATATATATATATATATATATATATATATATATATATATATATATATATATATAGTTACATATATATATAGTTACATATACATATATATAGTTACATATATATATATAGTTACATATACAGTGATGATCATATTTATTGGCACGGTAAAATAAAAGTTAAATTTTGTCTAATAAATTCTAAAAAAGGGATTAAAGAAAATAACAAAGTATATTATCTATTTTTAACTGGCCTTTCCGATGCAGCAATCGGATTTTAGAAAAAATAAATAACAAAGGAACAACAAACATAATTGCAAAAAACCCTCGTTCAAAATTATTGGCACGGCTTTGTTTTTCTTTTAGTATCAGTATAATATCAATCAATTTCCGGTTTATGTGCTTTCTGAACTTTTTTATAGCCATATTATGCTTGTTTAACGCTAATTCAGTGAATAATTTTTTTCAGATAATTTTTAGATAGCGATTTATTTAAACTATTATAAGTGACTAAATTATAATTTTCAATCGCCATGGTTAAAACTAAGGAACACAGCGAAGACGTCAGGAAGCTTGTTGTAGCATGCCATACCAATGGGGAGGGCTATGATAAGATTTCAAAGAAGCTAAACCTTCCCAAATCCACTGTTAGAGCCATAATAAACAAGTTCAAATCGCAAGGCCACGTTATGAGTTTAGAGGGTAGAGGGAGAAAAAGGATTCTTTCCCCAAGAGATGAACGGAAAATTGTTCGACAAGTAAAACAAAACCCAAGGATCTCTGTTGGGGAGATTGTTGATGAACAGAGCACCTCTGGAGTGAATGTATCTCGACATACAGTTGGTAGAGTTTTGAAGAGAGCTGGTTTAAAAGCATGTCGTCCGAGAAAGACTCCCTTATTGAAGCCTATGCACCTGAAAGCAAGGCTAGCCTTTGCAAAACGTCATATTGATAAAGATGTTGCATTCTGGAAACGTGTTCTATGGACTGACGAAACGAAAATAGAGTTATTTGGCCATAATAAAGTGTCTTATATTTACAGAAAATCTGGCGAAGCTTTCCTGCCTAAGAACACCATACCCACAGTGAAGCACGGTGGAGGCAGTTTGATTTTTTTGGGATCCTTTGCTGCCTCTGGACCAGGGCGACTTGTTAAGGTCACAGGTAGCATAAAAAAGGAAGATTATGTTAAAATATTGGATGAAAACCTGAAAGACTCTGCTAAAGAGCTCTCACTTGGTCGTCGTCGGTGGTTCATGCAAGATAATGACCCAAAGCATTCGGCTAAACTGACTAAGAAATGGCTTGAGGACAATCATATTAATGTTTTGGAGTGGCCATCACAAAGGCCAGACCTTAATCCAATTGAAAATTTATGGAGAACATTAAAATTGAGGGTAATGCAAAGGAAGCCTAAGAATCTTATTCAATTGGAGGATTATTGTCAGGAAGAGTGGGCTAAAATTACTACTGAAGAGTGCAACAACTTGGTTGTAAACTATGAAAAGCGACTGAGGAAGGTAATCAAGGCCAAAGGCTATACAATTGATTATTAAATAAATCGTGCCAATAATTTTGAACAAGGGTTTTTTTGCAATTATGTTTGTTGTTCCTTTGTTATTTATTTTTTCTAAAATCCGATTGCTGCATCGGAAAGGCCAGTTAAAAATACATAATATACTTTGTTATTTTCTTTAATTTAATCCCTTTTTTAGAATTTATTAGACAAAATTTAACTTTTATTTTACCGTGCCAATAAATATGATCATCACTGTATATATATATAGTTACATATATATATTTAGTTACATATATATATATATATATATATATAGTTACATATATATATATAGTTAGATATATATATATATATATAGTTAGATATATATATATATAGTTAGATATATATATAGTTACATATATATATATATAGTTACATATATATATATATATATAGTTACATATATATATATATAGTTACATATATATATATATAGTTACATATATATATATATATAGTTACATATATATATAGTTACATATATATATATAGTTACATATATATATATATATATAGTTACATATATATATATAGTTACATATATATATATAGTTACATATATATATATAGTTACATATATATATAGTTACATATATATATAGTTATATGTATATATATAGTTACATATATATATATATATATAGTTACATATATATATAGTTACATATATATATATATAGTTACATATATATATATATAGTTACATATATATATATATAGTTACATATATATATAGTTATATGTATATAGTTATATATATAGTTATGTATATATATAGTTATATATATATAGTTATACATATATAATTATACATATAGTTATATATATATATATAGTTATACATATAGTTATATATACACTTGTGCCCGATATTATTCATACCCCTCGGATCTTTGAGATTTCTATAAGAATATTGCTCAAACCAGAAGGTAGACAATATTAAAGGGATTTCAAACAATAAATCAAGCATAAGCATTTAATTTAAACTCAACAAATAAATAAATTATGCAAGTTTGAAACATTATACAAAGAAAAACAATAATGGCACTAGTTCAAAATTATTCATACATCTCTTACTAATAGTCAATAGCATGCCCTTTATTCTTAATAACTGCCTGTAAACGTTTTGGATATTTATCAACAAGGTTTTTACAAGCATCAACACTGATTTTTGACCATTCTTCAATCCAGTAGTTCTCCAAATCCCTCAAATTTCTAGATTTCCGCTTTTTAACCTCAGTTTTCAATATGTGCCAGAGGTTTTCGATAGGGTTCAGGTCGGGACTATGGCTAGGCCATTCCAAAACATTAATTTGATTATCCTCAAACCATTTCTTGACTATTTTGGCAGTATGTTTTGGATTATTATCCTGTTGAAGGACCCAGTTTGGTCCTAAATGGAGCTTCTCCGCATCCTGTCTAATGTTTTTCTGGAGTATCTCCAAATATTGCTCCTTCTTCATGGTTCCATCTATCTTGACCAAACTACCTGGACCACTAGCCGAAAAGGAGCCCCAAAACATTAGGCTACCACCACCATGTTTCACCGTGGGTATGGTGTTCTTTGGGTTATAAGCTTCTCCTTTCTTCCTCCAAACGTAAGAAGCATCCATATGGCCAAACAATTCAATTTTTGTTTCGTCAGTCCACAAAATACTTGAGAAAACGGACTCTGGAGAATTCACATGGGTCCTAGCAAACTTTAGACGTGCTGCAAGGTGTTTTTCGGTGTGCAATGGAGTTCTTCTTGGTCTTCTTCCTTTCAGACCATTTTCATGCAGAGTCCTTTGCAATGTTTGCCTTGATATTTTTATGCCAGAAGACTCCAGATTTTCTAAAATGTCCTTAGTAGTGGTGGTTGGATTTGCATTAACACTTCTTACAATATTCCGGGTGGCTGTAGCAGACAGTTTCCTTTTCCTTCCTCTACCAATCAAGTTGTTTGTTGTGTGGTGGCTCTGGAATTTTTTGTTGATGCTCTGTACTGTTGCTGTAGGGACCTCAAATTTCTTGGAAATTGACTTGTAACCTAAACCATCCTTATGTGAATTCACAATTTTAGTCCTAAGATCATTACTAAGCTCTTTTTTCTTCCCCATTCTAATAATTTTTATTCTTTTATTGGTTTTCAGTTGATATCATTTTAATTTCTGAAAAAATGCAAAAGACGCAATGAAATTAATCAAAGGTTGTATAAAAGCATTCAAAATAAGAATCAAACAGGAAACAAACAGTCAGAAACTCGATTAATACTGAAAAAATAAGGGGGTATGATTATTTTTGAACATTGCAGATTTTATAAATAGCTGTATATTTCTTTTATTACAAGTATCCCGAGATTTTAAAATGACGAAAATGATCAGAAGAGGTTTATTAAGAATATGTATCAATATGGACGTAAACAATAAATTCTTACAAAGTTACACCTAATAAACTCAATTTTCAAGGGGGGGCATGAATAATATCGGGCACAAGTGTATATACTTATATATATATATATATATATAAAGTTATATATATATATATATATATATATATATATATATATACTTATATATATAGTTATACATATAGTTATATATACAGGGTAGGCCAAAATAAGGGTCCTGTATATATATATATATATATATATATATATATATATATATGATTATATTTAAAGATAGGACCCTTATATTGGCCCACCCTATATATATATATATATATATATATATATATATATATATATATATATATATATATATATATATATGCGTGTGTGTGTGTATGTGTTTGCGTTATTTTTTACATGAATTCAATTATTTATACGACAGTGGATTTTTACCTTAATGCGAGTTGGGAATAATTTTTCCTTTGACCAATTTAGTGCCCCTCAAATTGGGGGCGGCATATATTATTGTTTAAAAAATAATTATCACTCGCTAGATTTAACTATTCTGATGAGTCGTAGACGATGAAACACGTGTCAGCGACTAATTATATTTTAAACAATATATATATATATATATATATATATATATCTCACGTAATCGCATGGACACACCGGTTCCCATCAAATGACAAGAGTTAAGCAATGCTGAACCTTGTCAACTTGTCAATAAAAAATGGGCGACTATTTTGGAATTCCAGGTGCTGCATGTGTTCTCCACTTATTCTGGCATTGTTTTCGGTCATTCGTGGGCCTCTCCTTGCTACTGAACCCAAGCACCCTTACTGGGATGTCCATTGTCTCTTGAAGCTGAACGGAAAAATCGAGACTTCATATATGAATATATATGAAATATGAATAATAAAATGGCGATTAATGAAACATGAAGAAAATAGAAGGGTCACCAGATAATAAATGCTGCTTAATACATGAACAGATTTAAAAAAAAATGGAGAAAACAGAATTTTATAACAAAACATTTTTATGCAAGAGATAAGAATATAAAAGTTACTTTCAATAATAAAAATGTTCAGAAAGTTGGGTTAGCAATCACAATGCATGTACTAAAGTCTGTACTAAAAGGTTCTTAGTCTGTAAATGCGCGTATAATATACGTATATGAGCATTTGATAGCGTAGCATTGTGTATGTATGTGCGTTGGTTTACTTTGTTCTTGTTACTGCTTGTGACTGAGTTGTAATTCTTTTCTCTTCATCTGACTCTTGCTAGTGTGTAGGAGTGCGTGAGAGCGATGGAGTATGCTTCTCTGTGAATCATCCTCTGTGCCAGCCAGGCGCAGAGGGGGATGTTGAGAAGATATTCTGGAGTCTTGTTAAAGATGTGCCGGCTTGATGAGTGCTCTGCGCCTCTAGATTTTATTTGTTTGTTTTATAGGTGGTGCTTATTACTTTAACATTGACGCGTTACTTGGTCGAAATGATCTCCAATGGTTGAAAATATTATGAGTTAACACGTTCATGTTAAAACTTACTAGTATTAAGAAGCGAAGAAGAAAGCGAATTTCAACAAAGTGGAGAGAGAGAGAGAAAGAGAGTGGTAATTAAAGTCACTTGTCTTTTGTCGTTCGTTTGAATCACATGGTTATTCAATCGCCAGAAAAATACTCGGTCAGACATGAGCATTGCAGACTGGCATGTCAGACAGATCGACAGAGCGCATTAACACAGCTTATTTGACGCAACTACAAACAGTCTAAACTAAAATATACAATGGTGTGCTTTGAATGTCTCTTTGCATAGAGCACGTCACGATATCCCCATCACTCGGAGCCAACTTTCAGTCAGAAAATGGCACATAAACTTACCGCCTCCGTAATTGTATTCCTTCTTTTCTTAACCAGAGAATAAAAATGGAGACATTTGATTGGCTAATATAATTGACCGTTCATTCATTCAGTTTTTTTTATTCGACCCAGCTCCTAGCGACTTTATCCACTGTATAGCATCCCTAATTACGAGGGTTGTACAGTTTTATGTAACCCAAGGGTTTCTCGTTTCTATTTCTTTGTGTTAGATTCTTTTCTGGGACGTTCGAAATCAAGTCGACCGTTTTCAAACAATATGCCCAGTCGCGACAAAATGAAAAGAAAACTTTAGTTTTTTTTGGTACTTTTGTATATACACTCAAACAAGTAAAATGCCTACAAGATTATATATATATATATATATATATATATATATATATATATATATATATATATATATATATATATATATATATATATATATATATATACTAGAGAACTTATGATTCACAAACGACACAAACCATGACCTCATCATCCTACGAATATATTTGACGAACAAATGTTCTTTTTACACGCAATTATATATATATATATATGTATATATATATATATATATATATATATATATATATATATATATGGTGTCAGAACGTGATGAAAAGAAATCAAGTAAAGTGCTCGATCGCGAATGAAAGAGCAAAATACAAATATTTATTTAAAAATTATGCATACATATTCTAAAGACGGACCAGCGGTCTCATTGTATTAGAACAACCTTTTGCGGCTGACTAAAAACTATCCAAATCCTCAGCGTCATAGGGAAAGGGGGAAACAAACGGAAAGAACGCCGGTTAGTGTGTATATATATTTACTTCATTAATTATTAAATATCTACAGACACTATTGTTTAATCCTTTCGGGAATCAACAATGCAGTGTGTCACGATAGATCCGAACCCGGCAACAGAATCAACGTCTGGCTTCATTAGGAAGGACACAATCCATTCGGCTACATTTAACCACGAGGAATACTGATGAAATTTAAACATTTATTCTTTTTAAATGTTCTTAATCTCGATCAGACTGATCTAATCAGTATATGATGATCAGTTAATTATTTGTTTTCCAATTATTCGATATACAAAATCTACGGAAGAATACTCCTAGACATATCAGGTATATTTGCGTGAAATTTCAAAACATCTGCACAGCCATTTCGAATTCATAGAAAACATTTATCTTACTCTCACACACACAGTTCCTTATATATATATATATATATATATATATATATATATATATATATATATATATATGTATATATATATATATACATTATATATATAAATATATATATATACATATATATATATATATACATTATATATATAAATATATATATATACATATATATATATATATATATATATATACATATATATATATATATATATATATATATATATATATACACGAGCAAACAGTTAATAAAACATGTTAAAAAACACTTTGAAATGAGTTAAAAACATATTTAATCTGAAAAGGAAACAATAGATAAGTGGATAGTTCTTAATCGGCGGAGTTTCGAAGAAATAATTTCCTTCTAATCAGAGGGTAGGAATTAGCAAAATGCGGGATCGGATTTAGCATGCAAAATTATTTGATGAAACAACAAGTCAAAGATCTTACTTGATAACAAAAAAGTGAAGAAGAGGGAATATGGTGAAGACAAAGGTGATTACACATGAATGGGTAGTCTGGTGGAAGATTAATAATCCAGTGACGGTAAAATCCAAATATATAACTTCAAGAAAGTTAATTGAATTTCTATTTGCACAAGTAAAATCCAAGGAAATCCCGTCATTGGAAGAAGATGGTCCATAACAAATCAAAAGCAGAAATCCATGGAATAATTCACAAAAATGTGTACAAGTAAAGAAGGAAAAAATTCCAATAATATGAATAAAAGAAAAATTAAGATATGCTTTTCACTGTACTGCCGAGACAAATATAAATAAGAAAGATCATGGAAGAATAGGAGGAGAAAAAATGGGGATAAAGTTAAATATAAAATAGAGAAACAAATTCTCAAAATGACCCAGACAGGAAATGTTAAAGGCGCGAAAAAAATATGTAGGGAAAAATAATATAGGTCAACTAAAGTGTACAGGTCATCACTTAAGACAATGTCAGCAAGAGTTGTTAAAAACTATACAGTATATATATATATATATATATATATATATATATATATATATATATATATATATTTAAAAACTACACATCCATATTCCAAAGAGGAACTAATGGGTTCATTGTATAAGAACAACCATGGGCTTTCCGTTACTGTTTTTCCTCTTTCCACATGACACTAATTATTTGTATCGGAATTTAGTCAACAACAGAAGGTTGTCCCTATACAAGGAAACCACTGGTTCGCCTTTGGAATATGTATGTATTGTTATATATATATATATATATATATATATATATATATATATATATATAATTTAAAGGAGATTAGAATAATAGTCTAAAGAGCTAAGTGTATTTTAATGTAATAGTGAAATTACTAGTTTAATTAAAATACAGGAAATGCTCGTAGTAATTTAGATATATAATAAGCTCGATAGTTAAATGTCCTAGAGCTAATTCAATATTAAGTAATGTGATTTATAATTTAAAAGTTTTAAAATTTTTAAAATTTAAAAATCAAAATTTAATTAAATTAAAAATCAGTTTCATAAGAAGGAACAACAACAAAGTCAATTATCTGTACGATCGTTTCGGAAATCCGTGCTTTTTATTTGTGGTATACATGAAGTCACGTAGAATAATTATACATAGTTTTTTTGGTAAGCACGGTCTCCTCATCAGCAAATTTAGGAGGATTTCTATTGAATTGAAAAGACACCAAAAATAAACCTAGCATTAAAAATAAGGCAGATGAATCTGAAAAATTGAAGTAAAAGGTTTGGATATAAAATTTATAAGAAAATTAATAAGAAAATTGGTATAGGTTAGAGATAGAAATGAGTAGAAAAAATATATATATTTTTGAATTTACATAATAAATTTGATTTAAAAATATATAGATATATAATTACCTTTTGGTTTTTCTTTTTTTGAAATCAGGAACTGTATTTAAAGTAGTCATTTAGATGTTTGCTATAGCTTTTTATTTTATTGAATGATGAATTTTAAAAGGGCGACGCTCGTGCAGTAAATTGTTTCCGTTAGCGTATTTTGATTTAGAGACGCTACAGTTAATATCTATAGAGAGAGAGGTTTTTTTTTTTTTTTTTTTTTTGCAAGTTTTTAAGGGGAGATAATTGTCATGGCTTTATTTATTATTTGATTTACGAGTCTAAGGGCGGTAATTGGTTTAACTTAATTTATTAAAAAAAAAAAAAATCTATTTTTACTAATGAGTAATTTTTAATGATTTAAGGTGGTTTATATTTATTAAATTTAAACCAACGTTTATGATTACACGATAGAAGCTCGTGTCTTGAATTTACTAGTTTGGTTGTGCTTTTTATATCTTCATATTTTAAAATTTTTAGGGTTTCTTTTGTACATAATGTACAAAATTTATCTCCTGGTTTATATGATTTGCAAGTCTCAATTATTTGCCATTTTAAGTTGAAAGAAATATTGCTATTTTTTAGTTGCCAAATATAGTTGGATAGAGTAGTTTGGTTTGATAGAGAGTTATTTTTAAAAGAATGTTTGTGCGTTGAAATTCTATGTTTTATTGGGCCAGATGTGGAACCAATATATATTACCTCTTGATTATTATGATTATTTTCCGTTAGGTTTATTGTTGGATTATAATGTGGTGGGTTGGTTAATAATTGATCGGTATCAACTAAATGCATCCCCATACCCCCTAAAGACACCTTTATAACCAGCTTAATTACAAGTATAAATACATTTATAAGGAACTTGAGATGGAAAGCCTACCATTTTGATAATTACCAAAGTGAAACCACAGAACCAATACACCACCAACCTTGAGAAATAAAAGAAACCATCCTCAGACAAGACAATGAAGAAAGAAAAGCAGCGAAATACTACAGACTAAAAACATACAAAAACCCTAAGAGAAACATAGACACTGAAAATTTTGAAAATGACTTAATCAACCTGATTAAAAATATTAAATTTAAGAAAAATAAAAAATATATCACTCCAACACTTAAAAAAATAAATAAATTTTCAAAATCTATTTCTACAAGCCACCAAAATAAACTCATTGTACCGGCAGATAAAACTGGAAATTTCTACACAATGGACTATATACAATATAAAAATCTAATATATAAAGAACTTAATAAAAATTATAAAACTACTAATAAATCAGCACTAAATAAAATAAATAATGATGCAAAAAACATTTTAACTAAACTTAAAATAGATAAATACACAGAAATAACGGTACCAGGTACCCCGAGATTTACTTTAAAAGACCACAAACACAGCTTCAATATCAACCCTACTATTAGACTCATTTGCCCCTCGAAATCAGATATAGGACTGGTTAGTAAAAACATATTAGATAGAATTATCCCCAAAATTAAATCCATAATAAAATACCCACTATGGCAATCTTCAAACCAAGTAATCGACTGGTTTTCTAATATTCAAAATAAAAATAATATTAAATTTCTTTCTTTTGACATTGAATCATATTACCAATCTATATCACCTATCCTACTTAATAAATCTCTATTAATGGCACGAAAATTAACTAATATAAGTCAAGACGAAACTAAACTAATACTTATAGCTAGACAGTCTTTAATAACATTTGATAATAAATATTGGACCAGGAAAAATACCCCTAACCACTTCAACATTTTAATGGGATCGACGGACTCGACTCAGGTCACTGATCTAGTTGGCCTTTTCCTTTTAAATGAAATACATTGTATACTCCATAAACAATTCAAACTTGAAGGAGGGCTATATAGAGATGATGCACTTTTCATAACGAATTCTACTAATAAAAATTATGAAAATGCAATTAAAGCTCTACATAAATTATTTAAAAATTATGGACTTAGTATAAAAATCGACCCTAATAAAAAAATTGTTAATTTCTTAGACATAACCTTAAATCTTGAAAATTCTACCTTTGAACCATACCATAAACCTAACCAATCACTTCTATATGTCCACAATCAATCAAACCACCCTAAATCAATATTAAAATCAATAGTTCCCAATATCGCTCTAAGAATTTCTAGACTGTCTTCTACTAAATCAATATTTACCAAAAATGAAAAATACTATAATGAAGCCCTTAAAAACTCTGGATATAATTCACAAATTAAATTCATGAATGAAAATGATAGAAACATAAACTGCATTAAAAATAAACCTATTAAGAGCGTAATTACATATAATATGGCAATGTCTTCCCGTATACGAGTTAGGAAAATAACCAGGAGACAAAAAAAGATAAAACCAAACTACAAATATTAGATAATAATATAAATAAACAACAAACTAAAACCCGCAAACGTAAGAATAGACACAAGGAGATCCTATGGTTCAACCCCCCGTATTCCAAAAACCTAGAAACAAACATAGCTAGAGAATTTTTTAAAATATTAGATAAGAATTTTAAAGCCCCCCATAGATATAATAAGATTTTCAATAAGAACACAATTAAAGTCTCTTACTCTACTATGCCTAACCTTCATCAGAAAATAATTAGCTCTAATAATAATAAAATTAATAAACTACAAAATGCAACTATACAAAATACATCGGACTGTAACTGTAGAAGAAAAAATAAATGTCCCCTACAAGGCTCATGTAAAATTAAAAATGTTATCTATAGCTGCACAGTATCAAAAACTCCAAATATACAAGAACCTATCAACAGCCATAACTCAACTACCGGATTAAATAATACCACCAACTTAAATCAATCTACCGATCAATTATTAACCAACCCACCACATTATAATCCAACAATAGACCTAACGGAAAATAATCATAATAATCAAGAGGTAATATATATTGGTTTCACATCTGGCCCAATAAAACATAGAATTTCAACGCACAAACATTCTTTTAAAAATAACTCTCTATCAAACCAAACTACTCTATCCAATTATATTTGGCAACTAAAAAATAGCAATATTTCTTTCAACTTAAAATGGCAAATAATTGAGACTTGCAAATCATATAAACCAGGAGATAAATTTTGTACATTATGTACAAAAGAAACCCTAAAAATTTTAAAATATGAAGATATAAAAAGCACAACCAAACTAGTAAATTCAAGACACGAGCTTCTATCGTGTAATCATAAACGTTGGTTTAAATTTAATAAATATAAACCACCTTAAATCATTAAAAATTACTCATTAGT
>NC_136510.1:93034040-93036540 GCF_053919585.1 Euprymna scolopes
GCGTAAGTATACTTTAGTTATTTTGTTTCAGTTTGAAGAAATATGATATAATAAAATTATGGGGTGTTCGTTCGCGCTTGACCTCCATAGAATGGAAATATGTCACAAAGTTTAACAAGTTTTTTTTAATATAGATCCACAGAATATTGTGATAAGAGTTTCAGTGTGAACAAGTATGGTATAATAAATTATGGGGTTTATCTACTTTATTTTTACTTTCATCATATTTTGCTTTGGTTTTGATACCTCCAAATTCGAATATCTCTTTACAACCCTTCCTTTTCATAATCTATCATACTTTCATAAATCAGAGTCCATTTTCTGTAGGCTGTTTTTGAACCCAGTCAACGACGAGTACTTTTGCTAGTATATATATATATATTATATATTTATATATATATATATAATTATTTCCACAGCAAAACAACTTTGAAGCCCACAAGAGCCATAATAGCCAACGAAACGGAAGTCCAAACTCGAGTTACGCCGTCATTTGGGCCCGTCAATCTAAAACTTCCGTTTCGTTGGCTGTCAGGGCTCTTCTGGGCTGCGACGTTGTTTGGCTGTGGAAGTAATTATATATAATCTCTCACATTCTATATATATATATATATATTTCTGTAGAAATATATTTTCTTATATATCAATACTTATTTAAGAAGCTCAATGTAATTACAGAACAATATAGAGAATAAATGACAAAAATTTATATTCCGAAATTCAGGATGTTGACCATCTTATAATTTATTCCTTTAATTCATTTGACTTATACAACTCTTCACAGAAACAGATACTGTCAGGAATTGTACATATCAACTGAATTAAAGGAATAAATTATAAGATGGTCAACATCATGAATTTTGGAATATAACTTTTGATCATTTTTTCTCTCTCTCTCACTCTCTCTCTCTATATATATATGTATATATATATATACCATTATTTATTGTTTGTTTTTATCTACAGATAACTGTTACGTTTCATCACGTCTTTTCAGGTAAGCTAGATTCAAAATACGACTTCTTGCCCCGTGAAACTATGATCATTAGCAAGCAGGGTATTTTACCCCAATTGTATTCGAACTCCGATAATGTAGTTAAATATTGTATAATAATTAGCACAGATACCGGTGTTTGTGCGGGCTTTGCTGTAAGTTCCGATGCCTTCGTTCAGTCTTTGAAGACAAAGGATACCCTCTGTAGGGGCAGCTGCGCGTGCAATTGTGTGGCATGGGTTGCGCAATCTTTAACCACACATCTCCTGAATCGTCACTACTCGAATCCAGTGGCAAAGAGAAGTCCAGGACGACTGGAAACAATGCCAAGATAAACGGAGAGTATATAGAGCACCTGAAAGTCTCATCTGGTAACCCATCTGGTACTGGCTAGGTTAATCGTTGCTTAACTTCGGTTATCTGACGGGATTATGCCGTGATTATGTTTAGTTTATCTGAACCTACAGCAAATTCCGACGTTCAGTGATTTCGGTTGTAGAAAAGTATATATACATAGGCTATGACCTTGACCTTTGACCGTAACCTTGAAAAATAGTGTGCACCATTCCTAGGTGAAGGAGCCATTATCATGCCGGTTTGGTTATGATCGGTCCAGTTATACGAGTTGTAGGAGAGTTGTACAGACAGACACACATACACGAACACTACTACTTTATATATAGATGCTCTATATTGGTTCAACCGTTTATCGTACAATTTTTATATTTTATTCTTATTCAACTGAAACAAAGCATATTGTCACTTGGACGTTAGCGGGCACTATGTGGGGAGTTGAGCAGCTAGATATCTGTTCATATTCCATTGAATTTCTGTAGGTTAGTACAATCAAGGAAGCAGGGAGGGAATTCCAAGTCTAGCAGTCTAAGAAAATAAGCTATTAGAGTAAAAAAGCTTTCCGGCACCTAGGGACTTTAACAGTGAAGGGGTGGGATTTTGTTACTTGTCAGATTAGTCGAGAGTATGTACGTCGAGGTGGCACAAGTGCGATGAGTTACTCAGAACACGTTCTATTAAAGTCCTTGTATAACAGACACAGGGATGCAATATTGCGACGATGGGACAGAGTTTGGAGCTTAGCCAATAGTGTGGGAGCTAGTGGGTTGGGAGTCTTTTTGCAGACACTAAGAGTTTGAGACTAATGGGAGATGAGCCAGCTCAAATGTAGCAACACTATTCCATTCATGGATGAATAGTAGTTTTGTAGAAATATAGCATGCGAGTAATTATTCTAGCACGGTAGAGGGAGCCCACCATCTTTGCAGCAGCGTTGGCAATGTTATTAAGTATTTAGTCTGATTAATGTTGCCTATGAATGTAAACTCGATGTGGATGTTTCCTTATTCATTATTGTTTGCCATCTACATATAACTGTTCCGTTTTATCAAGGCTTTTTTATGTGAAACTAGACGAGACGAGTGCTATCCCGATGAAATTCCAAATTCGATCGCAAAACCACTTGAAACTAATCAGCAGCAGAGTCTTTTA
>NC_136510.1:93046540-93051540 GCF_053919585.1 Euprymna scolopes
TCGGAGTGAAACACATTTGTAGCTATTGGGTGTTTTGCTGTCAGAATAATAATTAGAGGATATATACTCTTTTTATTTAGATACCCAAGAATACAACACACGCATTAAAAGACATGAGCAGCATAAGTGATTAATAACAGATGTGGGTTAAACCTATGGGTAAAAACCAATTTTTTAAAGATTAAAAACATAATTTATATCATGATTTGTTAAATAAGCCATCGCAGCACGTTCTGGATCTGTCTGATTAAATTAATTATTAAATCATAGATGCCTTCTAGCAATCAATGAACCGAAAACATCAAACGACCTGAATTATCTCCCTTTAGCTGTTATAGGAAATTAAAATCGACCCAGTTTCCAACAGAATTAACTAGTAGCAATTAACAACGTAATCAGATTATCTTCCTTCATAATTGTCTTTAGAAACGATATGAAAACATATTCAAGTAGAATGACAAAAAATTTTAAAACATTAAATAATAATAAACAGATAAGAACACCTCACTCGAAATGTTATACAAGGATTTATATATATAATACAGCCTTTATATTTATTCTCATATTCAATTAAACTTTAAACCTAAAATGGTCTTAAATCTAAGTACTATAATAACGATAATCTGTAAACATTACTTGCCACTAATACGAAACTAAAATTAACCTTAACGTTTATTGCAAGGTTACGAGCATACTATAAATATAGAAATGAAAATTAAAAAACTCTTTTTATAAAAAAAAATTAATTATTGGGAAATAAAGAAACATCGACATCTAATTTATGGAAATGTATAAAAAAGAATACGAAAAGTATAAAAACTTATAACTTTTCTTTATTCGTTTTCTATTGGTGACGTGCAGGAATACAAAATAATATTATGAAAAAAGTACATATTTTTCGATCGATTCTTCAGTGTAGTGAAAGTGATGAGCATACACGGGGAAAATCGGAAAGGAAGAGGAAGTATATATATATATATATATATATATATATATATATGACAATGTTAATTTTATTTTATTTCGGACTACTAGTCTCATCTTATCTTTTTTTTTATTTGGTGCACAACGTTTCGGCCAACTTCCTCTGGCCTTCGTCAGGTGGTAACCGCGACGGATAGGAACTTCGAATCTCCTAACTACATTCTCAGCCATCACTGCCATCCGTAGTTGTTGTCGTCTCACCACATTTTTGACCAATTACCTCTGGCACGCCTTGGGTGGGACCGAAACCGCTATCTTACGACAATGTTTATCTGGAACCGTAGAGATTCAACGTCTCTATCAACTGCGCCACGGTCCCACCCAAGGCGTGCCAGAGGTAATTGGTCAAAAATGTGGTGAGACGACAACAACTACGGATGGCAGTGATGGCTGAGAATGTAGTTAGGAGATTCGAAGTTCCTATCCGTCGCGGTTACCACCTGACGAAGGCCAGAGGAATAGTTGGCCGAAACGTTGTGCACCAAATAAATAAAAAAAAAAAAATAAGATGAGACTAGTAGCCCGAAATAAAATAAAATTAACATACAATGCTCATCTAAAAAATAAAAAATTCCAATAAGGAATAATATATATATATATGACAATGTTACTTATAATTTCACCTACCTACTAAGCAGCAGATAAATGGCGTTGAAGCAGTTGCTTATTAACCGCAGTTATAGCTGTGATGCAGCGAAACAGTCTTCTATAGATGACTACATATGCATATATATATATATATATATACATAAATGTATGCATATACACGCACACATATTTATACACACACATATATATGTATATATATATACACACACATTACATAATATATATATACATATCACATAATCTATATACATATCACATACACATGTATACATTTATATATATATATATATATACTTAACGCGAATGTATATAAATGCCTATATATTCATATATATATATATATATATATATATATATATATATGTATATATATATTCCATACACATTCATACATATACGTGTATATATACGTTCGTATATATATATATATATATATATATATATATATATATATATATATATATATATACATATACGCGAAAGTATATACATTCATATATATATATATACACACACATTCATATAAATACACATACATCTACACACATATATGTGTGTGTGTGTGTGTATGCAAATGGCTTACACATGCATTTCGAAAGTAATAAAATTCTGCCATCAGCTTAATGTTTATACTAAATCCAGATGAAGAATCATGAAAATGTCTTATCAGCATCCATTAAAAAAATGTAGTTTGATAAGGAGGCATAAATCGCCACACATTCAAAGAATATTTGTTTAATCTGACGCAAACGATACTACCGCAAAATAAAAAAAAATATCGTTGCAAATTTGTTTATTTGACGCACAACGGATACCTGTCTCCACATTTCTGCGCTTGTTTCATGGAGATTAAAGATCAAAATTTCAAGATGAAAGCGCCGAAAAAAAAATGTCTCCATTTTCTGATTGATAAACACCACTCCTCCGGGCAGAAAAATATATTAGCAAACAATGAAAGAAATATTTCAACAGATTTTTTCGTCCAAATTATTAGCACATTAAACACACACACACACACACACACGTGTTTCTAATACGCATACATAATGTATGTGTTTACATTATATATGTGTATTATGTATTTATATTTTTACATACTTATGATGTGCGTATACATTATATATAATATAATGTGTGTATATATAATGTGTATATATATATATAATATAATGTATATATATATATATATATATATATATATAATGTGTCTACGCACATAAAGCGTCGGTTAGAATCCTTAAAAGAGCTCTCGGTAGAAACATAGCACCCGGTGAGATACCTCATCACCAGCTTAGACACTGTCATCCAGTGTCTAAGATCTCTCTGTACATGAATTTATCAGAACAGCCTGTCATGAGGATACTTTTTCCATAGAATAAACCCTGACCAAATATTCAAAGTCACATAGTATTCGCTGCCCAAATTCTATGGACAACCTACATTAGCTTTTACGAGGAATGGTGCACCTTCTCCAAGTGATGTTACATCAGGTAATAGAACGACGCTGGATACTCCACCAGACTAGATAAATTCTTGTCCATGAATCCAGTAAGACCAAAAGACGAAAATGAAAGATATACTACAACATATGAAAATGGTTAATTGGGGGGGGGGGATTATGTTCTCAATTTCTTTATTGACTCAGTGTTTGAGAGATAAAGAACTTTAATGGAACATTCGAATATCTATGTATCGCATATAGACTTCAAGTGTTAGACCCAGGTTGTGGGCTCCTTGACTTCTAAGAACTTCGACTGAAGTAAAAGAAAATAATAAAGAAAATTGTCACACACACATACATATATATATATATTTCTTTTTTCACAGTAAAGATACGCCGCAGCTCACAAAAGTTATAAAAGCCAAAAAAAACTGAAGTCCTACCTACTTGTGAGACATCGGTTGGATGGCCACACCTCTTGGTCGAGACGAAGTAGGTTCAATTCATAGTCGGAGCCGCGTTTTGGTTGAATAAATCAGCATGGATTGGTTTGGTTAAATAAATCAGCATGGATTGGTTTGGTTAAATAAATCAGCATGGATTGGTTTGGTTAAATAAATCAGCATGGATTGGTTTGGTTAAATAAATCAGCATGGATTGGTTTGGTTAAATAAATCAGCATGGATTCTACCAACTTTTGGTCGATCTATGTTTGTTAATAAACTTTCTTGTGTGTGGCGCGTTTTCTCATGTGGCAGAGTACTCGCCTCGCATGCAAGAGACTCGGGTTTAAAATCCCTAGTTTGGATGTGTCTAACAGATGATTCCAAATGAGGGCGCAACTCCAGTCTTGGTCATCCAGTTTGTTGACTTTTATGGCTATTACGTGCTGCGACGTTGTTTTACTGTTGGAAATAATTATATAATCTCTCACATTCTGAATATATAATTATAAAACTCAAATGACATTGTAACCGGTGTTGTTACTCAACATCTGGTTTAAGATTTCCGGTTGCGCATGCGTACATAAACAAATAATCAACGCGACAATAAAACGTATTGTTTTACTGTGTACGTTTTCACCGTCCCAATTGTTTTTTTTTCGCGTTTAAATTATCCAAATACACAATTGTTAATACTTTCTGCATTTTTTTTACATCGTTCATTTTCGTATTAGATTTAAACTATTTTAACGCAAATTTCTTAGAAATAAATCTACTTTAACCCGTTGACAATCAAAAGAGCATTTTACAACGCCGATTTACCTACCGCCTTCCTTTTTTAAAACTTATTTTCTATTTTTTTAATACACCTTTCTTAAAAACATTCATCCATTTTCTTCTACACTACCAATATAAATAAATAACACCGAAAATATGTTTTTTTTATTTGCGTTACAAATAAATAATCAACGCGACAATAAAACGTATTGTCTTACTGTGTGCGTTTTCAGCGTCCCGATTGTTTTTTATTTCGCATTTCAATTAAAAGATATATCAAAATTTGAATTTAACTTTTAGTATTATGGTATCTGTTCAGTGCACATTTACATAAATATGGCAAACCATTTATAATTCAATGGCAGAAAGTTTTTTTTTCAAAAATAATCAATTATAATAAACAGAAAGACTCATAGAAATCTATCTGTATTCTTTTTTCATTTTAATATACTTTCATAGAAATGTTTCTGTTATGTCACAAAAAACTATTTTCTTTACGTCACAAGTGTCACGCTCATACATTAATCCATAGCTAATATAATATACTGACCCAACGAGTCACTGTAGTCTAGTATATATTATGAGAATAATGGAAATAGTATTCCGACAAAATAGAGAACTAAAAAGGAACAGAGTTATGTGTTCATCAACGTTTCGTCTTTATTTCCATACTTGCGTCCAGAGGAAGTCTCGAAATAAAGACGAAACGTTAATGAACACATAACTCGGTATATATTAATTTGTGT
>NC_136510.1:93059040-93064040 GCF_053919585.1 Euprymna scolopes
GATAAATCTTATATCTTTTAACTCACCGACATAGAATCTCATTTAGATTTCATATCTACAAAATGATACGCTTCTAATAGGTGTAAGGATTGGTTGCCTACTCACATCTGGGTAAACATAAGCATATCACTATCAGGAACCACAGACCTACACGAAATATAAGATATTTTCTAGTTAGGTGCAAGCAAGTAGATACGTATCTTATATTTTAGACTAGCACTGCTGTCCGGCGTTGCCCGGGGGCAAAAATGGAAAATATTTTTGATCAAAAGTTATTTTTTCTCTCTTCCTCCTTCCAACTCCCTAATACCTTCTTGCTCCTCCAGCATTCCTATTCCTCTCTAGCAGAACGCACTCATACTCACATATATAAAAATAGCATTTTTGCCTGATGAGATCTGAGTTATTAATATCTACAGATCGAAACATTGCCATGCCAATGTAGCAAAGCTTGTAACTGTTGGTATAAATATTACAACATACACACACACATATATACATATATATGCCCAGGGATAAACACACGTACACATACACAGACACACACACGTGAGTGTGTGGTTATCCCAGGACATTATATATATATATATATAGCTCTTATGCAGAGATCATCGTATGACGATTAGATCACTGTCTGACTGACGTAAATGAACATTTAAAATTAAAATGTTTAAATTCAACGTTATTTCACGCGGTTAATGGTAGCCGAATGGATTAGGTCTCCGCTAATCGAGCCAGAGATGTCTCGTGTTGCCGGGTTCAAATCGTTCGACTGGTATTAATCGTGACACCCTGCACTGAAGATTTCCGAAAGAATGAAACACTAGTGTCTGTAGGTATTTAATTATTATAGTAAAAAATAATTTTATATATATATATATATATATATATATATATGCACACACACACAGATATATATATGCACATATACGCACACACACATATATATACACATATGCACACACACACAAACATATTTATATATATATATATATACAAATATATACGTAACATTTTAATTCATGCAAAGTATTGGTTACAAGTATTATGCGTTTTTCTTAACAGTTCACGCCTTGTAAATAATAATAAAAAATACTAGAGCTGAGACCGAAACCCAAACCATAAAGACAGGGAGTCAAGTACAATAACCATTAGGCCAGCTTGCCACATCTTAAGAAAGTGTTTTCAAACTTACTTATTTTTTAACATAAAGGAAGCTGTCATGTGGAAGATTTCCGCATGCACAGATGTAAAACAGTTTACAACTATTAATAGATAAAAATCCGACGACCCTAAGTACCAATTTTTCAATTTTTATCTTTTAGCAACCCTTTCTCCGGATGAAAACCGATTAAAACGTTTTCCACATGTCTGAATATCCTATATACCAAATTTCAAATTTGTAGATCAAAAATTCCTTGACATCTGTTTCAGGGTCTGAGCGCACTTCTGAAAATGAGAAAGCCAGAAAATGGGATTGAAAAGTCCTCCGGAGCAGGAGCGCTGTGACCCTGAAACAGATGTCAGTACATCTCCAGCAGAATTTCTAGCAGGACGTCTCACGCCATTAGCAATAAATTAGCCTCTTCTCAAAAAGGGAAAGGTAAACCCTGGGAGGAAAAGCCTCTTAGAAGACCACACAATCAGAATTACACCGCAATCAACAAAGGTAAGTTCATTACAAGGATGGATGAACTTCTATTTATTTGTGCGCTAAGGTAAAAATTCCCTAAACGGTATCAGTAGCAGCAGCAGTAAATGAACGGTTACTAAAATTAAAACATGGCGTCACTAACAGACTTTATTTCGCCGGCCGTCAAGTTCATCTGATGTTTATGCCATTTCAGTTGTGTGTATGTGTGTGATACAAATCACTATATGAGACTGCTGTTAGCTATTATTCTACGGAATCAACACTCTGTACAAAGGTTATTATTCAACCCCTCACTCTATGCATATATCTCTCCCTGCGCGTATTTCCCTTACGTATGTTTGTGTCCGTGAGTTCGGTTGTACAGGCGTCTCAAATAAAAACAAATCGCCTTTCGTTGATACAAAAATTGAAAAAAAAATATCATAATGTTATCTACTTAAATGTCATTTCGTATTTAGTTATGTCTCCCAAAAATAAACGAAAATTATTTTGACCATGTATATTTTCGTCACGTGACACAAGTTATTCTCCACCCTCTCTCTCTCTCTCTCTATATATATATATATATATATATATATAGTAAGTTAAAAAATGTATATGGCGATTAAGCTACACTTAATATTCAGTGTAGCTTAATCGCCATATACATTTTTTAACTTACTAACTAGCTCTACCTACGTATTGAGCACTTTTGAAGTAAATACTTAAAGTTTACGCATGAATCTATACTTTCGTATATTAATTTTATGTGAGTAAATTAAGTAGTTTATATATATATATATATATATATATATATATATATATATATATATATATATATATATATATATACAGTGATGATCATATTTATTGGCACGGTAAAATAAAAGTTAAATTTTGTCTAATAAATTCTAAAAAAGGGATTAAATTAAAGAAAATAACAAAGTATATTATGTATTTTTAACTGGCCTTTCCGATGCAGCAATCGGATTTTAGAAAAAAATAAATATATATCCTTCACTGTGCGTGTTTCTTTAGCGTGTTTTTGTGTCCGTGTGTTCGGTTGAACATGCGTCTTAAATAAAAAGCAGAAACGCATTTCGTTGATAAAAAATTGCAAAATAAATAAATAAATAAATAAATAACCCCCCCCCCCCCAAAGCATCTACCTAATTGCCATCTCGCATTTAGTTATATCGTCAGAACGTCAACAAAAAATTGTGACTATGTTTGTTTTGGTTACGTGACATGTGACACAAAGAAAATAGCTAACATTTCTAATTTCTTCGACAACTATTTTCTTTATTAATTACCTTATCGTTTTTTCGTGAGTTTTCGCAATTTACATCAATTCGATATGCCAATTGGTCATATACCATTCGTTCAACTTGAACATTTCGATTTCCGAATTTCGTTACAATAACGAAGAGAAGCCAAATTGTTTACGAACATTCACATTAATTATATTTGAATGCAATATTTTCTCTTCAAAATATGTGCAAAATAAGGACATTTTTTGTTAAATAAAAAAAAACCGTTTGCCAAACTAATTCGTTTTTTTTTTTTAAACTTATCCTACAACATTTTTTACATTCTTGCCTCATTTGTTTCTTCCGTCTGAATTATCATCGGTCTCCCAATTACTTTGTTGGTTTAGTCTCTTAACAGTTTTCTTTTACATTTTTTTTTCATAGTTTTATCTATGATAAAACACTAGATTTTTCAGGAAAAAGAATTAGGCGTAATTTTTTTTACTTTACAAACATTCCATAGTGCATACTCAAATACATGTCCATAGTAAAATTAAATCCTCGTGTTTTCCTCTCTGTCAAACTAAAGAACAACAGGCAGTGAACGTTCATTGAATGACTTCAACGGGCACACCACTTTTCATTTTAATACTTTACTTTCGCTTCTTAAGGTGGGAAAATATTTTTTCGAAATTCCTTTCATCTGTTTCTTAACCAAAAAAACAGAGTTGAATTTTCACGAAGTAAATTTAAAACCGGAAGTCCAGCCATCTTTGATACAGCTGTTTGGTTTAGGTTTTGCACATGAGTTTACACACACACACACACACACACACACACACACACACACGAATGCATACATACGTACATAAACCCACAACCACATACGTAAGTAACGGCTGACACAGATACACACAGGCCCATTATATATATATATATATATATATATATATATATATATATATATAAAGCTGAACGTCTGTGTGTGTGTGTGTGTGTGTGGTCACGAATAGGCTCCTATATGGTTGACTATTATAGACAACTAATCAAATATAATGATAGAAGATGTATCGAGACACAGGAATGGATATGTTTAATCTGGCATAATGATGATTCATTAAAATTGTGGGGTCTGCGTACGCGCCAGGTCCACAAAGTATGGAAATAAAAAAAAAATTAAAAATTAAAAAAGAAAACGTTTACAAGTGTTTTTGATATATATGTACATAATAATACTTTGATAAGTATGTTTTAACTTAAATAAGGATGGTATAATAAAATTGTGGGGTTTGCGTTCGCGCCTGGCCTCCATTGAATGGAAATATGCACAAACTTTAATAAAGATTTTAATATCTATCTGCGTAAATATACTTTGATAATTATGTTTCAGTTTGAAGAAATATGGTATGATAAAATTATGGGGTGTTCGTTCCCGCCTGACCTTCATAGAATGGAAATATGTCACAAAGTTTAACAAGGTTTTTTAATATAGATCCACAGAATATTGTGATAAGTTGTTCAGTGTGAACAGGTATGGTATAATAAATTATGGGGTTTATCTATTTTATTTTTACTTTCATCATATTTTGCTTTGGCTTTGATATCCCCAAATTCGAAACTATCTCTTTATAACCCTTCCTTTTCATAAGCTATCATACTTTCATAAATCATAGTCTATTTTCTGTAGGCTGTTTTTGAACCCAGTCACCGACGGGTACTTTTGCTAGTATATATATATATATATATATATATATATATATATATATATATATATATATATAGGGTTGCCAACTCTCTAAGCTTTCTCTTAACGACTAATTGACACGACAAGACAAAATGCAATTCTTTTTTCAACAAGATAGCGCTACATGCAACACGTTTCAGAGATCACTGGCACGAGTTCATGATATGTTCACGGGAGTGTGTGTGTGTGAGAGAGAGAGAGAGAGAGAGAGAGAGAGAGGGAGAGAGAGAGCGAGAGAGAGAGAGAGAGAGAGAGAGAGAAAAGAGAGATGAATATGCAAAAGGTTATGGCCACTACGTTCCCCGGACTTATTATCTTATGATTTTTTTCTTTGATGCACTTTAAAACAAAAAGTTTATGCAAATAATCCTCA
>NC_136510.1:93066540-93086540 GCF_053919585.1 Euprymna scolopes
TTCATCACTGCGGCTAGACTACCAACTACCTCAAACCGGAATTGAAAATCGACCGCCTATGCAACAAGCCTTATTCATAACCACGTTTTAAATGTTCAGCCTATCTTATTAGATGTTCTTAATAAATTACTTTTTCTCGCATAGTGCACATCTTGAATATTATATTTGTAGATCTGGAGAAGAGAAGAATAGAAAATGGAGGATGAGAAGGGTGTTGATTTTCTTTTAATAATGTTAGTAATAGATGGGTGTCGTTTAGAACTTCAACTTAGTACTTTATCCGTTACGTCACTCATCCTTGTGGACGCTTTAAGTCAATGCTGAAGTATACAATTGCAAACTCCTTAAAGTTTCAACCCACTAATTACTAACGGAACAAGAGCTACCTCCGTAGATTAAATAAAAAAGGTTCCGTTCGAAATTCCGTGCAGGTTCCCGTGATCGAGCGAAAGATTGCCGATAATGTCATGATATACCTGAAGAAGCTGGAAGGTTACAAAAGCCGAAACATTGTGAGGATAACAAGACGAGAACAGTACGGGCTCGAACGATAAAATTGTCGCCCTAGAAAAGATCACATGATTCCGTTTTCGTTTGATGAAAACCGGCTTTCTTTTTCTTTTTCTTTTTTCTGTTGCTGCAGACCATCTTCTAGTTGGGCAGTTGTGTACAACTCCCAAGAGCGATAGGCGCCTTCTATCATGTCTGAAAGTGATGAGATCGGAGATGTGTCGCTGTACAGCTCATGCTCTCTACCGACCCAAGTCATGACAACAGGACCATTGCCAGCACCCTCAAAATGCAAATTCGGACAGTTCAACGCTTGAGGGCACAGCTCAGTAAAGTTTCTAGCCGCCGTTATAGTCTTTCCACATCATGCCACCTAACATCTTCGAAGTCGGCTTGAAAGTCAACACCAAAGTCTATTTGGACGTACTGAAGAGTGTGATGATGCCCTGGTACAATCAGGTAGCCGCTGGCAGACTCTGTGTATAGTAACAGGACTCGACGCTGGCCTAAAAGTCCAAAGGCTTGGCTTTAGGAGGAATGTTATGACTTTGTACTCTTATTTCACTGGTCCCCCCCTTCCCCGACCTGAACCCACTGGACTACTTCGTGTTGTCATACGTCGAGAACATCACCAACATGACTTCCCACAACAGCAAAATCAGCCTGATCACCGTCACCCGGCGAATAATTGCCGAGCTCTTACCGACGCTTGTGGAAAAAGCATGCTCCCAGTTCCGGACCCGTATCTAAGCGGAGATTGAGGTTGAAGCCAGCAACATTGAATGGATGTCAGCTCTACTACCTAATAAAGTTACGTGAATTGATGTTTTCAATTAAGTTTTAAAATAAAGCTCTAATATATATATTTTAGGGCGACAAATTTATCGTTCCACCCTGTAGTTTGAATAATCCAAAAAATATAAATTATAAACCCTCATCAAACAAATTGTGAAAGTTAACTTTTTCTTTTTTAGAATTAATATTTGAAAATTAATATTCGAATAAAGTTTAGTTTTAGTGTAAATCCGATCGCGTTCGTTTCTTTCCTTTTTTGTTTTTAATGAATTTTTTGAAAACATTTTAAAAAATGAGCTAATATTATTATAGACATTAGCTTGACTGCGCAGCATATCTCTTTTGTCCCAAAGCGCATGACATCATTCTTCAATCCCAGCTCGCGGTTCATCTTAGATGCAGGAGAACACAGTTCCGACTTAATTCTTGGAAAATGCCGGATATTCTTGCTAGTAATAAAGAAGTCTGTTGACTCTACATAAATCAATCTAAAAAAAAAAAAAAAGGTGGAAAGTCCTCGTAAATATTGAAACTAGCAGGGTATCCGCCGTTCCCCGAAGCAAAATTGTAATATATTTCTATAAAAACAGCCATGTCTCTATCCTTATCTTTCTCATCCGTCTCCTTATCTTTCTTTCTCTCTCGGTTTTACTTCCCTCTCCCTATCACTTCTTTGCTTCTCCGCCCAGCCCATTCCTCTCTCCAGGCATACACACTTACATCTTATTTTTATATAAGGCAATGACCAAGTATATACATATATCAATATCCACCGGCACCTGTTGAACGTTTTTGAAGCTTATGCAGTTGATGTCGGCCTATTCGATTTCAGAGTTGTGATAGAGATGTGAATGACAATGCGCTCTCCTGACTTTGATGAATGACAGATCAAAAGAGGCTGGCAAAAGTAGATTGACAATGGTGGTGCCTATTTAAGTAATAAATTCCGGAGCACAGACGATCGCTCGTTTTAATGACCGCACTTCTCCCTTCGTAGCACTTCAACGTTTTAATTTTTAATTTGAGAAATACCGGGACATACATTTGAAAATACTTTTGTACGATGAAATTTGACTGCCCTCACAACAAAGCTTTAAATCATCTTTTCGGAATTTGAGATATTAGACATCGGGGGCAACGCCGACCGAGAAAAATTATTTGTTTTTCGCAAGACATACACACATGCACACAGAATACAGTCATTTATATAATAGACTAGAATGCTAGCTGACGGTGCCCGGGGGAAAACTGTAACAAGTTTCTATTAAAACTTCCATATCTTCTCTATCTTTTTCATGTACTCCCTTCCTCTCGCCACTTACTCTTCCTTGTGTGCCAAGCCAATTTCTCTCTCTGGACATGCACACTTATTTGTAGATTCCCTGAGGAATGAGTCGGCATATGGAAATTGACTCCTTGATTAAAAAAGTTGTATTATTTGCTTATGTTTCATAAACTGTTCATAAACTTGTCGGAAAACTGACCCCCCCTCTCCTCGCTGACAAAATCTGCACCAGTTTAGAGGCAGAGGATGAATAATATTTAAGATCGTAGTTAATATTTATCCTGGGCAAAGTCGTTTAAGAAAATGCTAACTTTTTTTGCTAATGAGTTTTGTCGAGTTTTACATTTACCCGGACATTCAAACATACACACATACAATTGCACTTTATATTATGGACAACAGGACTACGTTTTGTAGCCCAGAGGTATATGACTCAGCAGTATTTCCAAATTACTACATAAATATATTAAAATCTAAGAAAAAATCCCCCCAACAAAATCTCGACCCTCAAAGAATAAATATGTTTTCTAAATTATATTATACATCGGTGGTAATGCCGTGTATAATATAAAGGTTACCACCTGACGAAGGCCAGGGAAATAGTTGGTCGAAATGTCGTGAAAACCAACAACCAATAAAAATGAAAACAACCACTAATAAAGATGAGAATAATAGTCCTAAATAAAAATAAAATTAATATATATAATGCTCATCTCAAAAATGAATTCCAATTAAGAAATAATATATATAAGTGTTCTCTGTTTAGTATTTTAGGAATTTTAGCTGGATAGGCAAAAATACACAAAAAACAGAAATCTGCCCTTTATATAATAGACCAACGTTTCCCGAATTTCAGGACGCAATGGAGCACCCGAGCAGACAAAGGTTTTTCACGGAGCACTGACAAGATGATTTCTAAAATAAATAGGAAAAACATTAATTTCAAATTGTAACACTAATGATTACAGCCATTTTTTTGTTTAATCAAAAAACGTTGATTTTTTTTGACAATTTTTTTTTTCTTTTTATAAACCATCCTGCAACTCTTTCCACCTGTATCATATCTCTTCCTAGTAAAATAATCAATAATTAAATGCCTGCAGACATTTAATTTTCTTTGATTATCATAGGTTGAACATTATATATATATATATATATATATATATATATATATATAAGCTGAACGTCTGTGTGTATGTCTGGTCACGAATAGGCTCCTATATGGTTGACTATTATAGAAAACTGATTACATATAATGATAGAAAATGCATCAAAACACAGGAATGGGTATGTCTGATCTGGCATAACGAAGATTCATTAAAATTGTGGGGTCTGCGTACGCGCCTGGTCCACAAAGTATGGAAATAAAAAAAAACGTTTACAAGTGTTTTTGATATAGATGTACATAATAATACTTCTATGTTTTATGTTAAATAGGGATGATATAATAAAATTGTGGGGGTCTGCGTTCGCGCCTGGCCTCCATTGAATGGAAATAGGCTCAAACTTTAATAAAGACTTTTTATATCTATCTGCGTAAGTATACTTTGATAATTATGGTTCAGTTTGAAGAAATATGGTATAATAAAATTATGTGGAGTTCGTTCGCGCCTGACCTCCTAGAATGGAAATATGTCACAAAGTTTAACAAGGTTTTTTAATATAGATCCACAGAATATTGTGATAAGTGTTTCAGTGTGAACAGGTATGGTATGATAAATTATGGGGTTCATCTATTTTATTTTTACTTTCATCATATTTTGCTTTGGTTTTGATACCCCCAAATTCGAAGCTATCTTTTTACAACCCTTCCTTTTCATAACCTATCATACTTTCATAAATCAGAGTCCATTTTCTGTAGGCTGTTTTTGAACCCAGTCACCGACGGTTACTTTTGCTAGTATATATATATATATATATATATATATATATATATATATATATATGAAAGGAGATTCGAATGTGAATAATGTCTTAAAGCACAGACTGGAAATTGAGTGTCGGCAAACATCAAACGATTCATGACTTTGGTGGTGAAATACCAATCCAATTATTATAGGATTTGTGCTTGGGATATTTTTTTTATTTTGTCTTTGTTGCGATATGGGGAAGAGGAAGTGTATGGATGCAGGGGAAAAGACGAGGGAGAACTTCTTTTTTTTTCTCACCGTGTGAGGAGATAGAGGGTCGACGTGGGGAGATTGTCTATTTCTTTTTTTTTTTTTTTTTTTTAATATTCTTTTAAAGAACTTAGTTTTTATTTATATTGATTGTGTACTTCAAGATAATTGAAAGTTAGCCTTTTTATCGTAAACACCGCACGCGCATCTATATTTAAAGACGTGTTTATATTTTATTGTATACACGCAATTAAAATACATGCTTCGCTGTTATCGATTTTCAAATAGTCTTGTTTTATTAGTAGCATATGCAAGCGTACGCACGATTACGTCGAGTCAACGAGTGTACGCACCATTACATACATGAAACTTAAATATTTGCATTATTATATCGAAATATTAGTCTACTCATTATCCCTTAAAAGCTAAAACAGTGATTTTGAGATTATATTGTCTTGTATTGCCTTGAGAAAACATTTTTTAAGTGATTCGTGAAAAAAAATCCCAGGAAGCCTCCAGAGCACTACTACCAGCACTAATTAAAATTGAGTTAGTACTACTAAAAGCACTACTAAAACCAAGTTTCTACCTCCCCCCCTCCTTGAAGAGAAAATATTTTTAAGTAATGTCTGAAAAAAATAAATCGTCAGAATCCACAGGAGCGCTACTAAAAGCAGTAAATATGGTTATAAATATGACTATAGTTATATATTGTATATTTATATTTAAATCAGTTTTTATCTTTAACCAAAGGGCGTTAAATTAGATTTATTTGTAAGGAAAACACGTTAGAATAAGTTTTAAAAAATATTGTTGACCTTGTGTATGCTTTGAATAGCAGCAGTGGCTTTTAATATCGGACTTAAGACAGGGCGGACATGAAATAGGTAAGCAAATGTTTCTTTTGTTTTTTTTTTAATTGGAAGTCAAACACCGGATAGATGGTTAAAACAGCCAAGCAAGCAAGCAAGTTAATCTGAGTTTTATATAGATTCTACTTTTCTTTTAACAAGATATAAATCTTAGCACACACGTACATACGCATGAAGTAAAAAAAAAATAGGAGACATTACTTTTGGAACGTTTCTCGTAGATAAATTCAATGGACAGGCCTTGCTAATATATAAAAGGGCAAGTTTTAAATCCACCTTGAGAAATATGGTACATTAAGTTCATAATAACATCTGCTCAGAAATGTTGCGGGCATCCATGTGTAAACGTTTAGATGATTCATATATACATATTACAATATTACAATAGCAAAAATGCGAGCATGAAAAGTAATATGGTTAGGCTTAACTATGGAAAAGTAAAGGACTAGTTGTTAAAACTGAAAAAGAAAAGGACAAGATATTCTAATAAAAATATAATAAATTTATGACTTTAAATATTACAGCATTAAGAATTGATTATATACTGTTATAAATGAATTAAAAAAAAATTCTTAATGTTGCAATATTTTAAGTTATAAATTTATTATAATTTTAACTAGAATATCGTGTCGTTTTCTTTTCCAGTTTTAACAACTAGTCCTTTACTTTTTTATGTTTAAGCTTAACCGTATTACTTTTCATGCTGGCATTTTTCTATTGTAACCTATGATTTGTCGAGGCTCCCAGACAATTCACTTGTTCTTTAATTTCAGTCTTATTTTCTGCCCCCATAAACATAACATACACATATGTAATAACAATGTACGGCACTCGTCTGCTTTCAATAAAATCCCCCAATTATCTCCCTTTTATTCTTCCATTCTCTCTGTTTCACTTGTTATTTCTTTGTCGCGAGAGCAGTGAATTGGTGACAACAGTAGTCGCTAAAACGACGAGGTTGCTATGTAAACCAGGCATAAAAAACGTCGCTAACCAGCTAACACCAGTAAATTCATCATAACTTGTTTTTCTGAACGAAAATTGAAAAAACAATTGCACAATATAGCTGAGGAGGTGATCTATAAACTGTAATAATTGTTGGAAATTTGGTCGAAAATGAGTGAGCGGCGAAGCTTTAAAGCAGTTATTAATGAATAAAACTGCCACATCTGAATATATATATATATATATATATATATATATATATATATATATATATATATATATATATATATATATATATATATATATATAATTTACTCAGTAAGATTAGTCACACAAGTCATCATAAAAGATTTCTCTTTGAGAACAACTTGTGGTGTTCTCTGGAGTCTGAGTGACAACTAGTATCCCGAGATTTCCAGTACTCTCCACGTCTTTCGATAACCTTTGTATTATTGCAACAACCGTTTCTCATTGACAGCGATCATTATTCTTCACTTGAATTTGGGTGGTAATAAGCCTTTACAAGGTCCCATCCATATTATTATTATTATTATTATTATTATTATTATTATTATTATTATTATTATTATTATTATTATTCGATGTATCCATTTTAAGTATTTACTTTGTTAGTACTCGATACATAAGTAGAGATAGGTAGTAAGTTTTAAAAATATTTATGGCAATTAAGCCACACTGAATTTTACGCGTTCTACCCTCGTAAAAAAATCGTCAGTATATATATATATATATATATATATATATATATATATATGAGAAAATAGTTAATAAAACATGTTAAAAACACCTTGAAACAGAGTTAAACATATTTAATCTGAAAAGGAAACACTTCGAAGAAATACTTATTATAAGCTCTATCTCCTATTTGGTTTTATCGAGCTTTTACATCTGGTTGAGATTACTTTATAAATAGTAATTATATATATATATATATATATATATATATATATATATATATATATATATATATATTACTGACTGACGAATTCTTATGAGGATTAAACTTGGAATATTCTGTGTAGCTTAATTGCCATATATATTTTCATAAATTACTATATGTACATATGTGTGTGTAATAGATATACACGAGTTTGCCTGCTATAAAACGTATTGTTAATCGTGAAATTCCTTAAAAAAAGAAGTAAAAAAACAAACCAAAAAGAAGCTGAGACATTTGCATGCGAGTATTATATTTTTTTCTAAGCAGCCCACTTCTTATTAGTAAAAATATATACTCGAGTTGAGATCGAAACCAAAACTTAGAGACAATTAGTCAAGTACAACCATGAGGCCAGCTTGAAACGATCTTTAAAAAGTGTTTTCAAACCCACTTATTCTGAACATAATGTGAACGATTCGCGCCTGTGCAGTCGTAAAACAGTTGACAGATAAACGTTTGATGTCCCCTTCATACCAATTTATCAATTTTTACTCCTTAGCAGCCCCTTTTCCGGATTAAAACTGAGTACAAAGCTTTCCATATGCCTGAATACTCTATATGATAAATTCTAAGTCTGTACATAAAAAATTCGTTGAGTATATAGGTTTAGAAGTGTCCTCACACAAACATTCTCCCTTAAATGAATATATATATATATATATATATATATATATATATATATATATATATATATATACTTTGCTTTCGTATAAGCCGTATTGCTTAAAGAAGTATCTAGTTACTAGTAACTCGCTGACCAAAGCATGCTCATGACTGTGTAGCAACATATTACTGTTTATGTAAAAGCAAATAAAGAGTATATATATATATATATATATATATATATATATATATATATATATATATATATATAACTGTCCTATATTAATACACTAGACTGGGTGCCCAGCGTTGCCCGGGTGTTTGGAGGTGTGTGTTGAGCAAAAAAAAAAAAAAAAAATGTTGTAGTAGGCAGCTAGGCTCGAACTCCTGTCGCGAGGGCGGAAAAGAAAGTGAAAGAAAATTTGACGGCTAACCGCTACTCCATGGCGCGACCGGAAGTCTAAAGCGTTCAAATTTAACGTAGTCAATCCAAAATAAAAGATGACTTACAGAAATAGCGTTACTTTTAAACCTCACACGCAAGCAAATTAGACACAAGGTTGTTTTTAATGTGGGGAGTGAAACACAAGCTCCCTCTAAAAGTGGCACTCTGGCAGTATGCAAATAAATAGTAATTGTCTCAGTATGAAAGGTTTCCCCTACATTGACCAAGAACCAATTACAGAACAGATACTACCCGGCCCGAAGGCCAGGCAGTTGAGTTCCAATAGTTTTCCTTTGTTTATATGAAAAAGACAAACAAACACTGGAGACGACGGCACAGTGGGAATTGTTTTTAACTCAATTAAAAAAAAAGGAAAGAAAGGATGTCCGTTTGCGAATGCGAGATATTACGATCTGGGACGTATGCAAAAATCTCTTGCGGAATTTAACCGACGTGAAAAGCTCGATTCAAAAAGCCTTTCATGGACATACACAAACGCTCGTGCCCATTTTCCCCTTTAAAAATAGACTAGTAGGGGTACCCGGCGTTACTCGGATTTTTGGAGGTCTAAAAGAAAAAAAATGTGTTAATAGGGAGGGAGGCTCGAAGCCGTGACGAACCCAAAGGCGGAAAAGAAAGCAAAAGAAAACGTGACATCTTACCGCTACGCCACGAGGCTATAGGAAGTGAAAAGCGTTGAAATTTAGTGATGCCAATCAAAACTTAACTTGCTAAGTGAATGCAGAAATGAACGTTGGTCGCAAGCCAGTTAAGCTTTCCACTGTTTCATTTATTTGTTTCCCCACATTGTTAGGGAAACCAAGCTCCTCCGAAAAAGGGGGAACTCTCAAATGAATAGCAATTGTCTGATATAAAGGGGTTTCGCCACATTGATCAAAAGTTAATTTCTATCAAGATGTCCTGGCAAGAAAAGGCCGTTGACGCTTTTGCATCAGTGAGCTCCACTTTATTTATATGAAAAACACCAACAAACCCACAAGAGGTTGGAATAGCATGACATTTATAAAAGTCGATCAAAATGAATCTAGAGACGACGTCCGTTCGCAAATCGCAGATATTATGATGTAGGGAATATATAAAAAGTTCTAAAACATAGTGCCCACCCCGAAATCCTCCGCAAAAAAGCCTTTGCTGAGCATACAGAAACGCGTGCGCCACTTTTGCCTTATATATATATATATATATATATATATATATATATATATATATATATATATATATATGAGAGAGAGAGAGAGAGAGAACCCCGTCTGCTACCTGAGGAACGTGCGAGGTATCTCGAGGAGACAGAACATCATAAAAAAAGCTTTCGCTAGGGTTTAAATTTAATGAGAAGCATCCCTATGCCAATGTCTCTGCCAAACCCTTATACAGACAGACTGAAGACACCAGAAATTGTATTTGATGAAACTGCTATTTCGAACTAAAGCATTACCGACGAACGGACGAAGTCTTCTTTAAAGGTGCGAGTACACATGGGGGGGGAGTGAGAAAAAAAAAGAAATACACACATAAAGAACAGATAAGGAGGCTTGAAGAAATAGGAAAGCAAAAAGAAAATGGTTGAATGAAATCGTAAGAAAAGAAAGTTCTTTGATATTCTGAATGTCGAAAATATATACTTGATATTTTCCTCTAATTACCATCGTTTTGCATACGTGACCGGAACAGCGTGACTAACGCGCCGAAACCAAGGGTCTCTCGTCTCTACAGTTGGGGGAGCATTTCTGTATTTCTTTATTTATTATTATTCAAAGGGAATCGCTAATTGGTTGTCAAATAATGAAGTTCAACAGCGAGGGGTGGCCTCTCTCTCTCTCTCTCTTTCTCTCTCTCTCTCTCTCTCTCTCTCTCCCTCTCTCTCATATATATATGTATATATATTCCCATCTCTATCTCCCTCTGTCAAACTATTGCTGCCCTAGTTCTAACTTTCTATTCGTCTCTCTCTTCTGAAATAATCCTCCCCTTTCTCTTTAGTTATTTCTTTTTCTAACTGTAATTTTCTACCTCTCTCTCTCTCGCTCCTTCTTCATCTCTCTCTCCTCTCGTTAACATTCTGTTGTTTTTACCTATATCTATTTTCTTCCCCTAGCTGTTTCTCTCTTTAGTATTAATTGTTTTCTAACTCCTTTTCTAACCTCCTATAGCATTCCTTCTTTCAAACTACACACACACATACGTATATATATATATATATATATTACTTTCATTTTTCTTTCTCTGGCTTAACTTTCTATCCCTCTCACACGCTCCAGTTCTAATATTTTCTATGTTTTTCTCTTTCTCTATATCGTTTTCTTTTAATCTATCTATAACTCTCCTTCGTCTTTCGCGCTTTCTTTCTATAGTTCTTACTTTTAAGCTCTCCGTCTCTCTTGCCCTCTCTTCTCTAAAGCCTTTGCCTTCTCCTAATATCTCTTATTAAAACTCTCTTTACCCCCCTCTCTCTCTCTCTCTAGCTTTTTCTAACTCTCCCGCTCTTTCTATGTCTTTTTCTCTTTCTCCCGCTCTAAAATTTTCTAGCTCTTGCATTTCTTTTATCTCTCTTTTCAAAGCTTTGTTTTTACATCTCTCTCTCTCTCTCTCTCTCTAACTTTCTATTGCTCTCCCTCTTCTGAACTACCTTTCTCTCAAGCTTTATTTCTGTATCTCTTTCTATCTCTCCTTCTCCCTATCTCTAATATTCTCTATGCCTTTATATCTGTTTATCTATCTCTTTTAATCTCACTTTCTCTTTATCAAGCTTTCTCTAATGTCCCGTTTTACTAGCTCCAATTTTCTATAGTTTTCTCATTTTTACACTAAGACCCTCTCTCTAGGTCTTTATGCCTCTAGCCCTAACTGTCTAGCATTCTCTTTCTACTTGGCTCTCTTTGTATTTCTTTCGGGTCTCTCTTTTCTAAACTTTAGTTCTAAACTTCTTAAACTCTCTCTCGCATAGTCTCCTCCTACGCAACAACGTATTGGCGCAATCGTGCAACTACGTGTTTTCCCGTTAGTGATTGCACCAACCCAATAATTTTAAAACGTCCCAAAAAGCTTAACACACGATTTATTTCTTTTATTTTGGAAAATCGCTCCAGACTAAACATAAAACCACTTGATATAAGAAACTAATAATAATAAAAAAATAAAAAAATAACTATCGGAAAGACAGGATATGCCTATTGGTCTTATTCTTACAAAAACTAATGCTATAAGAAGGGATTTTACAAGCCTGCAGTTCTTGGGGGGAACAAAACTACTGGAATAAGCTGTATTACAGTTCATTATCAAAACAGAAAATTAATGAAGACCACTAGACGAATGTGTACAGCGAGCTGGAACAAAGGAAGCAGGAAATAGATCAGACAATTCTGAAAAACACGTACTATAATAGTATGTACAGAAACGACTGCGACCAGCAATATCATGTCAGGTAGAGAGAAGTTGCAGAAAAGATGGAAGGTATATTGGGTGGATTTCTAACATGAGTTAGTTTATTTTTTGAATTTATTGAAGCTCCAAAGACGGCTTGGTTTTGTCGGCCATGTCGATTGTCGGTTTAACTTATCAACTTTGCTTTTCAAATCGAATATCAGGATTAACATACGTTAAAACACACAACGCTTATCCAGGTAGGTAGAAGAGTAACTTATTTTGCCTTTGATAACATTTACTTGTTACGTGTTTGAATTTTTTTTTTTACCCTTTTTTTTTGGCGTTTGTTAGCTTCTCTGCTAAATAGCCTTTTTTCATTTTTTTAATATTTGATTTTCTTTGGTACACAAAAAAAAACATTAATATATTTTAGCTGTGGCTATTACTTTGAGCTTTTCAAACCTAGTCACCGATATAGTTGTTTATAAACACATGTTTGCATTTCTTTTACGTAAGCGGTTGTTTATTTAACTCAATTACTTTAAACGCCCTCTTATTTTACATCCCAAATTCAAGAGGAAGGAAACGAACGCCTTTTCCTATTCGTTGACCAGTCTTTAATTCTTTTTTTATACATGTCTCTCAAACGTGTCAGCCAATCAGAATCAAACATCCAAAATCGGCTGCACGACGACCTCGCCTCTTTGAAATATTAGTAGGCGGGGCTAACATTTTAACAAATGCCTGTTGAATCATCATCTCGATCGAAATACAATTATCAACTGATCTTATATACAAGCTGTCCAAAATGTCACGAAGGGGGTTTAAACTTAAATAGATTCTTTATTTTTGATTATATTTTTATGTACTTTTAACAGAAACTGACTAACACATTAGCATTTTTTTTAAAATAACGCAAAAATCAAACAAACTTTATTTATGAAAAATAATGTCTTTTAAATTTTGCCCATTTTCAGGTTGGCATATTTGTGCCCTTTCCAAAACATTATTCATGACAGATTGTAGAATCTCTAGATTGCGACTTACCTCCCTTATTTCGTTCCTGATGTTTTCCTTCAATTCTTGCAGGGTTTGGGGTTTGTTGACAGACTCTTTCTTTAAGGTATCCCCACAAGATAAAGTCGGGGCTAGTCAAGTCTGGAGAACATGGTGGTTATTTAACATTGCCATAGCGAGAGATAATATTGTCGCTCTTTGAGTCAAAACCATTGACCCTTGATTTTGGTATTACAATTATACAACTTGCGTACGTTGTTTAATGCTATGGATGTTTTTAAATAACGTTGTTAATTTCCAAAATAGTATGTGTAAAATATCTGCAGTACAGAAAACATTAATCATTACTGGTAAAATAATCAAGATTTTCAACCCTTTAATGACTTTTTGGACATCCTGTATATATAAGTGAACTTATCTGTCTGTGTGTCGAACGGTCTCTACCAAACTACTCAATCTTTGGTCGACAGACTTGAAACTTGATATATAGGGGTTTTGATCCTGTGGAACAAATTGATTTGTTTTTTTAGCCGGTAAAAATAGCTGCTAAGAGTTCAAAATTGAAAACAAAAAAATGGATCTTGAAAGGCGTAAATCGATTGAACGTTACTTCTACGCATGCGCAAATATACATTTATATCTTTAACAACGTTATTTAAAAAAAATTATATGCGTATGGACTTTGCTCAAATCGTAACAAATAAGGCTGGAGAGCTATTTGTTTTGGTTTCGATTCTAGATTATGGCACTCAAGTCATATTTGTGTTATAACTTTTGAAATCATAATATATATTAGGTACAATATAATAATCAATAAGAAATTAACATTATAATGATAAATACGAAATCTGCAAATATCAAAATATCATACAAAATAGTATTTTACGACCGGGCAACGCCGGACGGTCATTCTAGTTAAAACTAAAATGACATACTTTCTGACAATCAAATCAAACCAAATTTGGCCCTGTCGGTGGGGTATTAGAATACACCGACTGTCCCCCTGCAGAGGGTAAAAGTCCCTCAATGGGGGTCCTGGATATGACCTTAAACTATATCCAGTGGTGAGGCCCCAGCTTGTGGGCTTTGGGGAGTGTTGAGCCACCCTTTAATTACCATTGCTCCCACGTATACTCTGACCCAGAGTGGTAGTACCTGTTAGGGTCCCAACTATGGGTTAAATAGAAACCGACTTGAAAACAACAAATGTATTCTATTAAAATTTTTTTCTTCAAAATCTTTGGATTCGGCATTAAATAACCCGAAAAGGGTTGATATGACGTAAAACAAAAACAACCAACCAATCAAATTGTTTTTTTTATTCAGGGCAAATAACAGCTGTTTATTTATATCCATACAATAAGAGAATTGGTATACACAAAATCTGAATTTTATAGACAAATAAATCTTCAGAATTACAGAAAACCCACTTTTAAATATTTTAACGAAAAATACTTATTTTTATTTTTCCATACACGTGGTAAATAATCGACATGGTCCGACATTTTTTTTATTCTAAAACTAGGGATTCCGACCTGAGGTGCTCGCACGTCACCGGAAGTGCAAGCGATTGCGGACGTTTATCCCTATCTTCATAGTCGTTGTCTTACCACGTTTCGGCCAACTTTTCCTCTCGCCTTCTTACGGTAATTGACCGCGACCGGATAAGAATGTCGAGTCTCTTTAATTGTATTCTCAGTAATTACTGCCTTCCATAGTTGCTGTTGCTTCACCAAGTTTTGGCCAACTAATCCTCTGGTTCGCTTTGAATTGGACTGAAACCGCCATCTTTAGACAATGCTCACATGGAACAGTAGAGATTCCACGGGTCCGTGGCGCAGTGGATAGAGTCGTTGGTCCGACAGTTTTTATTCTAGAACAGTGGTTCCCAACTTGAGGTGCTCGTACGCCCTTGAGAGTGCAAGACGATATTTCAGAGGGCGCGAGAAATATTTAGATATAAAAAAATAATGTATTGGCTATATGTTCCTCTTTCGTAATAATTCTTATTTTATTTTCTTTTGCAATGTACTAACTTCTTGCTTTTAGTTCAGGGTTTAGTGTTGTTATTAAGTGACCATTAAATACAGAACTGATTTAATCCAACCATGTATTTGACGGTCAAACAAAGTTCATTCAAACATTAATTTATAATGTGTTTTTTGGATGCATGTGTAATTTTCTTGCACATTATATTAAAAAATAAAGTTACGATTTTCTTTGGATAAAATATTGTTACATGATAAGGGCTGTCCCCTTTTCATGTAAGTATAAAAATAGAGAGATTTAGTTAAAATGAAAATGAAATAGAATAAACGAAATTCGAACCTCGTAATTTAGGTTTAGAAATAGATTACGAGAGAGAATTAGCAAATGGAATGTAAAAAACAAACCATTGTTTAGCTTAGAGATAAAATAGTTTTAAGAAAAGAATGTGCATTGTCAATTCTGTTATGAAATTCAAAAGGAATGCAACTATAGGATAATTTAATAAACATGTTTTTAACATATTGGAAATATAGGTTACTGGGAATATAGGTTAAAATTCCTTTTGTAAAAAAGGAAAAAGTTTTGGACACGCATTTCCAGAACACGTGAAAGAAGACACATGTTTTAACATGTGTATGACGTCATGGAAAATGGGAAGTTCTCGATATAGATAGAAACTTGAGAGTTAAGCAGGGAGAGTCAGAGAGAGTCTGAGAAGGAGTCCGAGGACGACAGACGACAGTCTGGAGTTCAGACATGGACAGTCGAACGTCTGGAAGCGAGACGGTCACCTTTGAAACTTAGAATGTAAAACTTTGAATTCCTGACTAAGAAAACCACGACCGGTCGAAGAAGAAATAAACCCATCATGTGTTTTTATAAACGTCATCTTTGTGTTGTAATTCTACCAAAAGGTAAAGTCATTATATATATCATGTGTTTTAAAATGTCTTTACATACACAATGTCTTAACACTCAAAGAGCTTCTACACTTTTAAGTATGAACATTATATATATATGAATCTCTTCATAACACGAACACAAACGCAACATCCCTCTAAGACTCTAAGACTCACTTTTTATAAGACTCCTATATAACAATATTAGTCGATATTGGCAAAATTTGTTCTTAGGCACAATATAAATTTGAGGTGATGCGACGTTTTAAGGAAACTTCCTGAGGTGTGCAGGCCAAAATAAAGGTTGGGAAGCATTTTGAGGTACTTCAGAGTTATCTTTCCTATAACAAATTTTAGCTGCGATTTCTTTTGAAATCAAACTTTGTCAGGCACAAGTGTACACTGAATATCAGTTAAGATTCGTGGCCTGAGAAAATTGGATTTTGAAAGAAATCGGAACTGAAACCTGTACGCGCATATGCAACCCATAATCTATAATATAAATCCCACCTTTCTGTTTAAATGTATGTATGTATGCCTAAAAATTTCGACAGAGACGACGGATTTTCACGAGATCGGTATCGTTTTTAAGCTTGACCCTTCGGACGACAAATATCGAAAAATTGACTAAAAACATTAATTCCTTTACCACCAACTGGCACTTTTCTCCAGGGAGGGGTCGCTTTTTTCGCCGATATTTTCAAAAGTCATCCCCTCTTTTCGATTGACTAGCCTTAATTCAAAGCTACGTCACTTCCGGTTTGGCGATGGGCGCAACAGCAAAGACGTCACGTTTTTTTCATGTTCTTTTCCTCTTTCTCGGTACGGGTTCGAGCCTACCTGCCTACTACTACTTTTATTTTTTTGATCAGCACACACCCCCAAACACCCGGGGAACGCCGGGCACCCAGGCTAGTGTTTATTTAAATAAAGAAAATTATACTATAATACTGCTCTATTTGGTATGGAGCACTATTTTATAAATGAAGAATTAGAGAATGTGAGCCACCTGACATCCAGCTGTAAGGTTCTGCTACAGAACGACGACTATACAGTGCAACACAAGAAAGTTAATAAATGTCTCCACTGGATCATAAAATGTTGAATACCAAATGCAGCAGAATGTTCCGGGGACGTTTAACAGAAGAAAACAGTTGGAAATAAGTCATACACCATCCACTATGACTATGCAATTCCTACAACTATCTACCTAGAAAACGGAGCTATAATATAAGACCTGATATAATGATATAGCACAAGGAGAATGAAGCAACCTTAGTAGAAGTTAGTGAATTCCTATTATAAAATTATATATATATATATATATATATATATATATATATATATATATATATATATATATATATAAAATTTACACGATTGTGACACTGGACCTACTAATGTTTAGGACAAATGGTCGGTTAAAACTAGAAGTCCACCAGAATTGAGAACTGGTTTCTTCTGTGTAAAGCAACCATTTATTACATCGCCCGACGAGGATTTCTGGTTTTAACCGACTATGCGTCCCAAACATTAGCATGTCCAGTGTCGCGACCATATAAGTTTGTTTATATTAATAAAAATATATTTAGCTCTTCGTTTATAAACGCTTTTATAAAAGCATATAAGATATGAACGGATACCCATTCGAGAGTCAAAACAATGAAAAAATACACTGTTGTCCTAGCCCTAGTTATCACTCTTGGGTGCCTTTAACTAGGTATAATATATATAATATATATATATATATATATATATATATATATATATATATATATATATATATATATATATATATATGCACTTTGTGTAAACAAATTGAGCTTAGTTATTTGGACAATGTCAAAACATTGTTAATTCACTGCCCGCATAGCAGAAGCAGCCGTATAGCGCAACCGTTAGAAGCTCCAACTATCATTTGGGCGATCGGGTTTGGAACCTGGCTTGAAGTAGCTGCTTGTATATTCGCACTGGTGAGCTGTGAAACAGCGAAACAGTACTCTATGTAGACTATATAATATATATATATATATATATATATATATATATATATATATATATATATATAATATATATATTATAATATATTATATATGGCTTTGTAAAAGTCTGATGAATCCTAGCGTGGATGAAACTCGGAATATATATATATATATATATATATATATATATATATATATATATATATATATATTATAAGATAAATTCATGAACCTTGTATCGATATGTACGAGGAAGATTCCAAAAGTAATACCTCCTATTTTTTTATTCCGCTCGAATGGATCAGCGGGGATTGTAAATTGCATTATTATGATGGCTGAACTGAACTAAGCATTCACGATCTGAAAGTGTCATCCCTCTGTTGTAGATATTGACGGTGCGAGACTGGTTATTGATGTGCATCAGAAGCAGAAATGCGACATTGAATTCCTCAATGCATGAAAATACTTTAAAAAGATCAACATTCACCGGCGCCCGTTGAACGGTAATGAAGCCAATGCAGTTGAGTTCAGCAGAGTTAGGAGATGGGCTCGTCGATTTCAAAGTGGTGACAGAGATATGTGTGACAAAACCTGTCCGGACTTTACAACTGGGGCATCGTTCATCGCTGGCAAAATTGCATTGAAAATGGTGGCGACTATGTAGAAAAAATAAATTCTGGAGCAGAAAACGTTGCTTGTTTTAATGTCACCACTCTCGTCTTCGTAGCTCTTCAAGGTTTTATTTTTTTGTTAAAATAATAGGCGTTCTTACTTTTGGAACGACCATCATACATATTAGTGTTGGGATGAATGATCGGAATAAGAAAAATCGGAGCTTTTTGGGGCATTGGAATCGGTATCGGAATCGAAAAAGTTTGAGCCTATTTTCCGATGCCAAAACCAATTCCTTAAACTATCTTTTTTTTTTTTTTTAATTTTGATTTAAGAAACATCTTCCACGGCTGATAGTCATAATACATATTTATTGATGTAAACTCGCAGTAAGATTAAAATCTCTGGATACCTCTCTCCCACTACAAGTGTGTTTTTACGTTTGAGAAAATATAGGCACATTTAAGATGTGTTTTTATTGTAATACGGACAAAATAATACTTTTATAGTTAAATACTTAAAGATTTATAAAGAATCGGAATCGGTAATTGTATCGGAATTGAGAAAAATATTGGAATCGTCCCATCACTAGTACATATATTTAAGAACGTAGCTCTTCAAAGTTTTATTTATGTATTTTTTTTTTTTTTTTGTTAAAATAATAGGAAGCATTACTTTTGGAACGACCATCGTACATATATTTAAGAACAGTTCAAAGTTTGCAATATATCCATTGTTGACATTAGGCAGACAAAGAACAAAAGAAAAGAAATAAGATTTTTTTCAGGCCTATAAAATTACTGAAGCCAAGTAAAAGCTATTAAGAAAAGTAATTTGAAACTCCTTCAAGTTAACCCCAAATTTAGTGTTATTGTTTACTGACCTTGGCAATGAAAAAAGAAAGAAAAGAATACATACACAAGACAAACAATTCCCTGCCTTTGTCAACCAGTAGAACCCTTTTCGTTTTCTTTTATTATTTGAGTATGTAAGTTTCTGCTTGCCTTCCCAGAGCCTGATTAAACTATGCAACCCCGAAATTATCAAGCGCGTACAAAAGGATTACAAACGGATTTAGAACAGAAAATTTCTAGAGGGCAATGCTCAGAAACAGTATGATATTTTATCTCCCCCTCCACTTAAGAGCGGGTCAAGGATCAAAAAGTGATCTTGAAGATCCAGAGCCTTAAAGAACAAGCATTCTGGCAGTAAAAAAAAAAAAAAAAAATGCTTTGCCAGCCTAGCAGGGGTGCCTCAGGCGATTAGCAACGAACTAACTCCTTTTCTAAGAGAGATCGAGAGGTTAAAACCTGGAAGAGTGGACCTCCTAGAACTGCACATATGGAAATGACTTACTGTTAACTTTGGGGGGAAGGGGTGGTGGTGGTGGAATGCACGCCATTGCAGAAAGATTTGGCGAAAGTCGCGAAGGCGAGACAAGACAAAGTTTTTCTGAGAGAAACGTTCTGGTTGAATAGAAATATAGTCATGAATAAAGCCTACTCGCACTGATGAGCTGTGAAACAGCGAAACAGTACTCTATGTAGACGACTCATATATATATATATATATATATATATA
>NC_136510.1:93091540-93109040 GCF_053919585.1 Euprymna scolopes
TTAGGTCAAATATCAATTCCGCAGTGAAGTTTGTTTTGGTTTAATTTCAGTAGTCACATCACACTCGAATTATAAATGAATGTTTTTGTTTTCTCGAATTCTAAATGAATTTATTTGCTTTAATTTTAATTTAAGTGTAATGCAAGTGAAATCACGATATCGTTGCGTTGTAATATTTGTGTAAAAATAAATGCTGAGTTGAAAGTACTAATAAATAAAGGTCATAGTTAGATTTCACGGTTAGAGTCGTTAAAACCGGAAGTAAAATCCGTTTAGTCTCTCAGATTGCGTCCTACACTAACGAAAGAAAAAACAAAAGAAAACAATAAAAGTAATCGCGTTTAAAAAAATAAAAATTAATTTGTTTTTATTTCTATTTTATTATGGAAAAAACAGAAAGCATTAATCAGGGAAAGAAGATAAAAAAGAAAAGAAAACGGCATAATTAACCTAGTAAGATTCCAACCGGTGTATTTCCTCGTACTGTTCCTTGTGAACGAATCAGCTGTGGTGTAAATGGGGAGAGGGAAAAGGAGGAATATAATAGAGAGAAAAGATGTTGCAACTTCCATTGAATCTAAGCGATTTTGGCAGTGGACTCTCACCGGAGAAAATATAGGAATGTACCATTGTCGAGGAACTGTAGAGGTAATAGGCCTATAGCAAACCCCAGATAATGTGCTACAGTCTGTACGCATTACATTTGCATGTAATTTCATGATTTTTAATCCTATTAAGGTCAAAGTCGATGGGGAAAAATGAGTTCATATATATATATATATATATATATATATATATATATATATATATATATATAAGAAGATAAAATAGAAGAAGATGGATAGAAGATAGAAGATAGAAAGATAGATATAGATAGAAGAAGATAGATAGGAGAATATATAGAATAGAAGAATAGATAGAATAAAAGAATAGATAGAATAAAAGAATAGATAGAATATAAGAATAGATAGAATATAAGAATAGATAGAATAGAAGAATAGATAGAATAGAAGAAGAAAAAATAGAAGATAGAATAGATAGAAATAGATAGATAGAAGATAGATAGAAAAAGATAGATAGACAGATAGAAAAAGATAGATAGATAGAAAAAGATAGATAGATAGAAGATAGACAGAAAAAGATCGAAGATAGAAAGATATATATATATATATATATATATATAAGTTATAAAATATATATGTCAATTAAGCTACACAGAATATTCCGCGTTTCATTCACGCTAGGATTCCTCAGGCTTATGCCTGACGAATATATATATATATATATATATATATATATATATATATATATATATATACCGGGAGGCCGGTTTGTCCAGGCATCTTTTGCAACACACAAAGTTTTGGAAATAAATATATATAATTGGAAATGAATGAAATTCCTTCAATATTGCCATCCTTGTCTATTTTACTACATAGATCGTTTTTATACATTACATTACCATATCCCCCAACCTCCTCTCTCTCTTTATATATATATATATATATATATATATATATATATATATATATATATGCAAAAATAAATATATACATTACATATACATGAAAAAATAATCATTTATTACTTAATAATTAATCAATTTACTTATCAGTTAGTCTTAAATACCAAAAATTGCTCGTATCTGATACGTTGATTAAAAACATGTTGGCCAAGGATAATCTATAAATAAAACTCGGAAATTTCATCCGTAAAATATGTGTAAGCGATGGCAACCTGCCATCATGCTTAATTCAAGAATGTTTTATAGATATCGCCCTTTCGAACAGCTGGTTGGAAATTTTTAAAAGCCCGCACTGCACGACAGCCAATATGAATCGTATGTCGATAGGGCCGGAAATGCAAATACGTCTTTCTACATTGCTATTCTTTCCTTGATATTTTTTTTTTCTGTGTTGGGTTCCCAACTCTGCTCTGACCAAGTACACCAGGTTCATGGGATGTTTTTTACTGTTTTTTTTTTCCGATTCCGATATGATTACCAATTCTGTTTGTAATTCTTGATTCCACAACAATTAGGGATTCTGTAATAAAATCCCGATTCCGATACAATTATTGATTCCGTTTATATTCTCGATTCCCATACAATTACAGAGTTGGTGTAAATTCCCGATTCTGTTCTAAATCCACGATTTCCATACGATGACGATTCAGATTCTTTTTAAATCTTTAGCTAACTGAAAAAAACAAAAAAAAAACAAAACAAAACAAAACAAAAAAAATGTAATATATGCAAATATTTCCGCAAATATAAAGATGCACTTGTCGGAGGGGGGGGGGGTGATGTCTAGATTTTAGTTTCGCTGGTAATTTAAAAATCAATAAATATTTATCATTTTATTATTAGTAGAAGCAATGAAGGATTTTGCTTTAAACAAAACAAACACAAACAATAACAATAAGCAAATTCGTTTTTGGCATCGAAAAATAAGCACAAAGTTTTCCGATTCCGATACCCTAAAAGATTCCATTTTTTTCGATTCTCGATCATAATTCCTATTATTTACTTCTCCAAGAGAGAGTTTTATAAATTGCTGGTCGTCCCGATCGTAGCTACCGCACTTTGGGGTGATTGCATCAAATCCAGGAGTAATTGCGCGAACTAAAAAAAAAAAACAAAAAAACAAACAAACAAAAAACAAGTGCTCTTTATATGTGTGGTTGCCAAAGGAGCACTTTTAGCTAGTTGGCGCAATTACCCCGTACTTAGCGCAATTACCCCAAAGTGCGGTATATAAAATAACAACTGGTAAACTTTTTGCTAACTTTTGGCTTTTCCAGAATGCTTCACTTGGAAGAGGGGAGGGGCTAGACCTTCAACCTATGTTAAAACAACGTTATGTTTCGCCTTACTGCAAGTGGAAGTAGATTATTTACATTTGTGGAGCCTTTTGGATGGTTAATAGTTGACAAATGAATTCTGTTGGACCTTAGTTGGGTTGCGTAAATGATTAATAGGCTGATACAACTTAATTACAACACCATATGACTCAATATACACGTGAAGAAGGCCGCGTAGAAAGAGAGAGAGAGAGAGAGAGAGAGAGAGGGGGGCGAAAGAGAGAGTTTGTTTGAAGTCAATGCAACACGTTAACAGATAAAATGATATTGCTTGGCAAAATGTGACTAAGCAGTGATTATCTCTCTCTCTCTCTCTCTATCTCTTCCCATATACTGATCAGTGATTTGGAACGAAGATCAACTCGAATGAACACCCTATGTCTTCCATCAGGTGTATTTCGAATTATTGAAAGTATAAATAAGGAAAGAAATGGACATGGTACTATTTGCGTTTTGAATTTCCAATGGTTCTGTTTGTTTTTCACTATTCACTAATAACATCCAATGTGAACATACCTAAAGATGGTCGGAGGTTACATCGGCCGAAACGTTGTGGAAAAACAAACCAAATGAGAATAATAGTCCAAATAATACAAAAAATGATTATAAATAAGGAGTTTTGCTTTCAAGGCGGCCATATTTCTCTATGCAAAGATCACACAAAATCCTATGCGAGATGAACCACTGGTAACAAAATAAAGTGTAAGGTTATGTACACAACATCGGTAGAGTTAGATAGTTTCTAGAGCGACAGAAAGATCTAAATATTTTCCAGTAACCATATCACAGATTGGATGTATGTCGTCAATTTAGACCCTGAGTGAGTCAATTATCGAAGCATAAAATGACGTAACGTAGCTTGATATGCCGTAAAACTCCCCCAAACCAAGCAACCAGCAAATCGATCGTGAATTAGGTCGACATATTTTTAAATCAATGCCATTAATTAATTTTACATTTTGCCAACAATGTAGTTGATTTACCTTCCCAGGACACGTTAGATAAAAGTTTTAAACTTTAAGATAAACCAGCTGTACTTACCTGGTGTTATCCGGGATTAGTTTGTAATTTTTTAAAAATCTATTTGCACATTAGAAAAGTTATACAGAAAACAAAATAAGATTTTAGTTGTAAGAGGAACCGTTCTTTTCATGTTTCTGGAGTTTCCAGATAAGTATTAACCATTCGTACTTTTTTTTTGTATTATTCAGACTATTGTTCTCATCTTGAGTGTTATTCTCAGAACGGTTCAATCGATCTTGTCGATCACTGACAAACTCGGGAATCTCCACGGAATTCGAACGGATCCCTTTATTTAATCCATTAAATTTCAGTTCAAATGCTACGTAGCTTATACTTGGTTCACAAGATAATTTTATGCAGATTTTCGAAACCCGGCCAACACGTGGTAAATCAGCTAGTGGCATAATATTTATGGAAACAAGTGTCTGTCCACGTGTTTTGTTTTTAACTCATTTTTTTTTCTATTCACCAAATGTTTGTTCGTTTCCAATTCGTTTGCCTCGTGAAAACACCAACAAAAACACGAAACAGATTTCTTAATGCCACGACAGTTAACATTTGGAAGATCAAAGGAAGAAATATTCCGAAGACTCTGAACGATGGGAAGGTGGGCAAAGTAATAGGAAAAAAATCAGTTGCTTATATATATATATATATATATATATATATATATATATATATATATATATATATATACACGTATGTAATTTATAATATATACATATATGCTCTCTTTCTTTATATATATATGTGTATATACACACACGCTCTCTCTCTCTCATATATATATATATATATATATATATATATATATATATATATATATATGAGAGAGAGTGTATACACACACATATAAAGAAAGAGAGCATATATGTATATATTATAAATTACATACGTGTATATATATATATATATAAAGTGTATTACATATAGAAATATATATAACAGATAGAGTAAGAGAGAATATATATATATACAATATATATATACATATATATATATTGTATATATACGTTAATATATACACTGTCTCATCACCGTTCCTCCAAATAGAAAAGTGATACCAACGAGCAGAAAAGGGTCTAGAAGAATGGAAATATCGAGGAGAGAGCACTGGCCAGACCTCGGCAGGACAAGCGCGAAGAGAACTGGGACCTTGGGGAGGCTTAGTGCACTCAAATTCCAGTATACACCAATGGGCACTGCCAGCAAGAAATCAATGATAAGGGGCTGTTGCGATGACGCAAATTCATTTGCAAATGCTATCGAAGGAGGTGGAGAGAGCTGGACGTCTGGGGAAACTTGTTGTCACTCAGCTTTCAGAGAACACCACAGGTTTCAAATCAGATCGTTTGTTGACTTGCGTGAAAGCTCCATGTGAGCCAATAATAACATTATTATTATTATTATTATTATTATTATTATTATTATTATTATTATTATTATTATTAATAATAATAATAATAATAATAATAATAATAATAATAAACTTTTTAAGTAAAAAAGAATTTGCTAAAAAATTTTAAATTCGTCATTATTTGTTTTATTTCATGTTTCATTCATTTCATTTATAATCGGGTTTGAAAAATTTTGCAACTACCGTGGAATTTCCACGGGTTCTGCTAGTTTATAATAATGTGGGTTTAACAGGGAGGAAGTAAATGCCATGTTTTTAGATATGCCTCCTCTGACGGTTGAACTCCGGTTTCCGGGTCCACTAGTGAACGCCATCAACATTGTGAGAAATGAATCTGTAATTCCCAAAATAGGAGAGATAGCAGCATGTATGATAAGACTTCTAAATACTACTACGACCGATTCCGAATTTTTTTTTTTTGTTTTTATATACAAACGAGTCACGACATATCAGGGCCCGAAGGAGACTCGGGGATAATGGTTAATGAATGTACGGTGGTCACCGTTACAACAATTTAGTAAAGTGTTAATAGTTGAAATTGGGTATAATTTTATTATTTAAGAAAGAAGAACTTGTTTACATTGGACTTGAAGACGACAATATTGTAGTTAGCCGTACGGTTAGTACCTGGATGGGTGATAATCTAGTAATACCTTCACACACTAGCAATAAGTGCCTTTCTGGCTGAGAAAACCATTACTACCACTACTACCACCACCACTAATACTACTACTTTAAAATCTAAGTAAAATCTTATAGGGCCTATTGTTTTGAAAGGCTGGAACCCGTGATCCTCTTTCCAGCTATACACAAAATTAATATATAATCCTATAATTTATTCTTGTGTGTTGATGTTCATATTAAAAATCCGTTTTTCTATTTATTTAAAATGAAAACACAATTTTGTTATATAAGGGTCGTAGAATTGCATTCATCTGCAAAAGATCTAGCTAATTTGCATATTCTTTTAAACATTCATATTAATCAATTCCCTATTAGTTTTTTTCGGTTTTCTTATGGGATGATCATCTTTAGTTAACTATTACGTGTAATTATATTCATTCATATATTCAACATGATTTATATTTGCGTAAAAAGTTTATAGTAAACACAAACTCCTTTCTATATATATTTATGCATGCGTATATATATATATTTGTTTTAAAAAATTTGCCTACTAAACTCGTCTGTCCGTTTTGGGTCTATAGACATGAAACTTAATATATATACAGATTCGAACTCACGCGAAACTGTATGTTTGCGTTTTAGCCGAAGAAAATCGATGCTAAAGTGTGAAAATTGAAAATTTTAAAAATGGAATTTGTCAGGTGAAAGTCAAACGACGGCATTACGAATATGCATGCGTAATGTAATAGCTCTTTGTTCATGTTTTAATTTTTAGCCTTGTAGCAAAGATGTCTTCAATGCCCAGGCATTAACATCAAAGCAAATCGTAAGCTAAACGTTTTGGTTTCGATTCTCGGTCGCGGCGCATGAGCCATTTTTATCTTTTAACTTTTTAAATCGTTACTATATATTGGGTTCAATATAATAATAATAATAATAATAATAATAATAATAATAATAAAATACGAAATCCGCATTAATCTAAATATCTTAAGCATATTTTACGACTGGGCAGTGCGGGTTGGCCTGCTAGTTGTATATAAAATAGTCGTTTGCGGTAGGTATTTTATTTCCTTGAAACCAAAAAAATCGACGAAAGATCAGATAAATATATAGCTTATTTAACACATAAGGAGATGAAACACAAGCTCAGGGTGTGGTTTTGAAAAGCCAGCGTACTAGAATAAGTCCACTCCAGCCCAAATAATGCCTGAGCAACCCCGTCGTCATTTCTACGGTGATTAGCAATAAATTAACCAACCCACAATGAGAAGGTAAAGCCTGGGAGGTTAGATCTCCTAGAACCGAAGAGAATCGTACCCCAGCAACAAAAGAACTATCGGCCTGATTGTCAAAGATGTATCCCCAACTGGTACAGACCTCCACCTAAGCTGTGTCAGGGAATAACGCCATTTCATACAAAAGGTTGATATGCTGCAAAGCACACAAATTGAACCTAGCCAAACCAAACCCAGGTGACAGTGAAGCTATTTAATTTGGAGATTGCCTCTCATCCAACTCACCTGTCTGATTCTATCGTTCTTTTCAACACATGTCTTTCATACCAAGATTAGTAGCGCCAAACCGGTCCCTTCCCAAACACATTAATCGAAAAGTTCGGCTACCAGTAAAGACCCTTACACCCCAATGACCGGACATACAAGGACATTGAAGTGAGCAACTGACCACTATAAAAAAAGGACACGGAATAGAATCTTACGCATACGGTCGATACGGAATTAGCACCGATTTCTTGCATTGAATTATCCATTTCTTTCTTTTACTCCGCCTTTCTTTTTTTTCCTTGTTTCTTTCTTTCTTTCTTTTTCTTCTCCTCTTCCTCCTACTTTTACCCCACCTTTTCTTTCGTGTTTTTTTTTCTCCTTGCTTCTTTTCTCCTCTTCCCACTCCGCCTTTTTCGTTGTTCTTTTTCTTTTCTTCTTCCACGTCTCCTTCCCATACTTTTACTCCAACCTTTTCTTTTTCGTTTTGTTTTTCCTTTTCTTCTTTTACTTCTACTTCGCTTTTTCTTCTTTTGTGCTATTTTCTTCTTTTTCTTCTTCTTTTTTCTCTCCTCCCCCCTCCCACTTTTGCCCCGCCCTTTTATTCTTTTTGTTGTTTTCTTCTTCTCCTTCCAATTTTACTCCGCCTTTTTTTAAAAATAATTTTCATTGTTTTCTTCCTTTTCTTTTTCCTCCTCCTCCTCCGCCATTTTTCTTTCTTTTGCCCCCCCCCTTTTTTTTTGCTCGTCAATGTTCTTCTCTACTTGTAGCATCCTTTTTTTTTTTTCGTTTTCTCTCTCTCTTTCATGTGACATTATTATTTCTTTCTATCTGGCTGTCTCCCCCTCCCCTCTTTCCATCCTATCTATATTGCAGCATTTATTACTTTATTTTTCTTCCTCTCCTCGTAAAATTCTTCTCTCTTTTTCAGCGTCTTTTTTTTTCCTCCGTGTATCATATATTATCCCGCCTATCTGCCCATTTTAAATATAATTATCCACTGACACGTGTTCCGTCGTCTACGACTCATCAGAGTGGCTGAATCTAGTGAGATTCGAAATTTTTGTTTTTGTTTTTGCGATACGTTTTTGAATGTTGAATACGTTTTCGTAAATATTTGAATTCATTCATAACGTATCGCAAAAACAAAAACAAATAACATCTAAATAAATCGCGAAACATCCAGAGAGTCGAGCGAGATGGACGCGCGGGTAAGGGGGTTAGGTTCATTACCGCAGGGTCCCGATTTCGAATCTCGCTAGATTCAGCCACTCTGATGAGCCTTAGACGACGAATCACGTGTAAGTGGATAATTAATTTTAATATATATATATATATATATATATATATATATATATAGTGGCGTAGCGAGAGTAAAAGTCACGCGGTGCGGTCTGCTCAAACGTCACTCCACTGACATGTGTCACCCCTCATTTGCTGTAACACGGACTGCCCCTCTTAGACACGACACTTTATGTATGTATATATGTATGTATGTATATATATGAGGCAGGTAGTACTGGGTTACATGGTACCAGTAGCACATGACATGACCTGACATAATGGTCGGGTCACCGGCGACTAAACTGGTTCCCCCACCAGACTTGTTTGGTGAGGAGGGCGGCTAGTCTCCCTGAAGGATTAAAAACAAGACCTTCCAAAGGGCGAATGAACTCTTTTTCTGGGTCAACGGCCAACTAGCACCATGTATATTTGTGTGTGTGTGTGTGTGTGTGTGTGTGTGCATTGGGGTAGAGAGGGCTCCCGTAAGCCGTGGTGAAGCCAACCTTTCTAGGAGAAGCAAATCTCTGATTTAAAAAATCATAAAGCGGAAGACCAGTACCCGCATTATGCTGGGCTGCAGTTTAATTTGTTGCTGGCTATCTTGCTCTTGCTTGTTGCTGGATCTCAACATTTTGAACCGAGAGACAGACTTAGCTGTCGTACAAAGCTAAGACTCTGTAACATCATATTTGTATAGATACTCCCTCAGGCATTTGGGCTCATGGATTTTAAATGTCTGAGGGAGTGGCACTCGTCTGACAAGACGTTGCAATCATCATGTATATATATATATATATATATACATGATGATATATAAGCAAGTAGTTAATAAAACATGTTAAAAACACTTTGAAAAAGAGTTAAAAACATATTTAATTTGATAAGGAAACACTAAATAAGTGGATAGTCCTTAATGCGCAGAGTTTCAAAGAAATACTTTCCTTCTCATCAGAGGGTAGGATTTAGCAAAATGCGGGATCAGATTTTGCTTGTAAAAGTATTTGATGAAACTACAAATAAGTCATAGATCTTGATAACAAAAAGTGAAGCAGAGGGAATAGGGTGAAGAAAAAAGTGATTTCATGTGAATGGATAGTCTGGTGAAGGGTAGAGTATCCAATGACGGTAAAATCCAAATATGCAGAATCCAAGAAAGTTGGTTTTATTATATATATCATATATATATATATATATATCATATATATATATATATATATATATATATATATATATATATATATATATATATATATATATATATATATATATATGATGCACTGATGGACTCTCCTGTTGATTTTGATGTATGGGCTTCTGCCACAACAACTAAGTTGCTCAGAAATTCGCATATATGATTTGTTTATAGTGGTGAAGGCTTTGTGTAGAACCAACCACACTTCTTAGTATTACTGCTTTGTCAGTGCAAATGACTGCCACAAGACTGAGTATGCAGTAAACCGCGGGTTTTTGCATTAGTTTCCTTCTCCTGGATGCATGTCTTAACGAAGACTGGGGGGGGGGGTCATCTCTACCAGTGAATATATATAGCGCCCCCAGATACCAACCTGGAATTTCTACGACTTTCTTTCTCTTTAATATATGTACATATATTGTATTCTTCTTATTAATATTTTTTTTTATTGTGGCATTCTACTCTTATTCTAGCTCCCTCTCTTGTATAATTCTTTCTTTCTCTCTTTCTCGTAAGATTCCTCTTTTTCTTTCTCGCCATTTCTCTCTCTCTCTCTCTCAGCATTATTTTTCTTCTCTCACCTGTGGCATTCCACTTGGTCCTGCCCCCTCTCTCAAAGCATTCCCCTTTCTCTTTCCCTCAGCATTCTTCGTCATCATCATCATCATCATCATCAAAGCCGGTTAGCAATTACACATTGTAGGTCGGGATTGCGTCCACCCAGGATTGATTAACTCGTTAGGTTTCCTTTCATCTTCGTTCCGGTCATCGAACGTGTAATTAGCACGGACACTAAATGATCATTCCATCATTGCCAACTGACCTCTGGGTTAGAGCAGGGGGTGGGGGGAGGGGTTGAAAAAGGACTTGAAGTGGACAAAGGCATTGAGTATGCGCGTGTCTGTTTCTGAACTTCAGACCATGTCCAAAATCCCAGCCACATATATTAAACACACACACACACACACACACACACACACACACACACGTGCGTGTTGAATATGTATATGTGTTCTTGTGTGTATTTATTCACGAGTGTGCGTCTGTATGTTTGTAAGAGGGAGAGTGTTTGTGTGCGGCCGGATCAACTAATACTTCGTAAAGAAATCTCGATGGTGGCATGTAAAAGAAATGAATTACCCCTTAAGGTGTGAATATATATATGTGATACACATGTCTCTATTGTTTCATTTTACTTCAGTCGAAGTTCTCAGAAATCAAGGCAGCCACTACCTGGAGCTAACACTTGTTATCTATATTCGAATGTTCCATTAAAGTTCTTTATCTCTCAAACACTGAGTTAATAAAGAAATTGAGAACATAATTTCCCCAATTAACCATTTTCATATGTTGTAGCATATCTTTTGTTTTGGTCTCTTTATCTTACTGGATCCCAGGATGAGAATTCATCTGGTCTGGTGAAGTATCCAGCTTCGTGCTGTTACTTGCTGTCACTTGGATAAGATGCACCATTGCTCGTTAATTTAGCCATAGTTAGGAGATCTTATTTGGGCAGCGAATATCATGTGATTTTTAATATTTGGTCAGGATTTTACTTCTAGAGAAAGGTATCCTCATGCCAGGTTGTTCTGGCAAACCCCTGTACAGAGAGACCTTAGACACCCGAGGATAGTGTCTAGTAAGCATTCAAGTTCTCCCCAGTAGGCATTCAAATTCTCTATGTGTGTGTGCGTGCTTAAATACATAAGGCTATGTGCAAAAGAATAGGAAAGAAATAAGTAGCAAGTCTCTCTCTGTCTCTCTCTCTGTCTCTCTCTCTCTCTCTCTCTCTGTTTATACGATTTATAGTTTTGCTATGTTTTTCCTCTCTGTTATATACACTAAGAGAGAGAGAGAGAGAGAGAGAGAGAGAGAGAGAGAGAGAGAGAGAGAGAGAGATGAGGAAAATAATAGAGACTAAAAATACATATATGATATCCTCTTTCTTACTCTATCTCTCTCTACTAGTGTTGGGACGATTAATCGATATCAGGAATCGGAAACAATCAGGACTTTTTCGGATATGGAAATCAGTATCGAGTCCGGAAAATTAGTGCCTATTTTCCAATGCCAAAACCGATTCCTTTAATTATTTATTTTTTTATTTAAAATTCAATCCTCCATCTTTGACACTAAAAATAAAATTATAAATATTTATGGATTTTACAATGCCAGTAAATTTAAAATCTATAGATCAATTCAAAAGTGAATGTTTTATGTTTGCAAAAATGTACGCATATAATGCGTGGGTTTTTTTTTACGGTAATTTGAAAAGAAAATAACAAAATAAAAAAAAACAACAAAAAAAAAACAACAACAAATAAACAAACCCCTCTACAACTACATATTAAGAGATTTACAAGAATCGGAATCGGCAATTGTATCGGAATCGGGATATATATTGGAATTCTACCATCACTAATATATATATATATATATATATATATATCCTTTCTTACCATCATCCACCGATATACGCCTTAATACACTGAAGACGGAAATTATGGCCGAAAATGATAGTTCTTTTAGAAAAAATACATTCATTTTTTTAAAGACATTTTGTATTGCTATGTGGCAACTAATAAGTATTAGGTTGAGAAAAAGTTCTTGCGGAATTTTTAATTTGGATTTCAAATTATGTATTTTTAAATAAGTTTTCGTTATAATACCTTTACTTTATATATTATTTTAAAGAGTATTTTTGCACTAGCTAATCGTTTCAAAACGTTTATGCATTCTTTTTTTTTAGAACGTTGAATACATGATGGGGAAAAAAGCAAATTCGCACAATTTTCTTATTTCCATTCAAGCCAGACTGAAAAGTTGCCGGAACAGCTCCCGATATCAACGAAGCGTTTGGCACGGTAACCACTACTGAATGCACAGCACAATGGTGGTTTAAGAAATTTCGTGGCGGCGTTGATAGTCTTGAAGATTATGAGCGTACTGGTCGGCCATCAGATGTTGACAACGATCAATTAAGAGCTTTGATTGAAGCCAATCCATGCACAACTGTTTGAGAATTTGCTTCTGGGTTAGATGTAGCGTATGCGACGATTTCCAACCATTTGAGAGGGATTGGAAAGACAAAAATAAAAATTGATAAATGGGTGCCTCACGAACTGAACGACAAAAAAAAATGCCGTTATGAAGTGTCATCTTCTCTTCTTTTACCCAAAAAGAACGGCCCATTTCTCGATCGGATTGTGACTTGCGAAGCAAAGTGGGTTCTTTACGACAACCAGCAACGCTTAGCTCAGTGGTTATGCCGACGAAATATACGACACCAAAATGTCATGCTGATAATTTGGTGGTCTAATACTGGCTTCATTCATTACAGTTTTTTTTTTTTCAAATCAAGCGAAACGATTATGGCGAAAACAAATGGATAAAATGCATCAGAAACTTCGACGACAACACCCAGCATCAGTCAACATAAAAGGCCCTTCTCCACGATGATACCCAGCCGCACGTTGCTAAATCGATCCTGCTGAAGTTAAATAAATTGGGCTACGAAACTGCGTCATCCGTCATACTCTTCAGACCCGTCACCTACCGACTATCACTTTTACAAGCATCTCGACAACATTCTGTGTGAGAAATGCTTAAAAAACCTAAGCAATATCAAAAACGCCTTCAGCGACTTCATCGCCACCAGAATGCAAGATTTTTACATTACACTTTTGCGTTGGCAAAAGTGTAATGATTCTGATGGTACTTATTTCGACCAAGAATTTTTTGGTTGAGCTTAGATATGATCATCCGAATTTTTTTTCCATATGAATTCTCTCTCTCTCTCTCTCTCTTTCTATATATATATATATATATATATATATATATATATATATATATATATATACTAGCAGTTTAGCCCGGCTTTACTCGGACCCTATGCACTTTTATAACTTTATGTGTATATATATATATATATATATATATATAAGAATTTTGACTCATATCCAGGTAAACTACATCTAAAATTTCAAGTGTTTAGACCAAAAATTGGGGGAGGAGTTTGGTAGAGTCTGAAACGGTCAATTCTTTCAACCTTGATCTCCTGGCAGCCATATTTGCGCCCAAAAACTGATCAAAAAGCCTGCTGCATATCTGAATTCATTTTATGTAAAATTTTAAATGTTTAGACCCGAAATTGGCTGAATAGTTTGCTAGAGACCGTAAAGTTAAAATATTTTGAACATAAACCTCTAGGCAGCCAAATATTCGGATAATAACGTATTACAAAGCTTATCCTATATCTGAATACACTTTATGTAAAATTTCATATGTTTAGACCATAAATTGGCTGAGTAATTTGGTAGAGATCGCAGAGGTCAATTTGTTTATCTTTGATCCTTATTTTGACCCTTAACAGTTATTGTTTTAGGCTCAAATCAAATAAAAATGTTTGAAACATATCCAAGTTACCTACATCTAAAATTTCAAGTGTTTAGGCCTAATATTGGCAGAGGAGTTTGGTAGAGTTTTCAAAGGTCAAATCGTCGAACTTTGACCCCTTGACAGCCGAATTTCTGACCGAAAACCGATTAAAAAGATTTTCCCAAATCTTAATATCCCTTATGTCAAACCTTGAGTCTGTAGGCTGAAAATTGAAAGAGTAGTTTGGTAGGGAAATGTACACACACATACACACACAATTTCACTTATTTATATATATATATATATATATATATATATATAGATGAGAGGAAGAGTGAGGCAGAAAGGAAGATTCTGTGTATATCAATCATATAAGTTTATAACATGAGCGTGTGTCATTTCAACATGTGTTTCTGTGCGAATACGTGTATGTATGTCTGAGAATGCGCTTACCATTGTGAAGAAGTACCTGTGGAAACGCGGGGAAGGAGGGCGCACCTGGGTCCTACCAGTCGACCCGGCTTGTGAAGTAAGTGACACAGAGGTCTGACCCCAATATCACAGTCTCTTTGTTGTCACATAATTGGGGGCTCTGCCATTAAAGATACGTAAATGGCTTCCCTATATTGCAACCATCTTCCGAATAGAGATTGGCGAGAGGATGGTGGTGGTGGTGGTGGTGGTTGGGTTGATGTATGTGGGCAGGGTCGGTGATCACTTTCCCCCAAGCGCTATTTCATTCCCTTCATGAGCCTCACCACCAACTCCACTCTTTTCAGTGTCCGAGACCAACGTAATAAATGTAATACTTTTGATTCTGGTTAGACTGAGAGTGTGCGAGAGAGAGAGAGAGAGAGAGAGAGAGAGAGAGAGAGAGAGAGAGAGAGAGTGTGTGTGTGTGTGTGTGTGGGTGTGTGAGTGAGTGAGTGTGAGAGAGAATAAGAAAGAGGAAGAGAGAGAGAGAAGACGGGGAGAATAAGAAAGAGGAAGAGAGAGAGAGAGAAGACGGGGAGAATAAGAAAGAGGAAGAGAGAGAGAAGAGGGAGAGAATAAGAAAGAGGAAGAGAGAGTTGGAGAAGGAAACTAGAGAAAGGGAGACAGAAAGAGAATAAGAGAAAAGAGAGAAAAAGATAGAGGAAAGAGAGAAAGAAAAGTGAGAGAGAGAGAGAGAGAGAGAGAGAGTTGTGTATATTATGTGTGAGTAAAAAAGAGAGGGCGAAAGAGGAAAAAGAGTATATTTGCTTATGCATGTGGAGGAGTGAAAAGGCCGATGAAGAGAGAGAGAGAGAGAGAGAGAGAGAGAGAGAGAGAGAGGGGGGGGGAGACAAGGTGCAAGAGTGAGAGGTAGAGGGTAAGAGAGCAAAAAGGATGGAGGATGTTGACAAATTCTGTATAGGAATATATATAGAGAGAGAGAGAGAGAGAGAAAGAGAGGGAGAAAGAGAGAGATTGTAAGAAATTAAAAGAGTTCGTGAAAGGCTTACGTCAGGCTTGCTTTGTTTCGAATTAAGTGAAATGAGTGGGAAAACATTTTTTTTTATGAAAAGTTCGTTTTAAAATATGTAAAAACAAACAAAACAAAATTCCAGGTAGATGAACGCATATTGGATTTAATAGCTTTTTATAGTTGTACTTTTTTTTCACCCATTTACCGTGTTGTTGACTCTTGAATGGAAGTCTTTCCGTAGATTGTTGTGTTAGATCTTGACCGGATAATGTGTATTATTATTGATCGGACTACTGTTCTCATCTTGAGTGTGATTTTCACAACGTTTCGGTCGATATAACTTCCGACCTTCTTCAGGTGTATCTTGTCGAACTCTGGAATGTTTCTGTCGAACGCGGGAATTTGGACGGAATTTCGAGCGGAACCCTCTATTCATTTCACGGGGGTAGCGTGATCTTGTTCCGTCAGCCATGACTGGATAGATACACCTGAAGAAGATCGGAGGTTACATCGACCGAAACATTATGACATCACATTCAAGATGAGAACAGTAGTCCAATTAATCAAAATAATACAAATAACCAATCCTCATCTCAAAAATTCAGAAACGTCTGACCGGATAATGCCGAAAGATTGCTGATCGACGATTATTAGCATTTATTTAGGTTTATGTTAAAATGTTTTAATAGAAAGGAATGATAGGTTTCATAACTAGCACAAGTAAAAATGAGATTGGCCAGCGGGTAAAAACTGACCACAGAAAATAAGGAGGGGGTTGATCTTTTTCTTAGCCCAGTGTAGTATGGGGAGTCTAGGGATCTAGTGATTGAGCGCAAACGAAAATAAGGCGTCGAAAAATGTATGCACGTTTTTCAAAAACGTGCTACGGTATTAATATATAGATGTGGGGAGATGGATAGATAGATAGATATACAAACTGATAGCTACAAATACAGACATATGAATATAAAAAATTCAGACAGAAAACTAATGGGAAAGGCGGATCGATATGTATTTTTTATAGGGAAGTCATCGCCTATCAAGTCCTAAGACCACGCAGCCACAGGGGTTAATCACTGTCGATGTGAAACAACACTGATGATTAGCAATGGTGGAACTTGGGAAGAATTTGATTATTTTAGAGGGTGGATCATCTCACGACAGGGCTTCCTTTCTAGGGCAATTGCCCTTGACATATCCAAGACTTTTGATAGGGTATCGCATAAAGATCTACTCCACAAGATTTCCAGCTACGGAATGGCTGAAAATGTCCTCTCAATTATTAAATCTATTTTTCTCTGATAGGCTTATAAGAGTAGTTGTCGATTGGCAGAAATCAGAAGATTATAGTGTCAACATTAGCGTCCCTCAAGGTTCCATCCTGGGCCGAACTCTCTTTTCGATCTTCATCAATGATCTCCCAAATCACATTCTTAAATCATTCGTAGACATTTATGCAGACGACACCGCAATCTATGGCAACACTTCAAAGGTCAGCAATGACCAAGATCTTTCCGATTCTCTCTCTTCTATTGAGCACGAGGTGCAATGAGGAAAAAGCTGGCTGGTTAATTTTAATGCCTCGAACAGCACGCTTCTCTCTATCGTCATAATCGTTTTGGCCCCCATCTGGCCCCATCTGAAATGAATGGCTTTCGTGCTGGGGAAGCTTTTGCATCTAACCATCACTGATCTGAAATCGAACACATGCATCAAATCTGTTGCCAGGATCGCTGGAAAAATGCTTGGAACACTAGCGCTCCAGTAAG
>NC_136510.1:93114040-93179040 GCF_053919585.1 Euprymna scolopes
TACGGAATCGGGGGTTCGTAACTGATATATACAATGACTTGATATAAGCATTAAGCGACATTTTGAAGCGGTAAGCGATATTATTAAACGACAGTGTTCGATCCAAGACGGGGTTCTTGGAGAGAGAGAGAGAGAGAGAGAGAGAGAGAGAGAGAGAGAGAGAGAGAGAGGGGGGGTTGTGGTGAAAATAATCGATAGCGTTTGAAGACTAAACGATGTTTTCTTTTGATAATGTGTTTATCATTCATTATTTAAAATGCCGTGTGTTTTATCGGGAATAATCAAAGACAAAGATAAATAAGGGAGAAGGAAATCCGGTTTTGTCATTTTGTGTTTTACTTTCTGATAATTCGAATTGAAAAACGCAAAGAGTTTGAAATATTGAATAACAATAAATTATTAAAACCACAAAATCGTATTATATATATATATATATATATATATATATATATATATATATATATATATATATATATTTAACACTCACACTGCCTCGCTCTATCACAGTTCTTCAATGTCGCTAGACTAGCACCTCTCTCTAGCCAGATAGTAGTAGGTAGAAAACGATATCACTCACTAGATTTTAAAGTCGGTTTTGTACCATGTCCTAGAATGGATTAGTGCGCGAAGCACCCTATCCTGCACAGACTCCATTACCTTGTTGATGCCTTTTTCTTTTCCCTGCAACGTCATTCACCACACCCAAGATGTTGCTCGCCTATCTCTTCTCTATCGTTATTTTCATTACAAGTGCTCGTCTGAGCTCTAATCTATGATCCCCCCTTGCCAAACTCTCAGAAAAAAGAAATACTTGGTGTGCTAAGACCACTATCGATAATTTATTCCATTCTCTATTAGCCTATACCTAAACGTAAATTCCATGAACAAAGTTTCTGTCCTAAAACTCTGTTCCGCTGGCCTGCTTCCAGCTGATTATGATATGGTAGTCTTCAAGTCCAATGTAAACAAGTTCCTGTTGAACCGTCACCTTAAATAATCAAATCATCCAGAATTTCTACTTCTGACGATTATTTATTTGCGGGCTGTTATTCTCATTTACATAATTGTTGCTGCTTTAGCACATTTCGGCCAACTATTCCTCTGTCCTTCTTCAGATATTTTTTTACCCACCCGAAGAAGGCCAGAGGAATTGCTGACCGAAACATGGTGAGGCATGAGGATAACAGTCAACAAATAAATAAATAAATAAATATACACATGACTCATCTCAAAAGATTCAAATAAAAAAATAATGTAATATATTCTACCATTCGGATCAGACCCGACGATGGAAGACCAGATGAGAACAAAAAACTTGTGTTTATAAGGCAAAGAAATTCAACCTTGATCGCCATTCGGAGCCCGTGGCGCAGTGGATAAAAGCGTTGAATCTGTACAATTCCAGGTAAGGATTGTATAAGGATAGCGGTTTCGCTCTTACCCAAAGCAGCTTGGCCAAAACGCGGTGAGACAACAACTATGGAAGGCAATAATTACTAGAGATACAGATTCAGCCTGAAGAAGGCCAGAGGATGAGTTGGCCAAAAGCTACTGAAACAAAAACAACTATGAAGATGAGGATAACAGTTCGCAAATAAATAAATATACAAATTATTCCTTTTCAAAAAGGAATTCCAATAAAAAAAATCTATATGATTATAAAACTCAGATAAGCTTGATTGCTTGGATTTTAAAACCGTCCATCCAGTTTTTGACTTCCGGTTTTCCAAAAATTCGTCTTTTTACCTATTTCAATGGCCGCCATGTCTGAAGTCCGATATTAAAAGCAACTGCTGCTATTCAAAGCATACACAAGGTCAACAATATTATTTGTTTTTACCTTATTTTGACGTGTTTTCCTTAAAAAATAAAAATAATTTATCCCCGTTGAGTTAAAAAAAAAATGATTTAAATTTAAATATACAATATGTAACTGAACTCATATTTATAACCATATTTACTGCTTTTAGTAGCGCTCCTGTGGATTCAGACGATTTATTTTTTTCGGGCCTTACTTATTTTCTCTTCAAGGAAGGGGGAGGGGTAGAAACTTGGTTTTAGTCGTTATTTTAGTAGGGCCGCCTTAGTTTTAATTAGTGCGTAGAGTAATGCTCTGGGGACTTCCTAAGTTTTATTAATTTTTAACTCGCCACTTATAAAAATCTTCCCAATCCCAATAATTGCTTTATATATATATATATATATATGTCATCCACATACAGTACTGTTTCGCTGTTTCACAGCTCATCAGTGCGGCTCGACATGCAACTACCTCAAGCCAGGATTGAAACCCGACCGTTTGTACGGCAGTCAAGGCTCCTAACCATTACGCTATTGGCGGCTGCTTGAACGAGTAGTGAGTTTAACGAGGTTTTGATATCGTTCGAAATACCTCCGCTCGATTTGTTTACACAAAGAGCGTCGCTTATATGCTAATGGTAATTCGTGTTTCACTTCTCAATATGCTCAACTCAAGGTGAGGAGCACTATAGTCATCCACATACAGTACTGTTTCGCTGTTTCACAGCTCATCAGTGCGGCTAACGTGTCTGTGTGTGTGTACTTTTCCCTACGCAATAACTTTGTCAATTTCAAGTCTACAGACTCGACATTTGAGATCCAGGGTACTGAGATTTGGGTAAATCGATGTGATTCATTTTCGGCCAGAAATTTGGGGATTAAGGGGTCAAAGCTCAATGATTTGTCTTTTGAAAACTCTACCAAACTTCTCCGACAATTTTGGGTCTAAACACTTGAAACTTTAGATATAGGTTCCGGGGACATGGATCTAATCTAATAACTTGATTTGAATCCAAAACAATAAATTTTAAGGATTCATATTAAGGGTCAATGTTAAAAGAATTGACCTTTTTGTTTTGTTTTGTTCAAGAAGAACCTCAAAACACCCGGCCAATACCAAGCTGAAATGCTAGTATATCTATAAAAGTGAACGTGTCTGTGTGTCTGTTTTCTGTCTGTGTGTCTGTGTACATTTCCCTACGCAATAACTCTGTCAATTTTTAGTCTACACTCGAAATTTGATATACAGGTTACTGAGATTTAGAAAAATTGATGTGATCGGTTTTCGGCCAAAAATTTGGCGATTAAGGGATCAAAACCTTTGAGAACTCTACCAAACTCCTCAGACAATTTGAGGTCTAAACACTTGATATTTTAGATATAGGTTCCTTTGACATGGATCTATCTTAATAACTTGATTTTAGTCCAAAACAATAAATTTTAAGGGGTCATAATGGGGGTAAAAGTTAAAAAAAAATTGACCGCTTTTTTTCTCAACATACACCTCCAAATACCTGGTCAACGCCGGGCACCCATGCTAGTATATATATATATATACATATACAAGTTAGAAAAGCATTTCATCCTAGGCATGAAAATTGTTAAACAAAATGTTTTACTATAGGCTTTAAAAATAAAGGTACAAAATTCAATTTGAAATTTATTTATCTTCAAAGTGCATTTTATAAATTTTACAAAGTAACGTATAAAAATTTTATATCTTACTTTGTAAAATGTATAAAAGTGCACTTTGAAGATAAATAAATTTCAAATTAAATCTTGTAAAAACCTATAGTAAAAACGTTTTGTTTAAAATTTTCATGCCTTGGATGAAATGCTTTTCTAACTTGTATCGTATCTTTTTAAGATTATATTTTATTTAATTTATTAATTTTGATTTAAAAAAAATGAATGTGGTTTTGCATGTATTCATAAAAACTCCCCTACTCTCTATTTCAGTTTGTATTTCTTCTCACACCACAACTCATTTTTGCAACCCCCTTTGTATTATTACAAGTCTGAATATTATCTCTGTTTCGGCTTGTATTTCTCCTCACACCACAATTCTTTTTTGCAACCCCCTCTTTGTCATACATGTCTAAATAATGAGAAAATCTGAATTTTTTTAACAAAAACTTTAAAATAAATTTTCAGATTAATTTTTTTTAACTTCTTTAAGAATAGAAAATCTTTATAATTTAATTAGAAACACATTTCATATAGGTTTCATTAAAAATATTCAGTAGATAACCAGAAAAATAGAAATGAAAATTTCAAAAAGGACAGTATAACTGGTTACGCTCAATAGTAGTCCTCGCCAGCGAAAGTCTTTGTTATTGTTATTCTAATATTATTATTATTTAAAACAGTTTGTTTCCTGCTCTGTCGCGCGAGGACTAATATATATATATATATATATATATACACACGGTGACTTCTACATAAGCTTCAAAACAATCTGTTAAACTTTGTATTATCCCGATAAGTCTCCTTTTAAAAATATTATTTTATTCTTTCGCTTTAATATATATATTTAAGCCCCTCTCTGTCGTAAATAATCTCACCCGCTACTTAATTGGCTGAAAAATGCTTGTAAATAAGTGGTGAATGAATGTTTGTTTAAAATAGACTTCCGTGGGTCGATGGGTAGAACTGCCGACTGTGAACGCGATGGTTATGGGTTCAAATCTCAACTTGGGAGACGTGCTTGTCTAGCGGCACTGATGAGTTGATACAAAACAGTACTGTATGTCGATGACACACACAGACATATATATATATATGTATACATACATATATATATTGAAATGTAGTTTACTTGAAGCATTGTAAGAGTTATGTTAGAAGGCTATCAAAACGCAAAAAATGAAATGTTGTCGGTGTTGAGAAAGAAAGACAGAAACAAGTGATAAGTTAAAATCTATACCTATAAATATGGATACACACGTATATATTTAATATTTTTTCTTTGACAATAATAAGGTTTTCTTGAAAATTAAAACTTTTACACAATAACGTACTGTGTGCGACTTTCTTCCATGATAAATTTCGAGGAATATCATCTCTTTAAAATGGCGTGTGTTTCCAATCTTCAAATCGCGAATATGAACAAGGGCACAGAAAACATTACAGCAATAAATGGAATAAATTTATATATATATATATATATATATATATATATATATATATATACATATATATATATATATATATATAAACATATGTATACACACACATTAACATATATATATATAAATACACACACATTTAATATATATATATATATATATATATATATATATATATATAAATACACACACATTAATATATATATATATAAATACACACACATTAATATATATATATATAAATACACACACAACCATATAAATACACACATAACCATATAAATACATATAAATACACACACATTAACATATATATATATACATATAAATACACACACAAACAAATATATATATGTAAATATACACATTAACATAAATATACGTATATACATATACAAAACATATATATATATATATATATACACACACATTAACATATATACATCATACACACATACATACATTAACATATATATAATATAAATATAATGTATATGTACATACATATTCACACACAAACATATATATATATGTGAAATTATACATAATGAAAGACACTGTATATACATGTTAAGCCATTATCTATGTATGTGCAAGCTCTTTATAAAATATACACATACATAAACTACACTAACATATATACATTTACAAACCGCTTATAAATGGAATGTGTAGATGCTATTTTAATTAGTAATTGTTTTATATTGCTATAATAACTTACAGTGTCTTCCTACATAATTCTTGTATATTTTAATTGTATATATTTTAATTGTACATATTTTAGTAACTGGATGAGTTTTTTTTTTGCAAAAAAGAAAAAAAAGAAAACGAAAAGATAAAGCAGAATGATTCGCTAAAAAGAAATTTCAAACGATTAATAAAAATTAATTGAATCTACCTGGAGCGCAGCTTTCAGAACCCAGTTGCGCATAAACCTCCCCCCTCCGCCTTCCTTCCATCTCTTGACTGTTACACGCACCTGTTAAATGTAAATTAATTTTTGTTTTGTTGATAGTGTGTACTAGGACATGGCACAGTTGGAAAGGAAGCACTTCTAGACGCTCTCTCCCACATTCCACCTACATATAGTTTAATAATATTTACCATATCAATCATGTCACAAATCAGCAGGATGTTGTCACATGTCGTCACATGTCGAGCACGTTAGAAAACATTGTGCGTTGCATGGAACACCAGCATGTCAACTGGCTGATGATGCAGAAGGAACGAATTTATGTTGACACTTCTCTGCTAAGTTGATGACGACATTTGTCTAAGACTATCATGCAATTAATGGACCTCTTTGCATATTTGTTTAACGCATATAAATGTATTCATATATATATATATATATATATATATATATATATATATATATATATATATATATATATATATAAAATGTATGTTTATATACATACATATATATATATATATATATATCTGTATATACAACCATATATACCCATACATATATACATACAAATATGCAAACACAGAGATATATGTATATGAATAAAATATATAAATATATATTTAAATTTATATTCACAACTATGTATAAATATGTAAATATATATGCGTAATGTTACCTAAATACCTAATATATATGCATACATTTATACATGATAAATCTATATATGCATAAATATATATATATACACACACATAAAAATATATACACACACATACACACACACACACACACATATATATATATATATATATATATATATATATATATATATATATATATATATATATATATACACTAGCAAAAGTACCCGTCGTGGACGGGGTTCAAAAACAGCCTACAGATTTATGAAAGTATGATAGGTTATGAAAAGGAAAAGTTGTAATGAGATAGCTTCGAATTTGGGGGTATCAAAACCAAAGCAAAATATGATGAAAGTAAAAATAAAATAGATAAACCCCACAATCTATCATACCATACCTGTTCACACTGAAATACTTATCACAATATTCTGTGGATCTATATTCAAAAACCTTGTTAAACTTTCTGACATATTTCCATTCTATGAAGGCCAGGTGCGAACGAACACCCAATAATTTTATTATACCATATTTCTTCAAACTGACACATAATTATCAAAGTATACTTACGCAGATAGATATGAAAAGTCTGTGCCTATTTTCATTCTATTGAGGCCAGGCGCGAGCGCAGAGACCACAATTTTAATATACCATCCTTATTTGAGTTAAAACATACTTATCAAAGTATTATGTACAGCTATATCAAAAACACTTGTAAACGTTTTTTTTTTAATTTTAATTTTTTTTATTTCCATACTTTGTGGTCCAGGCGCGAACGCAGACCCCACAATGTTAATGAACCACCGTTCTGCCACATCAAACATACCCATTCCTGTGTTTCGATACATCTATCATTATATGTGATCAGTTTTTTAAAATAGTCAACGATATAGGAGCCTATTCGTGACCAGACACACAAACACGGGCATTCAGCTTTTATATATAGATTACAATAATATTCTTGGTGTGACGCACGAGTCATTTTTTCTACTTTGTAAATCATTACTACACATTAGGTCGGATATACAGGATGGTCGCTAAAAAAGCGGTAAATTATTCAAACAACGATTTATTTTTCCAAAGAATAATTTTTACAAAGTTTTTTAAAGACAAATTTTATATTATACTCATAAATACTCAAAATGTCGTCCTGCGGCGTCAAACAACGATTTATTTTTACAACATAGCAATCACGCATTTTATTCATGATCTAAGCTGACCTTCAAATGTCCCGCTTTTCTAGCGACCACTCTAATGTAATAATAAATAAAAAATTTGCATTAATCAAAATATATTTTTAAGCGTATTTTACGACCGGGCAATTCCACGCGGCCTGCTATTGTATATATATATATATATATATATATATATATATATATATATATATATATATATATATATATATCATAATTTAGGAATTTAAAATTTGTGATTTCAAAAAGTTAAATTTCAAATATAGATATTTTATTATATGCAAGACAAAGAATACAGTATAGTAATATATTTTACTATACTGTATGATTTATTTGCTCTATCTAGTATATTGAGCAATTTTCTTTTAGCTGGGATAGTCTTTTATAAAATACTAGCGGGGGTACCCGGCGTTGCCCGAGTGTTTGTTTCCGGGACGGGGGGGGGAGTTTTAAAAAATGTTATGGTAGGTAAGTAGGAAGGATCAAACCCGGAGTCATGAGTAAAAGTAGGAAAATAAAGTGTGAAAAAAAACAAAAACATCTGCAGCGTTAACAGTTCGGCCAAAAGAAAAGTCCATTCCAGTTGTTTAGGAAAAAAAAAAAAAAAACGAGTACGGTAGGTCGGCGCGAACGTGAAAATATAATGTGAATTGTCCAGCACGCTAACCATTACGCCACAGAGCACTGCAGCTTAGTTTAGTGATTTTAAATAACTTCACATGGAAGAACTACGAAGCCAAACCGGTGTTCTCTTCTCAACTGTTCCTTGTGAACGATCCCCAAACGGTGTTAAGTGGTGGCAGGGGGAGGAGGAATTTATTAGAGAGAAAATATTTTATCACTTCCATTGATCTTAACCGATTTTGGCCGTGACTTCTCAGCAGAAAAAGTATAGAAATCTAAGATTATCGAGGAATTTGAGAAATAATAAGCCTATAACACACCTCAGATATTGTTCTGCCGTTTGTGCATATTATATTTGCATGAAATATCTTGATTTTTAATCCTATTAATGTCAAAATCAGACCGGGAAAAAATGAGTTCATTTTATTTATATAGATAGAAGAAGATAGAAGAAAGAATAGAAGATTACATCCAATAATATCTTATAAGACCGATAATCACCGGATTTGCACACCAGTATATATATATATATATATATATATATATATATATATATACAGGGTGACAAAAAAAAAAACGGGCCCCAACTCTAATTAGGCCTCGTTTCTTAGTGTTTATTTATTTATTTATTTATTTTTTTGTTTAGTCCGAATGAAATGAAACTTTGGTCATAACTAGTTTATTATATTCAAAACATCACATCAAAACACTACGGTCTTTGGCCCTTTTTTCTCTGTTCTACATCATATGTTCTAGATGGCCTCCATTTAGCTTCTTTTTTTTGGGGGGGGGGTCACCCTGTATATATATATATATATATATATATATATATATATATATATATATATATATATATATATATTTATAGGATTTTTGATTAAACAAATTCTTTTGAAACACGTTAATATGCAAATTTTTTCCTTAAAATCCTTACATGTTTTTTTCTTCTTAATAATTTCAGATAGTATAATATTCATAACCTCCATTTAAAAGAAAAAAAAATGATTTTTATGTTTCTCTTTTTTTTATTAAAAAAAGTTTAAATTTTAATAATGCTACTTCTTGTCGATTTTAAAACGCTAGAGCGAACACGCGTTTAAAAGCTCAGACTCTTTTAAACAATATCGCGTACTTACTAAACAGTTTTCTATATAAAAATACAAACACTTCTTATGATCCATGCTTCAATTTCATCAGTCTTGAAAGACAAAGGATATCCCTTAGGGGCAGTAGCGCGTGTAATTGTCAGGCAAGGGTGGCGCAATCACCAACCACACCTCTCCTGAATCGGCACTGTTTGAGTCCAGTGGCAAGAAGACCAGGACGACTGGAAACAATTCCGGGATAAGCGGAGAGCACATACAGCACCTGAAAGTCTCAAATGGTCACCCATTTAGTACCGACCAGGTTCAACGTTGCTTAACTTCACTGATCTAGCGGGAACCGATGTGTCAGCGTGATTATGCCGTATATGAAAGAAAAATAAAAGAAAAACACAAAACAAAGAAACATTTACGATTAAAAAATCAGCCATCATATTTCTCTGAACTTTAAGGAAAGTTAAGTTACTCTTCACTCGTATTTTTTATTACTCCGCCTAAGTTTGAAAAAATAATGTTTAACAGCAGAACCCGTGGACATTCCACGGTAGTTGAACACTTTTAAAACACATGTTAAATAAAACGAATAAAACATAAAATAAAACAAATAACGACAAATTAAAAAAAAAATTAGCAAATTCTTTTAAACTTTTAAAGCTATAAAGAATCGATTTAAAAGTTTAGATGTTTTTCAATGACAATTCAACACACAACACATTGGGTTTTTTTCTGAATAACTTTTCATTTATCAATTAGAAAGGAATAAACGTTAATTCGCTTGTACATTTTTTAAATTTAAATTTAAAAATAAACTATAATTTAAAAACTTAGTCTTTCAATATGACTTTTTCAACAATTACAAAATAAAATAGCTAATTCGAAACCGTCAACAGACAGCCATGTTTCATTTTTTAAAACGTTTTTGGCGAGGAAATTGTTTTAATGATTTTTAACTGATAAAGAGCGATTATAAAGGGAGGTAATTCGTTTTTTATTTATTAATGTTTGCGGTGGTGTTTTTTTTTTGTGAGACTTGACGTACGAACAAGTAAATTAATTTTTTACATATATTTTTACAAAGACTTTTAGCAGAAAACACACCAAAAATTCAGGAAGAGATAGCTTTCGAGCTTTAATTTTGTCGTGCCTTACTATGACATGAAGAGCAGGAGCTGTTTGTCGTGCCTTATTTTGTCTTAGACAAAAACAGGAAAACCATACACAACATATTTTTTTAATTCGTGTTATTAAAGTCAACGCTATCGGTAGCAATCAATAAGTCAGCGCACACAATATGTGCCGACCACTTTATCTACTTTCTTTTTATTGGAGAGTTCGCTTTCAGCCATTTTATTTTATTTACAATCAAAATGAATGCTGAAAGCAAGACCCCAAGCGTTTCGCCCGGGGCACTGGCAGGCACTGATCAAAGGACAGATATTTACTGCCTCATCTCTGGGTAATTATCGCCGGTGGCCTAGGGATAGGTAACGCAGTAAGAATAAAACGTAATAATAAATATAATCGGTTTTGAGAAGCAGTGGGGGTGGGCGTGATGGTTTTAAAGGTGAGTTAGGGAAGGGTGGAGAGGTTTAGTCTGAAGAGGTAGGAGAGGAAAATCTAAGAAAGAAATTGTGGATTACATCGGAAAGAAGAGACAGAGGTATAAGTAAGTGAATGAAAATGAAAAGGGTTTAAGGGGAAAAAGAAGGACAAATGGTAAAAATAATAGAAAAAATTCTGAAGTAGGCGAGGCATATGCAAAATGGATCTTATATAATCGTATAGTCACGTGGTATACCTACTCTTAGCATATATATTAAGTTGGTGCAAAAATAATGTCATTTTTTTTACATTCAACTTCATGTCAAAAACGCATCATTTTCGCAACAACCTAATTACACTCACACACACACACACACACACACACACACACACACACACACACATATATATATATATATATATATATATATTTCACAAAATCAAGACAATGAAGATCGGATTGATAGCAACAAGTTGTGTATTATCATTATACGTTACAATCGTTTCGTGACCGTCCGGGCAGTTTCAAACCGTATATCGTTTGAAAATATTCACAGGAACGGCCTCTCTTCAGACATTGAGAAAACACTATTTAATGAATAATATAGAATCCATTTTCCCTTTAAGGAAAGCTATGTAATAAAAAGTTACCCATGTTTCTTCCATCTGAGCATATTATTTTTTATACTGACTTAAACTTCATTGGTGTATGAACAATTACAGAATTTCCACTTATCTGAACATAATAAATTCGGAATATTTTAAATTATATATATATATAATGAATGAATGACAAAAGTCTATATTCCAAAGTTCATGATGTTGACCATCTTATAATTTCTTTCTTTAATTCAGTTGACATTTACAATTCTTGACAGTATATGTTTCGTAGCACAAAATCAATCACTTAATTATTATAAAAATAAGTGAATCTATTTTGCCCTTAACTCATCAGGAGAAATAGCAATTGATGGATTGATTGTTACTATATTAGGAGTTAAGAGCAAAATCTATCTTGCTGTAGATGAAAAAAATATTGACTTTCGAAAACATTTGTACGCAAGGACAAGTATTGTTTGCGGTCAAAGTTTTTGAACCATGGTCATTGCAAAATAATGACTATGCCATATATATATATATATATATATATATATATATATATATATATATATATATATATATATATATCAGTATATAGCGAAAAAGTACTGTATGTGGATGACTATAATGCTCCTTATCTTGAATTGAGCATATTGAGAAGTGATACACGAATTACCATTAGCGTATAAAGCGATGCTCTTTGTGTAAACAAATCGAGCTTAGGTATTTCGAACGATGTACAAAAAATCGTTAATTCACTACTTGCACAGCAGTCACCGATTAGCGTAGTGGTTAGAAACCTTGGCTGTCGTACGGGCGGTCGGGTTTCAATCCTGGCTTGAGTTGGTTGTCTGTCTAGCCGCACTGATGAGTTGTGATACAGCGAAGCAGTACTGTATATATATATACACACATATATATATATATATATAATTTGTTAAATTGAATAGACATTTTTAGTTTATTAATTTTATTTATCATTAAATCTTTTCCTATTTTTGCTACTGTAATCTTTACTTCAGGTGGGAACTGGCTGATGTAATAACCAACACTTTGGTTTGTCCAACTTAATTAACCTGGTTAGATTTTTACTATTTATATTTATGGATGTTTAATTTTCATTGGTTATGACATAGATTCTTTTTAAATAAACACTTCAAAAGGTTAAGGCTACTAGTAAAGTTTATTTTGTTAATGTAAGTTTTTTTTTAGTTTTTATTAATATTATATACCTTCAAGTATTTCAAGTTTACGTTTATTGTTACATTGTATAAGGAGGCTAGTTTTATCAATTAGGAGCTTAAGTGGGACAGGGGAGCGGAATGTTGGTTTTTCAGGTGTTTGAAGGCGTCACTTTGTTCAGAGTGATGTAATGTTAGTTTTCTGAAAAAATGTCGTGGTGGTCATACATATGTAGATGTTTCTGTTGAAGGAACAGTTTCCCAATGGGCATTTGAATTCACACACACACACACACACACACACACACACACACACACACACACACACACACTATGTCAAGACATTTAAGAACTCGGTTCTTATTGTTAAGAACTCCAAGTTGAAATTAAACTCGGTCACCTAAGCTCAAATGCGCAGATCATGATCATAAGATCCCTCTCGCCGTCATGACGTTTACGTTTTATGTTAATTTCAACTGTATTTTTCGCGGTTAACGTTGGCCATGCGGTTGATTCCTTGCTAATGGAGTCAGAGATGACTTCATGACAGGGTTCGAAACTCCCAACTGGCTGTAATCGTAATTCCACGCACTGATGATTTCCGAAAGGATGAAACACTAGTGTCTGTAGGTAGAAAAACAAATTATAGTAAGATAGATAGATAGATATTTCTGTATAATAAAATAAAGTTGAGTTACTCCATCTAGTTTCAATAAGAAAACCTACTTCAAAAACTTCCTAAACAACTCTGTCTCAATCAGTACATACTTCATTTCATAAACCGTGATTCACTAAACTATTCGTACACTTCTTTTCCGTATGCAAAACAACTTCTTCTTTTTTATGTTTGAGTTATCCGTCCATAATTTTTCATTTTAATATACTTTTATAGAAATGTTTCTGCCATGTCAAAAAAAAAAAAAAAATTCTTTACGTCGCAAGTCTCACGGTCGTACATGAATTCCAGAGCTAATATAACATACTGACGCAACGGGTCATGGGTAGTCTAGTATATATATATATATATATATATATATATATATATATATATATATATATATATATATATATATATATATACTAAACTACCCATGCACTGAAGATTCCCGAAAGGTTATAAAACACTAGTGTCTGTAGGTATTTAATAATTATTACAGTAAAAAAATAATTATATATATATATATATATACTAACTGCCTGTCCAGTGTTGATCGGTCGTAAAATACGCTTTAATATGATGTTTTAATTCATGCAGATTTCGTATTCTATATTATGGAGCCAATACTCTGTTGATTATTATATTGTACCTAATATATGCTAGTGATTTTGAAGATGAAAAAATAACTTGGGTGCCATCATCTAGAATGGAAACCAAAACATTTAGTGCTGCAGACTTAGTTGTTACCGTTTAAGCTATTGTCACCTGGATAAGAATTTAACCAAGATCATTTTACGTATATAAATGTATATTTGCGCATGCGTATAAAAGCACTTTAAGTCGACTTAATCCCAACAAGTTCCCTATTTTTCAATTTTGACCATTAAGCCGCTATTTTTACCGGCTAAAAACAAAATCGATATTTTTCCAAATTTCCTTTATATCAAGTTTCAAGAATACAGAGTACACATTGACAGAGAACTTGGTAGAGACCGTTCCTCAGACAGACAGACAAGGTCACGCACACATATAATACAGGGTGTCCCAAAAAGTGTAGCCTTATTTTAAATGCCAATATATCAGAAACTACTCAGTGTGTTTTAATAAAACTGCACAAACTTTATGTTGGACATCACAAGTTTTATTAGTTAACATTTCAAAGAAAATAAAAATGTGTAGATTCTATGACAGATTTCATAATTTTCAAAAATGTTCAATATGAGCGCCGCCTGGGATTCTGCACACGTCAAGTCAGTCATCAAACTTGTGCCAAACAGGGTGCAGCTTGTCTTTGCTAACTTTCTCCAGTGCGACAGTGATTCTCTGCTTGAGTTCTTCAACGTTAGCAGGAAGAGGGGGGTGTATAGACGAGTTCTTTGAGAAGTGACCCCAAATTTTATGAACACCCTGTGTGTATGTGTGTGTGTGTGTTCCTATTTATTCATTTATATCAAGACATCACACTAATATAATTACGTAAATATAACATAAGAAATAACAGAGACAATTTCTGACCACAATGGGTAATAGTCAACACGTGACTTTCTTTCAATATAAAACATGACTTAAGATAAAGCGTTGTTTATTATTATGAGAAATTCTAGCAAAATATTGGGTTTCGTTGTGGGGACCACATCTGGCTTAATGCCGATGCAATCATGTTGATTTAATCTGATCTTCTATAAATCTATTATACATGGTCTACACTTATTATTAATGATAGTTATAATACTTATACATTATAGATTTTTGTTCGCATTATTGGCTACCTAGAGTGCTCCATTCTGTTACAAACCGATATGTTTTGCAGTAAGTGTGAAACACTTCTTTCTCTTACTGTATGTTTGTATATGGGCCAAGACTTAGAAGCTACACAAAGTCATTAGTGTATATATTGAAGTAGTAAACCGAGGTCACAAGGTCAATGTTTTTCATGCTTGGGAATTTGTCATCAGCTCAGGAAATTTCCATAAATTCTTTATCAAAAAAGAGTCACGGCCATCAAAGGCAAACGACCATTGAATACAAAGTAGCTGGCAATGACTCACGTGAGCCATGGTAAAATCAATTGACCGTTCCTTTTGACTGACCACAATGGGTAATAGTCAAGCCCAGACATGTCCTTCCCTAACCCACGCCTCTGATGTTGTGAAAGCAGACATTGGTGACTATGCTCCCCCCTCTCTGTTTCTTTCTCTCTCTCTCTCTCTCTCTCTCTCTCTCTCTCTTTCTCTCAGAAAATCAAACTAGTCCCGATTTTTATTCGTTGCCTTTCGGCTATGAACAAAGTGTAATACCTGTTCTGGTGCCACACCAAGTCTTTTCAGTCCTTGGTCAGTGAATGGAAAAGTCCTTTTAAACTAAGGAAATTTTTAATTTTTGCTCCAATGCGGAGTGCCCTTTGGGGGTGGGGAGCGGGAAGAGGCGCTATATAATCTTCTCCGCTTTAAAAACCGACCTTGCGTAACGTTACCCAACACGTTGTAGTCTCAGTTGCAAAGTAGACAAAGAATAGAAAAGAACTTCACCTTACATTTGTTTTGTTGTTGTTGTACAACGACATTTATTTTTTCATTCTTCCGCCACGCGTGACTTCTAGTTATGATTGTTACGTCTCACGTTATCGCTTTCTCGAACGTGCTAGTCTTCTTGAACGTGACGTCATTTTGCTCACGGCTCAGTATTTGCATATAACCGTCCACGCTGTTACACTTGTGTCTAACACTGCTCTCGTGGGGAGGCAAGTGAATGAGAGTAGAAAATTGATCTTTCGTTGGAACTCTCGCTTCCCGTATTTTCTCCTTTGGTCCTCACATTCCATTAGTGATGTTTCTGGCAAAAAGATCAGAATTGATGACGTCTGGGTCCAAATCTATTGCATCAAACACTTGTCTATATGTTACTACGATAGCGTGTGTGTTATTTTCTGTGCCACGCTTACATCCGGGTCGTTTAATGGTTATGTACTTCCATTTCTTGTAATAAATAATGTTACCTAAAATTCTGCATAAGTTTTGGTTTCAGTTATAGCTGATAGCACTCAAGTCATTTAATTCTTTTGTAAATAATTTTACTACGAATTCTTCATAATTTTAGCTAATGGCACTCCAATCTATTTTTTAAAAATAAATTTCTCAAGAATTCTTCATAAGTTTGGGTTTCGATAGCTGAAGGAACTAAAGTTATTCAGTTTCGATTCAAGCTGATGAACCCAAGTCATATAGATATATTTCTGAAATCGCAACGTTATACTATATAAAAATCGATAGACCATTAACTCTATAATAATATATACGAAATCCGCAGGAATTAAAATATCATATTTAAGCTTATTTTACGCCCTGGTTACGCCGGGCGTCTCTGCTAGCTTGGATAAATACTTTTGCAGTTTTAACAAAAAACTTTTTTTTCTTTTATACAGGAATCACCACTTATCAAGGCCCGGAGGCCACTCGAGGTAAGGGTTACTGGGTCTACATTAGTCAATGTGATTATAGCGTAGTAAACATAAGTAGTGGGAATTTTGTAAATTGGATTACTTAGGTGGATGGTTCATCAAGAACTTGTTTACATTGGACTTGAAGACAATCAGATTATAGTCAGCTGAAAAGCAGGCAATCGGAAGAGAGTTCCAAAGCGTGCAGTTCTAAGAAAGAAGCTTTGTTCATGGAATCTACGTTTAGGTTTAGGAACAGGTAAAGAGTGTGGGAAATTGTTGATAGTGGTTTTGGCTAGACGAGTATTTTTCGTGAAAGTTTGGCGAGGGGGTGGGGACCATAGATAGAGCACTTGCCATGAAAATAACGATAAAGCTGAGACAGGCTCGCAACGTTTCTTTTGTGGGAAAGAGGTTGCAAAGAAGAGAAAAGGACATCTCCCATTAAGCTACGAAGTCTATTTTGGACTATGTCAAGCAGGATAAATTGCTTCTTACAGCTCCTACCCAGATGTGGCAACAGTAGTCCATTGTTGGCCGTACCTGGCTTTTATATAGGTAGAGAATGGCATCAGGAGTGAGATATCTACTGGAGCGATAGAAGGATCCCATCATTTTCCCAGCGACCTTGGTAATGAATTTGATAGACGTGTGCCATTTCAGATCGGGAGTAAAGGTCAACCCCAGAGCTTGTCAAAACATGAAGCTTCCCCAAAACGGGAGCTGTTCATTTCAATTGATGCCAGATGACTTCTGATTTTATATTTACTTGAAAAAAAAACAAAACAAAACAAAAAAAACCAAAAAAAACAGACAAAAACAAACAAAAAAACATTATATACAGTGTCGGTCATCCATACCTTAAATTTGTCTAATGTCACTTCCGCCAAATAGCTTTGTAAACAAAGAAATGCGACTCTTAACGAAAGCCTTTATTTTTGTCGACTTCAAAAATGACCCTTTCTGGGGAGCTGGTTTTCTCACACATTAAAAACTATCTTATGTCACATATTGCTCTTGTGGGGAAGCAATTAAACAAAAATAGAAAAAATAGGATCTGGCCTTCAGGCTAAGATCCGAGTGTAGTATCTGTTCTCATACTATACTTAATTTGTCCTTAGTCAACGTAGGGGAAACATTTCTATACTAAGTCAATTTTTATTTTTGTCTACTGCCAGAGTGCCATATTTTGGGGAGCTGGTTTCCCCCGCATTAAAAACGGCCTTGTGTCACATATTTCTCTCGTAGGGAAGCAAGTAAATACTAATATACACGTTGTGGTAAGAAAATTTTCCGTTTTACAAGATAAGGTGGTGATTTTCGAACTCTGCGGCCGATAACACTCTCTATCATTTTTATTTATTCCCAACGAAAGGGTGAATCAGACAGACTGCCCCCCCCCCATCTTCCTCCGTAACCCCCCTCTCTTTCAGTATCTATGACTGTCGTTACTGTTAGGGCAACTCCTACTTCTGTCGTGACTTGTCCAGAAAGTTCTGCAGTGGTAATGATGACATATTGCACAGATAATGACTGGTGATCATTTCTTTGAAAAAAAAAAAAAAAAAAAAAAGTATGGAAGGCCTAATTGGCCATAAAGGTAGGCTTGTCACTTCCAGTTTCCTTCACTTAAGTTCATTCAATGTCATTTTTTTTTGTCTGTTTGGTCTTTCATCTGCTTTATTCATATATTTTTTTTTGATATCTTTCTTTTTTTAATGTGTATTTCTTTTCCATTCTTTTTATCCTTAATTTCATTTTCATCCTTTTATTTCTTCTTTCTCCGCATTTTTAGTCTTTTATGTCCGAATCTAGGTTTCATTTATATACCTTATGTTTTATGTATACATGCATTTATCCTTTTCTACTTCCATATATTTGTCTTTCCTTTCTTTCGTTTTTGTATAATTTCTTCCCCTCTTTTTCACTTCCCCCTTTCCTTTCATTTTGATATAGTTTCTTTTTAGCACTTTCACTTTTTTTTCTATTCATTCATTCATCAGATTTAGTTTCCTATTCCCTAGTTTTCTTAATTTTTTTTTCTTTTAGATTTTTCCATTCTTATTTAGTTTCTTTCTTTCATTTAGGTAATACCTTTATTAATTTTTTTTGATATTTTTTCTTCTTTGTTTTTTACTAATAGCAGTCTCTTCAGACACACACAAAGTCTTCGTTTCCGGTTCAATAGCAAAAAAAGGTAGCAGTTCTAGTCATTTGAGGAATTATAATCATACTAGACATTTTAGCCCGATAAAATTAATTTAGAATGAACGATTTATGCGAAATTGATGGTCGAATATGGTTAAATTTGTGCTCATTTTTGCATTAAATATTAATCCCTATTATACGAAATAATTACGTTGATACACCGATTCTCGACAAATCACCCAAGTTAAGCAACAATGAGCCTGGCCAGTACCAAATGAGTGACCATTTGGGAAGGCTAGGCACTGTATGAAATTTCCAGATTGGTATCTGGAGGCGCGTTTAATCCACTGGGAGAGAGGCACACCCAATCTTCATTAAGACATGCATCTACAAGAAAGAATACCCTGATGTAAAACCCCAGGTCTACTGTCTGCTCTGTCTTTTTGGCAGCCATTGCACCAACAAAGATTAGTAGTTGTACCAAAAAGTGTGGTTGGTTCTTCCTTGCCAGGCTCATATATTCATCTTCGCCTCTTCTGGCAGGATTGGCCCGGGAAGATTTTAGATCTTTTTTCTTAACCTCCTGACATAGGCAAAACTTGCTCCAGTTTGTTTTCCACGATCTTCTAGTAGAGTTCCCATCGATGATTACGATAGTGCTCAAAGCTTATCCTTTTACCACACTGTGCATGTATACATATAATAGGCACTTTACTGTATGGGATACAATTAGGTTCTTGCATCGCGCTCTACTCCTAGTCTGATCGTTCACCCAGTGTCATACGTCCCGTGCAATCTGTACACCCTCCAGATAACCCAAACCCTGGTATTCTTGGTTCGGCTCTCCCGTTCAGACGCATCCTGTCCATTCAGGCGCGGCTGCCTAACTAATCTGAAGTTGATTAAGCAGTATTTGGGATACTAGTAGGCTGTTGCTATATGATGCCATGATAAATGTCCTACATAGCTGAGACTGAACCCCATGCTGAGTTTCACAGCAGTGATGTCACAAATGTGCTTTGATAATCCCTCCTTCAAGACCTTGATCAACGTGCACGTGAATGTTTCGGAAGGAGATATACTCGATCACACACAGAGACTTTCTGTGTGCTATGGCCGGACCGCCTAAGGGAGCGATAGTGCTCCCCATTGGAGAGATTAAGAACTCCTAAAACTCTGAGTAAGGCCGGGTAATTATGCTGAGATTGTCTGTTAAACGTTAATTGGATCCCGGACAGCGGCGAGTAACCTGTGTTTTTGTAAAGGAGGGTGTAGCCGATTCCGTGCACTAGCATCTTCATGGAGCCATAGATGAGAGTTTGGTCAACGATGAGGAACAGTGTCAGTAGTCCATCTAATGGATCCGGCTCACTGCTAAAATAAAGATACTACCTCTACCAAAAGACCTCTACGTAGTAAAGTGCAAAATACTGGAACATAATGAAAAATATATGCGTTATAGTGATTCAATTATGTTATAAACAGGAAAATATGCATCAGTAAGTTGGAAAGCATAGGAATATCATGTAAATCGGACAATTACAAGCGTTTCTAAGGAAAACATTTAACTTCCGGTAGTCATTTTGGGCGCCATCTTGAAAAATGACCTCCATCTTGGATTTTCAATTGGCCAATCGGTCAGATTTGATTACTATCACATTGAAAACAATTGTGGCAAATGTGATGCCTGTGTCATTATTTGCACGACTGCTCTTAAAGCTGAATCTTTTCTATCCCACTATCCGCACAAAGCATTCACCACTATAGACAAATCGTTTGTGTGGATTTCAAAAAAAATTTAGTTGTCGAAGTCGGCGGTTGTATCATCACTAATCTCTAGTAATCCTTAAACGTGTATTGAACGACTATCATAATACTTAATTCGCCGCACCTGGTCATAACAAAGGTCATTACAAAATTTCAGCCAGATTGGCGCAGTAGTTTCCGAGAAAAAGTAGAATGAACAGATAGAGACATTCGTACAGACTTAGAGGATTATAATATAGATACTGCGTGAAGAGAGAATCAGGTGTATATCATTTACCAGGCTTCTATATGCATGCTCGTAATTTCTCATCAGACGGATGTTTTGTTTTGTTTTTGTTCTGTTTTTTTTTTACATGGGGGTCACCACTTATCAAGGCCCAGTAGCCACTTGGGGATAAGGTTTATTGTGTAGTATCGTAGTAATAGTTAGTATTGGGGATTTAATACGGTGCCATTACTTAAGGGGGCGGTTCATCAGGAATTTGTTTGTGTTAGACTTGAAGACATCAAAGTTGAATTCGGGGGAGAAACAGGCAAGCGGCGTAGAGTTCCACAGCCGTGCAGTTCTAAGAAAGAAGCTTTGTTCATGGAATCTACGTGAAAGATTGGCGGGGGGGGGGACCAGAGAATGGAGCTCAGACGAGCACTTCCATGGAAATAACGATAAAACAGCGACATGCTTGCAACGTCTCTTCTGTGGGAGAGAGGTTGCAGGGAAGAGAAACGGTCATCCTCCACCAAGCCACGAAGTCTATTTTGTACTCTGTCAAGGCAGGATAGGCTGTTTTAGCAGCTCCTGCCCAGATGTGGCTGCAGTACTCCATCCTTGGACGTACTTGGCTTTTATACAGATAGAGAATTGCATCATTAGTGAGATATCTTCTGGAGCGGTAGAAGGATGTGACGTCATAGTTCCAAGACGAAACAGTCGGTTATCCTGATTGACAAGTAAGTAACCCGTTGTGTGACGTCAGATTAAGGGGGCGAATTTACTTGGTTAATAATGTAAGAAAGTTCAAATAGAAATAAAAAGCAGGAAAAGTAAAATCAAGAATACGGGAGAATAGCGATACAAGTAAAAATCTACACATTCGACCCGCCCAGAACAAAAGCCGCCGAAGGAGGAAGCAATTCGAGGGATAATCTTTATATAGTAACGAAACCGAACTATATATCATCCCGACAATGAACGTTCTATGTTATGGATTCTTTTTTATGAAAACTGATATTTTTTATTGTAATCATTATTTGGAATATTTTGCTAATCTTAGGTGTTAGTCTCACAATATATATAGATACTCATTTTTGGTTTTTATATGAGCTTTTGATATTTTGCGACACAGTCATGAGCATGTTTCAGTCAGCTAGTTACCAGTAACTAGAGACCTCGTCAGGCGATAAGCTGTATCCCCTTAGAAGCCCATTTTCTCTAATGAAAAGTAGTTAAAAAGTTGTTCAAGTTTCTGAATACCCCATATACTAAATTTCAAGTTTATAGATAAAAAATTATCTCCCACACACACACAAACACACACACACACACACACACTATATATATATATATATATATATATATATATATATATATATATATATATAAGTGAACGTGTCTGTCTGTCTGTCTGTGTACATTTCCCTACGCAATAACTCTGTCAATTTTTAGTCTATAGACTCGAAATTTGAAATACCGGGTACTGAGATTTGGGAAAATCGATGTGACGGGTGTCAGCCAGAAATTTGGCTGTTAAGGGGTCAAATTTCAACGATTTGACCTTTAAGAACTCTACCAAACTCCTCCGACAATTTTGGGTCTAGACACTTGAAATTTTAGATTTAGGTTCCTTGAACCTGGATCTAACTTAATAAAGTGATTTGAGCCCGAAACAAATTTTAAGGGGTCATAATAGGGGTCAAAGTTTAAAAATATTAACCATTTTTTTTTTTTTTGCTTTTTTTGCACAGCATACACCTCCAAACACCCGAGCAACGCCGGGCACCCCTGCTAGTATATATATATATATATATATATATATATATATATATATATATATATATATATATATATATATATATGAGACAATAGAAGTAGAAAATGAATGCACAAATACTATATATTGGAAATTATAGAATGAGTCATTTATTTAATAAGGATATACATACATTTAGTTGGGGGGATATTTAGTTATACGGGAGTATCCCGATAAGTCTCCCCTTATAGAATTGAATTTACTCTCTTCTTCTATCTACCCTCGTTTATATATATATATATATATATATATAAAGTATGTTTATTATACAAATATTATTGGTTACATATGTGCATACATATTTCAGTGGAATCTCAATTAAGAGAGACCCACCTCATCAGACAAAAAAAAAAAAAACGACACTGAAACGAAAATAAAGGTCCATTTCTTTTGTATATAAAAAAAGATGTCTGTGTGTAAGTTAAACCCAGAAAGAAAGGCGAGATAGTAAGTGAATGCGAGTAGTTGGGATTTGGAGGAATAGGTGCAGCAAAGAAAGGGAATAGGGAGTGGCAGGAGAGAAAGAGAAGGGAAATACAATCTAACCTGGTCAAGGTATCGCAACGGTGGGTTACACCTATATCCTGGTTTTAGGACTACGTGTTTACTTTGATCTGAAGTGGTTCTAGCGTGGTCCTTTTATATTCGCATCAGGGCCGTTTCTCTTGTATAGATTCTCTGTCTATTTCTGTTTTCTCATTGTCGTATTCTTTATCTCCTTATTTAACTATGGAGTACTGCTGCTACATCTGGGTAGGAGCTGCTAAAAACAGCCTATCCTGCCTTGGCAGAGTACAAAAAGGACTTCGTGGCTTAGTGGGGGATGCCCTTTTCTCTTCCCTGCAACCTCTCCCCCACAGAAGAGACGTTGCAAGTCTGTCTTTGTTTTATCGTTATTTCCATGTCAAGTGCTCGTCTGAGCTCCAATTTAAGATGATTCTGTTTATTATAACCATTCTACGCAAAAATTACGCAATTGTAGAATATCTGCATGAATAGCATTACACGTAATAGTTATCTAAAGATGATCATCCAATAAGAAAACCGAAAAAAAACAAAAAAAAACTAATAGGGAATGTACGAGCCTTTTTCAAGCCTGACACAAAAACACACATTCATATTTCAAGCTATGTCATATACATACGCGCACACAAACATACGCGCCCACGTCCACACACGTACATTTATTCACGTTCGCGTACATACACTCACATTCACGTGTATATACACACACGCTAACCTATACACATGTACTCACACACGCGCACACGAACGCACACATAAACGACGCCACTTCCGCTTACTAGGGAAATATACACATGCGCAAAAGACACTCCGGAAACGAGTATAAAAGGAAGAGCAACGAGTGGCTCCTTTTTTCCTTTTTTTGCTGGTCGGTCGGTCTTCGGACCGCCCGCGTGCGTCACGCCCACTTACTACTATGTATGGGGCACGAGCTAACAGACCGTATGTACACATTCACACTCTTTCTCTCTCTATCTACTACTGGTCCCTGGGAACACCTTCGGAGAGCTGACTGCTAACTGAGGTCAACTCTCTTTTCCCTTCTTTGTCTACACGCTGGACTATCATTCTCATTTTCACTACAACACTAATTTCTCTTCCCACGCGCGAACAAACGATAGTGACCCGAACTTGAGATGAACACACATTTCCTTTTCTTCCTACAACACCAGTCTCGCAACGAACATTGGTTACACACGCGCGGACATGAACACATGTTATATCTAAAACATTCTTTCAACAGTAAATAAACGACGTTTATCTTATCCATCAATTGAGTCTTTGTTTCCTTCAATTCCATTCGTTTCATTATTTTCTTGTGGCGAGCTAGGGTATTATTATATCCTGGTCCGCAACAGGAATTAACTAAAATGAATGTTTAAAAGAATATGCAAATTAGCTAGATTTTTGCAGAGGAATGCAATTCCACGACACATATAAAACAAAGTTGTATTTTCTTTTAAAATAGATTTAAAAAAAAGGGGTTTTTAATATGAATATCAATTTAAAAAAGTACATAGCTACATTTCTATTTACCAAATTTTAGTTAAGGTTATCTCTTTTCACGCTTATGTAGTTAAATTCTGCTTTAAAATTGAAGAGTTTTGCGAAATCGGCTTATATATATATATATATATATATATATATATATATATATAGTATTTGAAGTTTTTAACCTTTAAATCTATACAAAAAAAAATATTTTTATCATTCGTTAGAAAACCATCTAGTCAGTAAGTCATTTAATCACCTGCAATCACTGCATCAACTCGCTCTCGAATTTACTATAATACCAATAATTTATTTTTCAAGGGATCATCAGTTGTTTACCATGAAACACTGTTTCGGGGATTTAAAAACAAAACAGTATATTACATCATGGCTCCCCAGCAGCGTTGATCAAACACCACCACCCTTAATCTTAGGAAGAAGTCATGTTACAAACATGTGATCCAATTTCCTATTCTTAATTGCAATTACTAACCTTTTCATACTATAAAAATGAATTTCTTACCTGGGAATAGGAAGTGGCAGGAGAGAAAGAGAAGGGAAATACAATCAATTTCCACATTTAAAATGGATACATTTTTTTAATTTCTTAATTTATCAGTCTTGTATTTATAAGATTAGGATTACTCCATTTAACTACTTATCACCCCCACTATGATTAGTATTTAGTATATTTACATTCTTATTTAAAATTAGATATATAAAGGTTAAAAATATTTTAACATATATACATTTTTTTAATTTATTTATTTATTTTTTTTTTTAATATAAATTTATTATATGTAATTATAAATACATTTTATACATTGCTAATATAGTTTTGGATTTCCTTTATTAATATAGTCTGGTTTATCTTAAACGATTCAAAAGCATCAGGATAACGAACAAATGCTTTATTTAACTGTTTAAATATTTTATTTTTATCCCCACCTTGTTTTATCATCCTTATTACTAAACTAGAAACAAGTGGTATTAAGTCTGTTAGTTTTAAAGTAACGCGAGCTATTCTCAAAAACTCTGACATAATGGTTCCATAAAACATAAAAACAGGGCAGTAGCTATCTTTATGGGGCATAGTACTATTTTAAATGGGGAAAGCGTTTCTTTTATCAAATATTTTATAAAGAAAAATCCCATCCTCAATTTTTATATCCAAATCCAGAAATTTAGCCTGTTGTCCTCTATGTTCACAATTCAATTTTAATTCGTTTGGATATATAAGGTGTTTATTTTTTTCGAATTCATCATTATCGCTTATACATATAAAGTCATCAATAAATCTCCTACATCCATGAAAGTTATATGTTTTTGATATATCTGTTTTTAATAGTGATGACACACACACATATATATATATATATATATATATATATATATATATATACTCAAGTCTATGTAAATACAAATTTGCCCAAAATGGTGCAGGATCCAATCCCATTGGGATACCTATCGTTTGGAGTAATATTTTATTTCCTATTTGAAAATAGCATTCTTTAATAAGATGACTTACAAGTATTTTTAAAATACCTTTAGAAACACTAGTTTTGATATTTTTATTTTTACACCAGAAAGCTTTAGAGTTTGAAAAGTCTATATATTTACCTTTTCCACCATCAAAAGCTAAATCTACAGTATCATTTAATTCTTTTATAAGTTTTTCGTGCGGAATTTTAGTATATAGCGTACTAAAATCATAAGTAGCTATAGATTTTGCTTTTATTCTGGAATTTATTTTATCTAATTTTTCTTTCACTGGTTGGGAATTATTTACTACCCAAAATAGATTTATATTACTATAGAATTTACTTTTCAGGTGAAAATTATTTATTTAATTTATAATTAATTTAAATATTTTAGATATAGCCTTACGTAAAGGTTTAGTGATACACGTCTTTGAACCTACAATAAATCTAGCACCAACTGGATTTTTATGCATTTTAGGTATCCAATACATACATGGAAGATTTTTGTGTTTGTCTTCTAACTTTAATCCTACTTTTTCACTAATAATACTATTATTAAAAATAATGCTATCTAAATTACTTACTTTATAAGTATCCGAAACGTTTCCTATAAGTCCTATTTCTATCAATAAACGTTGTATATAATATTTTTTTACATATAAAAGCTATATTGTTTGCCGCTTTATCAATCGGAACTATTACAAACTTTTCTTGAAGTATTTTAAGTTCCTCCCGTATTTCTGAATTTTTTTAAAAGAGTATTGGTTTTTCGAGGGTGCTTAAATTGTTTTATATATTAAACCTTTTCATTTACGCATTCAAGTATCCTATTTTTCGATGCATCAAACGTAGACTGTGCTAATTTATATTTATTTACCATAGACATAATAAAACCTTCTAGTGCTTTAGTTACTTCTTTAACGCAGTGTAATTTAGGGATTTAGGTTCTCTATAATTTGGACCCTTACTAAGTAGTTTTCTTAATTTAGGATTATTTACTATCTTTAAATCTCCTTATATATATATATATATATATATATATATATATATATATATATATATATATGTATGCATATATATATGTATGTATATATATATATGTATATATATATACACGTATATAGATATCTGTATGTATATACATGTATATATATATATATATACACGTATATACATGTATATATACACGTATATATATATGTGTTTATATATATATATATATGTATATATGTGTACTACCAGTACTACCTGCCTCATGGTCGGGTCACCGGCGACTAAACTGGTTCCCCCACCAGACTTGTTTGGTGAGGAGGTTGGCTAGTCTTCGTGGAGGATTAAAAACAAGACCTTCCAAAGGGCGAATGAACTCTTTTTCTGGGTCAACGGCCAACTAGCACCGTGTATATTTGTGTGTGTGTATATGTGTATTGGGGTGGAGAGGCAACCTTTCTAGGAGAAGCAAATCTCTGATTTAAAAAAAAACATAAAGCGGGAGACCAGTACCCGCATTAAGCTGGTCTGCAGTTTAATTTGTTGCTGGCTATCTTGCTCTTGATTTTTGCTCGATCTCAACATTTTTAACCGAGAGAGAGACTTAGCTGTCGTACAAAGCTAAGACTCTGTAACATCATCTTTGTATAGATACTCCCTCAGGCATTTGGGCTCATGGATTTTAAATGTCTGAGGGAGTGGCACTCGTCTGACAAGACGTTGCAATCATCATATATATATGTATGTGTATATATATATATATATGTGTGTGTATATATATGGGTTATATATATATGTGTATATATATGTATATATATATGTACATATATATGTATATATATACATGCATATATGTACATATATATGTATATATGTACATATATATGTATATATATATGCATATATGTACATATATATATGTATATATATATGCATATATGTACATATATATATGTACATATATATATGTATATATAAGGTATATATATATATATATATATATATATATATATATATATATATATATATATATATATATATATTAAATACGCATCAAGTGCACTTGCAAGCCAAATCAATACGTAATATTAGGAAAGTAAACAAAAATTTACTTTTTTTTTAATTTATTACATAAATTTATTTCGGAGCTAACCTTCATCTTCAGTATGTTGTTTCTTTTTTTTTTCTTTACTTCTTTCTTGCCATGTTGTAAAGTTGGAGAAAGAAAATTTTGTTTGTAAATATATATATATATATATATATATATATATATATATATATATATATATATATATAAGCGTCTTATGAGGGTTGTTTTTCAGTTCCAAGTATATGCATTCTGATGAAGATAGAAATTTGAGAAAAGCTTTTTATTGCTGCCCCACTTGTAGAATCTTCATCTTAATGTACGGTTCAATGTAGGGATCTAACACCCCCCCCCCCCGATCAACCAGAGACCTGCTCATGAATAAATGCATCTTTTAAAAAGCACCCCTCCTCTTCGCTCTGTTATCATTAACCTCCGATAATATATGGTTATCCACGAATCCCACCTTGGTAATTGACACAAACGAAATCGCAGAAATTTGACTACAAAGATGTGAACTATTGGTCGCACTCTGTCTCGACATGCTGTTTTTTTTTTTTTTTTTTTTTTTTTCGTTATTTACGTTGTTTTCTTTTTTAATATTGGGGGGAATAATATGAAGAACAACAATCAGAACAAGAACAAAAAAGAGGAGGGAGTTTAAAGAGAATAAGGAACACGGGAACGAAGATAGAAAAGAATTTTAAAAAATAATGGAAAGAAGAGGAACAAGTAGAAAGAAGGTATGAGAAGAAGAAGAAGAAGAAGAAGAAGAAGAAGAAGAAGAAGAAGAAGAAGAAAGAAGACGCAGGATGAGGATTAGTAAGAGTATAAGAGGGGGAAAAAGAGAAACAAAAAAGACGGGGGAAAAAGAGTGACTAGAAGAGAAAGAAGCGGGAAATAAAGAAGAACGAAAATAAGGAGGAGAGGAAGAAGAAAAAAAGAAAATGAATGAGAATAAAACGAAAGAAAAAAAAACGAAAGAAAGAAAACTAAAGAACAAAACGAAAAATGAGAAAACGAAAGAAAGAGAAAAAAGGAAAACGAAAGCAGAGAATATGAAGAAGAAGAAGACGAGGAAGAAGACAAAGAAGAAGAAGACAAAGAATACGAAAAAGAAGAAGACGAAGAAGAAGAAGACGAAGAAGAAGAAGAAGAAGAAGAAGAAGACGAAGAAGAAGAAGAATACGAAAAAGAAGACGAAGAAGACGACGAAGAAGAAGACGGAGACAAAAAAGACGAAGAAGAAGAAGAAGACGAAGAAGACGACGAAGAAGAAGACGGAGACAAAGAATACGAAGAAGAAGAAGAAGAAGAAGAAGAAGAAGAAGAAGAAGAAGAAGAAGAAGAAGAAGAAGAAGACGACGAAGAAGACGACGGAGACAAAGAAGACGAAGAAGAAGAAGAAGACGAAGAAGAAGACGACAAAGAAGAAGAAGAAGAAGAAGAAGAAGAAGAAGAAGAAGAAGAAGAAGGGCACATGCCTTTTATTAAATAACTATTCAGATATGATATACGTTTTTCTCGGCCCCAGCACTGAGAGCAAAAAAGCTCTTCCCTTCTTTGGCAGTCCCCAGACATTCCATAGATGTCTCTCTTTAGAAGCCCCTCGCCTCTCCCCGCCCCGTAAAAACACGGGGAGAGGGTACGCTCCAAAGACATCAACTTTGATGCGCACGAATCCTACCACCTCGAAACAGCTGTAAACATTAGTTTCCCGACTTCAAAATAATGGAGAGTCTCGAGATACGGCCATTCAATGTGGGAGATTAGTGAGGACGACAACGCTACGTTCGACTTTCATGTGACAGACCAACAGAAAATGTAATTACAATAAAAACGGCCAAAGAAAGTGAAAACTATTGGCTGTTTAACAACAAAAAATAATACCACGGTTCTGAATTTTTTAGATAAGAATTGATTTTTCATAATATTTGAATTCTCTGGACTAATCTTCTTATATTGACGCAGTGGATAAAGTACTTGGTTACATTTAGTTATTTAAAGTTACATACTGTAGATTGAATTACGCCCCCCCCTCAAATGAAAACAATTGCGAATTACTTCTAATAGCCATGGATGACTGAACGAGTACATTCTTTCGTTTTGGATTAAATAAAGAATTCCGTTTGTAATTCCGGAGTTCGACAGAAAGATTCTCGAGTTCGACAGAAAAATACCTGAGTTCAGCAAGATACCCTTCTTTTAATTGTTGTTTCACCCCAAACAAGGCACAGGGCACCTTAATCGTGAGGAGCTATTATTTGGGACCAGATTTGCAGGCATAGTATTTATGGAATTTGACAGCGACATGTTACACTTGAATTTCTGCATGTCAAAATAGTCAGGGAAACAGGGACTGGAAAGGAAATTCCAAGGGGTCAGCAGTCCGAGGTAAAAAGCTATTTGAGTAGAAGCCTTTACGGCATCTAGAGATCTCTATACTGTAGGGGTGGAACTTTGCTGCTTGTCGGGTTTGTCGAGAGTATTGTTATCGATGGGTACCTGCAGAAGGTCGGAGGGTACATCGACCGACACATTGTGCAAATAACACTCAAGATGAGAAGAGTAGTCCGAATGATCCAGATAATACGAAGAATTAATATCCCTTAATAATGGTTCGGTATTTTACGGCATATCAGCTTTTATCTGACTATTTAGTGACCAATCCGACCATTTTCGTGAAATTCTTAGCCAGGTTTGCGAGATTGGCCTTTTTAAGGCCAAATTTTGCAATTGTGGTTCTTTTTTAATGAGTTTAGCTATAATAAAATTATATTTGACATTTTTTCAATGCGGTACGTACGAACTAACTAAAGAAAGATCAATCAGACTATTATATAGATTAATTTTCAAGGGAGGTAATTTAAATAAAAACTATGGATTTATATTACATCTATACTCCTGTAAATTTGTTTTTTTTTATGTGTGTATGTGTATTGATATTCATATAAAAAAAAACTTTCTATTTATTTAAAAAGAAAATACAACTTTGTTATAAGGGCCGTGGAATTGCATTCATCTGCAAAAGATTTAACTAATTTGCATATTCTTTTAAACATTCATTTTAATTAATTCCCTATTTATTTTTTTCGGTTTTCTTGTGGTGCGATCATCTTTAGTTAACTATTACGTGTGATTATATTCATGCAGATATTCTACATGATTTATACTTGCGTAATATTTGCATAAAATGTTTATAGAAAATAAAAACCTCTTTCTATATACATATGTATAGGTATATATATATATATATATATATATATATATATATATATATTTATTTGTTTAAAAAAATTCCTACCAAACTCCTCAGTCAGTTTTTGTTTCTGTCAGATATGAAACTTATTAATATGGTATTCTAACCCAAAACGAAACTTGTTATTTTGATTTTAGCCGGGGAAAATCAGTGGAAAAGTGTGAAAATTACAAAATGGAATTTGCCAGTTGGAGGTCGAACGACCGCATTACGAATATGCATGCGTAACGCAATAGCTATTGGTCCATGCTTTAATTTTGAGCCTTGCACCAAACATGTCTTCATAGCTCAGGCATTAACGTCAAAGGAAAAAGTAAATTGTAAGCTAAACGTTTTAGTTTCGATTCTAGGGGCTTCAAATGATTGGATTTTTTTATGGACCGTTCTTTTATGAGTCTTTAACCAGTTAAAATTATTTACAAGGAGTCTAAAAAGGGTCAAAATTGAAAAAAAAAAGCCGTTAAACATTTTGTACATTCATCTTAGTTTATTTTCAATTTTTAATCAGTTTATATGCGTGTCAGGTCGGTACAGTGGTAACGTCACCAGCTTTGAATGCTACCGTTTCGCTTTCAATTCTAACTGATGGCACCCAAATGCTTTTTTTTTTTACTGTTGAAATCACGACTCTATAATAATATATACGAAATCTCGAAAAATCAAAATATCATAGTTAAGCGTATTTTACGCCCAGCAAAGACGGGCGCACCCCTGCCCCGCTAGTATAATAATTTTATGCATATTTTATGACCGGGCAGTGCCGGGCGGTTTGCTAGAATGTACATAATGTGAGATTTAAACATTCAAAAAGAATACTTAGAGCTAGATAAATATTCATGAGATGATGGGTACGTTTTTCTTTGCGATGACTCAAATAGGCATTTATTTATTTCTTAGTTAGGAAATGTGTCATATATATAAGTAGACTCCAGCTGCCCCAAACCGGAAAACTATTGGCCCGACTCCCGGTAAAGATCAAAGAAAGTGATAATCGGAAATTTTGTGTGAACAAAACTGCGATCTTATAAAAGGTTCTTCCTCCCTTCCTCATCTCGACATTGTTTGTCACTTTTGGACAGGTGTTTTTCAACGAGGCGGAGGGATGAGAGAGGAAACGAAAGAGGGGAAGAGAGAGTTTTTTTTTTTTTTTTCAATTTATTTTGGAATCTATGCACTTGCACTTTGGATGTTTTTAACAGTCATGGGACGGTTATGCCCGCTCATTACCCCCTCCTTCCATCCTCTCCTAATATTGATAATCGTTAAAATGTTAATGCTTCTTTTTGTTAAAATAACATTTTCACCCCAAACAGAGCACATTGCCACTTTGATGTAGGGGGTTACTGTGAGGGACATAAATTGCAGGGATACTATGTAGGGAGTTGAGCAGCAAGATGTCTATTTAAATTACACTTGAACTTCTGCATGTCAATACAGCTGGGGAAGCAGGAACTCGGAAGGGAATTCCAAAGTCTAGCAGTTCTGGAGAAAAAGCTATTAGAGTAGAAGGCTTTCTTACATCTAGAGATCTCTATTTTGATGGGGTGGAACTTTGCTGCTTCTCGGGTTTGTCGTGGGTATTTACCTCGAGAGGGTACAAGGACTTGTAGTTCGTCGGAGCATAGGAGTTTGTGACATATTTCCATTCGATGGATGTCCGGTGCGATACTATTGTATAACCCTTGGTCAAATTGTACTAAGTACTCTAGTTGAATTAGTTTCGGAATAGATATAGAGGTCTGTATCGAAACCCCGACTCAGAAGTTTGCCACTTGGAAGTGAGAGGCTAGTATTTGGGACCAAAAATAAGAGAAAGAAAGAGAGAGAGAGAGAGAGAGAGAGAGAAAGAGAGAGAGAGTAAAAAAAAAATGGATACTGACTTGCCAGTAGAAACTTCAACACTTACCTGCAATGGAAAAAAATATATATTACATTGTAAATAGAAATATATTAAAAATTATTCAAAATGACAAAAAAAGCATTCAATTGGAAATGTTTTGGATTATTTCGATCATTCGAACTACTATTTTAATCTCGATAGTTATAAACACAACGTTTCGGCTGGTGTAAGCTCCGACCTTCTTCAGAAGATTAGGCTGGTCTTAGTGAGCTGCACAGGTGTGTTAGGTCTGAAAAAAAAAAACCCTTTAAAACTGAAATGGAAAGAGAGAAGAATATTTGGCTTTGATATTACGCGCAAAATATTGTCACACACGGAGGTCTATATTTCGGCGCTTTTGATTGGATGAGAGATGTTGATTAGGATATTATCCAATCGAGAGAAAATATTGTAAAAAAAGAAGAAAAAAAAACATTTGCGGCCTATTGCTTCTCATATTGATCTCTCAATCTAAGAGATCGACTGTTTAACTAATTTCTACTTTTCTATGGGTAGTACAATACAGATAAGAGGGAAAGATCGTATCACCAACCGATGGATAGAGTGCCAGAAATTGCATGACTTGGAAAACGAATGCCTTGTTTATCACAGCCTTTCTCATTGGTTGATTTGAATTTATAATTTATCACAGCCTTTCTCATTGGTTGATTTGAATTTATAATTTATCACAGCCTTTCTCATTGGTTGATTTGAATTTATAATTTATCACAGCCTTTCTCATTGGTTGATTTGAATTTATAATTTACCACAGCCTTTCTCATTGGTTGATTTGAATTTATAATTTATCACAGCCTTTCTCATTGGTTGATTTGAATTTATAATTTATCACAGCCTTTCTCATTGGTTGATTTGAATTTAACCCGCGCACGCGCGAACATTTAAAAGCGCACAGTGTCAGTTCGTGTAAATATTACTAACTGAATGGACGATATTGGTGTCCATCCTTCAAGCATTCATAGACTCATTAATTTAAAAGCGAGTGGTCCCTTCTCGTCTATGCACAGTGAGACAATTTAACTAATTAGGTTTTCCTCCTTGGCGTAAAATCAGCTAAGAATGTTGATATTGGATTTAACTATTTGGAGGAATTAATCGCTCACTTTCTAGGGGAATCATGATAAAATGGATCGATACTAAGAACATTCAAATTCTACCCAGTAAATATTTAGCTACCACTTGTTGAGAAGTTTCAACTCAGTCGAGATGCAAAATGACGCAACGATTTTGCAATCCAGAAAAATGGACGACTAGCTTTTATTAACCAGGTAAATTCGGCTTTTTTTCTTTAAGTTGTGCCAATTTTTTTCTCTGCCAGAATTTCTAGACTAAGTGAGAATAAATTTCTCTCTCTCTCTCTCTCTTTCTCTCTCTCTCTCTCTCTCGATAGATAGATAGATAGATAGCGAGAGAGAGAGATAGAGACAGGGGGGATTATAAAAGATACAGGGATTCCGAGACATAACTTAAGAGCCCATCACACGTGCACACGTTTACATAGAAAGAAAGATAGAAAGATTTGAATAAGAGAAATGACAAGGAAAACAAGGCTTCTTTCTTAGAACTGTACGCCTGTGGAACTCTGTTCCGTCTGCCTGCTTCCCACCGGACTACAACTTGGATGTCTTCAAGTCCAATGTTAACAAATTCCTAATGAACCGCCCCCTTAAGTAAACACTTCATCAAATCTCCACACTAACGTAATGTACTTGCAATAACCCTTATCCCTGAGTGGCTTCCGGGCCTTGATAAGTGGTGATCACTGTGTAATATATATATATATATATAGGAATTGGTGCTAGTCTAGCCTCACTGATAAGCTGTGATACAGCGAAATAGTACTGTATGTGGATGACATGTTTATATATATATATATATATATATATATATATATATATATATCAGAAATACACAACTTTATGAACTGTTCATTTATATCCGTTCCAAAAATTTAACAAACTGTTAGGTGTACGCCCCCTCCTCTCTCTCTCCCTGCGCGCGCGCGTGCGCGCGTGTGTGTGTGTGTGTGTGTGTGTGTGTGTGTGTGTGTGTGTGTGTGTGTGTGTGTGCGTGTGTGCGTGTGTGTGTGTGTGTGTGTGTGTAATCATGACATGATCACATTGATACACCGGTTCTCGTTAGATCACGGAAGTTAAGCAACAATGAGTCTGACCAGTACCAAATAGGTGACAATTTGGGAAAAGCAGGCGCTGCATGTGCCTCACGCTTATCTTGGCATTGTTTCCATTCGTCCTGAACTTCTACTTGCCGCTGGAATAATACAGTGCCGGCTCAGGAAAGGTGCGGTTGTAGATTGCGAAACTCGTGCCACAATAAAATTTCACGCACAAGTCTCAGCATAATCAGTGATGCTCGTCATCAACAATTTATGTATGTGTGGTTTTAATTTTGTTTCGAGAGAAAATGGATACCTCTTTAAGTGCGCCTATGCGTGTAAATCAAGGGCGGTATAATTCCGACCTCAATTTTCCTGAGTCAGCGCCCGTTGATTACATTGGCAGGGTGAAGTCCAGAATAACTGGAAGCAATGCCGTTATTAGCGGAGAATTCATACAGCACCTGATATTCTCAAATGGTCACTCATCATAGTCATGATGAGGCTTAACTACGGTGATCTTACATGAACCGACGTCAGCGTAATTATACCGTATGATGGACCTTCGCGTCGATTTCGATGTACGAGTTCCGCCACAACAATTAAGTTGTTCAGAAATCCGCACAAATGATTTTTTATAGTAGTGAAGGCTTTATGCATAACTAAACGCGCTTTCTGGTACAACTGCTGATCTTTGTCGGTGTAATAGCTGCCACAAGACAGAGCATACACTAGACCCTAGGTTTTATATCAAAGTTTACCTTCCTTTAGATGAAGTTCTTCACGAAGACTGAGGGTGCATCTATCCCAGCGGATTAAACGTGACTCCCGATACTAACCTGAAAATTTTTACATCTCTGCGTGGTACATACAGCACCATACCTTCCCAAATGGTCACTAATCTGGTACTGACCAGACTTATCGTTGCTTAACTTCGATAATCTGGCGAGAACCGATGTGTCAATGTGATTACGTTGTATATATATGATAGAGGGAGAGAGAGAGGGAAGTGAAAGAGAGCGCGGGGAGAGGAATGCGTATAGACAGTCAGAGCCAATATCTCTTCAGACCCACAGCTAATAAACCTGGTGACCCTTTTTATAATTTAATTAACAAATACTGACTCTTAAAAACGTACCAATGTCAAGGTTGAGTAAACATACGTTTTTGATGGGAAATGGGGGGAGGGGGGAGGGGAACGATATGCGAGGTGAATCACATAAATAAGATACAAAAAGAAGAAGAAAAAAATCCCTTAACTGTCGGAGAGAGGAGGGCGTGTTGTGGGGTTTGGATATTTGAAGAGAATCGCCGGTGCATTTATAGCCGCCAAAGTGGAATTTTTTCGGAAGGGTTAGGGTGGGGTGGGGTCAATACTCGTACTGAGACTTGTGCGTACTTTCCTTTTTACGTGAAATATTTCATTTCCACCATTTCTTAGCGTAATGGCGGCTGCGTAGATATATTTACCGTTCTACCCCCACAATTAAAGTAAACATGGCGTCAGTTTATAGTGGGGAATCCCCTTCTCCCCAGAGGGCATTCAGCATGATTATAAAAATAGTCTGAATCTGAACCGTCGGCATTTCTCGATAATAGTTCTTCAGGATATCAGCAATAAAGTAACTGACCTTCACGAAATAGGACACAATGAAATCTTTAAGCTGATTATGGAAATAGCCCGGGTCTGAACCGTCGACATTCTCCGATAACAGTGCCTCAGATGACCGGCAATAAACCAAACGACTTGTCTACCAAGTGTTATGCATAAATATCCAACAGTCTTTTTTTATCGGGTTTCCTTGATAGGCACAATTGGATACAACGTACAAAGTCGTCAATAACTAACATTTATTATATTTGGATTTCTCATCCTAAGTGTCATTTTCACAACGTTTCGGTCAATGTAACCCTCGACCTTCTTCAGATGTATCTTGTCGAACTCGGGAATATTTCTGTCGAACTTTGGAATTTGGACGGAATTTAGAATGGAACCCTTTATTTACTTCACGGAGTTGCATACTCTGATTCCGTCAGCCATGGTTGGATAGAGGTCCTAAGTAGTTTGCAATTGCATGACCCGTGGCCTAGTTGTTAGAGTACTTGGAAAATTCAATTGTAAAAGTGACATTCTCCTAAAGGTTGAAGGTTCAGTTCTCAGTGTGGGTCCCGTTCGAAATTTCGTCCAAATTCCCGAATTCGATAAAATACATCTGAAGAAGGTCGAAGGTTACATCGACCAAAACGTTGGGAAAATCACACTCAAAATGAGAAGAGTAGTCTGATGAATCCAAATAATACGCATAACCAATCCTTATTTCAAAAATTCAGAAACGATCTTCTGACACTGTCCGAATCTTAGATGTGACGGTCTCTTAAATTCAGGAATAATCACGGGATTTTTTTTTTTTTTGATAGATATTATTTTTTGAATCTGACAGATAAACATTTGAGTGATTAGGATTCTTTGAGTGTGAAGCTTATTCAGCGATATATCTACTGACATAATGGGTCACCAAAATACCTCATGCCATTAAACGAGGATGAAACAAAGACTTATTTGGATTTATCAGACTACTGTTCTTATCTTGAGTGGGGTTTCCTTAATATTTCGGTCGATTAAACCTTCGACCATCTTCATGTGGATTTTATCGAACTCCGGTATATGCACGGAATTAGGAGATGAGAGCAGTAGTTTGAATAATCCAAACAATACAAATTATCACTTCTAATCTTTTAAAAAAAAAAAAAAAATCAGCAACATAAGAAACAAAGACTGTTGGCCATTCATGATTTTATTATTTATATATTTTTACATTTTTTTCCAGTGAGCATGAAAATTTGTAGGTAAAAATATACATTGCATATCATTAGACTACACGGTAATATTTAATATTGAATTCATCTGTTTTGATATTTTCTTTATCATAAGTTTGAAGCAAGAAGATGTGTATTTTATGCCAGGTCAAAGGATCCAAATCTGAAAACAATATGTTGCACTTGCTGGAAACATGTTCGCAATGATCACAGTAAGATAACGGCGTGCTGCACAAATTATGAAAATGCTGCAACAACTGATGAATCATATTGAAAAGTTATAGTTATGTAATGACCTCATATTGATTTTTCATGCTACTTCAATTTATGGAAACATTTTGTGTTTATATTTGAAAGCACACGTTTATTTTTATGCCATTTCAATTTATGGAAACATTTTGTGTTTATATTTGAAAGCACACGTTCATTTCTCTTGCTATTTCAATTTATGGAAATAGTTTGTGTTTATTTTTGAAAGCATACCTTATTTTATTTATTTATTTATTGTATTTCAACTCATGGAAACATTTTGTGTTTACATTTAAAGGCACAAATTTATTTTTGTTGCTATTTCAATTCATGGAAACATTTTGTGTTTACATTTAAAGGCACACATTTATTTTTGTTGCTATTTCAATTTATGGAAACATTTTGTGTTTACATTTAAAGGCACACATTCATTTTTGTTGCTATTTCAACTCATGGAAACATTTTGTGTTTACATTTAAAAGCACACATTTATTTTTCTTGTTATTTCAACTCATGGAAACATTTTGTGTTTACATTTAAAAGCACACATTCATTTTTGTTGCTATTTCAATTTATGGAAACATTTTGTGTTTACATTTAAAAGCACACATTTATTTTTCTTGTTATTTCAACTCATGGAAACATTTTGTGTTTACATTTAAAAGCACACATTCATTTTTGTTGCTATTTCAATTTATGGAAACATTTTGTGTTTACATTTAAAAGCACAAATTTATTTTACTTGCTATTTCAATTCATGGAAACATTTTGTGTTTACATTTAAAGGCACACATTCATTTTTGTTGCTATTTCAATTTATGGAAACATTTTGTGTTTACATTTAAAAGCACAAATTTATTTTTCTTGTTATTTCAACTCATGGAATCATTTTGTGTTTACATTTAAAAGCACACATTCATTTTTGTTGCTATTTCAATTTATGGGAACATTTTTTGTTTACATTTAAAAGCACAAATTTATTTTTCTTGTTATTTCAACTCATGGAATCATTTTGTGTTTACATTTAAAAGCACACATTCATTTTTGTTGCTATTTCAATTTATGGGAATAGTTTGCGTTTATTTTTGAAAGCTACCTTATTTTATTTATTTATCATTTATTTATTTATTCTATTTTTACTCCTGGAAACATTTTGTGTTTACATTTGGAAACATACATTAATTTTTATGTTTTTAAATTTATAGAAACATTTTGCGTTTTTATTTGAGAATGCACATTCATTTTTCATGCTTTTTGAATTTACGGAAAAAATTTGTGTTTATATTTGAAATAATACATTCATTTTCTTTTTTTGCTATTTCAAGTTTTGGAAAAATTTCGAGTTTATATGTAAAAGCACAGACTCATTTTTCTTGGTATTTCAATTCATGGCAACATTTTGTTTCCATTATAGGTATTAAAAAAATAACGAACACTGATGTATTCTGTGAGTGTTTTTAAATAAATCATCTAAGTCTAAGATTTAAATTTTTTTCCTACGTTTTATAATTTATTTTATTATTTTATATTAATATAAGTGTGTTTGACAGGGTTAAAAAGCACTGTTTTCTGCAATACAGAATTGAATAAAAAAAAATCTATGCAATGCAAATATTTCTGGCTTGGCGAATTTCGTGTTTACGGAATTTTTTTCCTCTGTAAAAGAAATTTCGTTACTTGTATTACCGTGCTAAAATGATAACGTTATTATTTAGAAAGCTATTCTTAACATGGGGGAGTTTTTTTTTTTTTAACTATTCCCTACTTTCAGCTAACAATCTATATATCCATAAAAGTAAAATTGTCTCTGTGTGTGTCTGTACATTTCCCTATCAAATTACTCTGTCAATTTTCGGTTTACAGATTCGACATTTGGTATAAGGCGTAATGAGATTTGGAAACATCTTTTTAATCGGTTTTCGGCCAAAAAGTTGGCTGTCATGGGGTCAAAGTTTAACGATTTGACCTGTGAAAAGGCTACCGTACTCCTCGTCCAATTTTATGTCTAAACACTTTAAATGTATATTACATGAACATGGATTAAACTTTTTAATTTGATCTGACACCAAAACAATAAATGTTAGCGGGTTAGAATCGGGGTCAAAGTTTTAAAAAATGACCTTTGCGGTCTCTAGCAAACTATTAAGCCAGTTTTTGGTCTAAACATTTGAAATTTTACATAAAAGAAATTCAGACATGCGATAAGAATTTTAACCAGTTGGGAGCGAAAATTTCGCTACCAAAAGTTCAAAGTTGAAAGAATTGACCTTTCCAGAGTCTACCAAACTTTTCCACCAATTTGAGGTCTAAACACTTGAAATTTTAGCTGTACGTAACTTGGGCATGCGGCAAACTTTTTATTTTGATTTGTGACTAAAACAAATGTTAAGGGATCAAAATTGGGGTCAAAGTTAAAAAAACAAAACAAAAGCAATTACTTCTGCGGTCGCTTCCAAATTACTCAGACAATTTTTGGTCTAAACATTTGAAATTTTACTTAAAGGGTATTTACACATAGGGCAAGTTATAAACAGTACATAGCGATCGAGCAAAACTCGGTTGAACTGGTAGTTTAATTTTTTAAAAATGATATTGCAAAACTGGAATTTACTTTGAAAGTACGATTTAAAAAAAAATAGCACGGTAACATAAGTGCATAAGAACAGAAATTTCTACCACAAAGCACACCATATTTTACCACAATGGCCGAATTTGGCATTACATAACAGGAAAAAGGTTGATATGCCGTAAAACAAAACAAACAAACGATGCCAACTTAATGACCATTGGTTTGATTCCAATAGGCGCTGGCCGTGAGATTCATTGCGCAGATATATATAAGATGCGTTTAATCTTTTCATCCACCGACATAATGTCAAAGATTTTCGATATGTGCATACATATATATAATGTGTGTGTGCGTGTGTGTATGTATGTATGTATATTAGCAATAAACGAGACCCGACGTTGGCCGGGATTAAATGATGATCAACCAATATTCCAGACTCCAATATTTTTTATTGTCATCGAAATCGGTGAAATAGTTCATTTTTCTAGCAAATCCATTGATTGCCTGCTCTAAATGGTAACCCATCGCGGTGCACTGGGAGGACGCTTCACATTCCTTCTCACAGTTTACAATACGCTGTCTAGTAACCCCAACCTCCGACTCATTGACAAAATGTACATCTCTGTACATTTTTATAAGTTTTTTGATGGAATCTACTCCGACAACCTCTTGTACCTCCTTGACGTAAATATACCCGACTAACCAATCAAAGGACAAAATTCCACCCCTTCACTGAAGAGATTCTTAGATGCCGGCAAACCTTCTACTTCAAAAGCTTATTTCTCTCGAACTTCTAGTCAAGGGAATTTTATTTTATTTTTTTCAATTTTGACCCCTTAGAGGCCATTTTACTTGCTAAAACCAAATGGAAAGTGAGCTAAAAGTCCAAATACCTTATATATTAAATTTCAATTCTCTCAACCTAATATTCAGATTATATATATATATATATATATATATATATATATATATATATATATATTACATACATGTGTGTATCTGGTTTGGATTCTGTTTATATCTTTATTACACATTTGTTTGTTTTTTTTAGACTTTTATGGGGAAATCTTAGACTAATGTTTTTTTTTTAAAATTGGTTAATAGGCGAACTACTGAAATAAAGAAGGCAAAAAAAAAAAAAAATTATAAAAAAACTATGTGGCATTGGTATTTACCTAAGACTGCAGACGTACAAATCTATTTAGACAGACACTTTACGCACGAAAAAAGAAACAGTTAGTGGATGTTGTATCAATTAACACACGACTTGAAACAAACAAACAAAATCCATTTCCATTCGTTCATGTTCTGGTTAGTGTTAGTTGTGATGCATTTTCCAATCATTTTTTTTTTAATTCTTAATATGAAATCATCACTTAGCAACGCCAAACACCACTCGAGGTTAAGGGGTAATAAGATGTTTAGCTGGGTGATAAAAGAGTATTATGAAAGGATTGGTAACTATGATTCACTCACGTGACGACATGACAAATATTTGTTGACACTGAACTTGAAAATAACGATGTTGCAGTCTGCAAGAACACATTCTCGCAATAATGTGTTCAACACGTGGAAAATTATTAGAAACAAACTTTGTTTATGGAAGGTTAATTTGATTTAGCGAGGAAAAAAGAGGGGTTCTTCGCAGTCTTCATAGAAATACGAGTTCTTGCTGAGAATGTTTTTTTTTTAGAGGAGGCATATCTGGTCCTTGTTTTTTCGGCCGTGCAACTTTGAATAAAATTAAATGTATTCAGAAAAAAATATCTTGTTGTCAAACTCCCCATTCAATTTTCCTCTATTAATATAGTCCCTATCATAATGAGTAAGCCATTACGCTTTAGTGCTAACTATGTATATCGGAAGCGGACACGAATTCCACGATATTATTGTAAAACGAATACTAAAAACACTAAGAATTAATAGCCGCACAGGATTCCTAATAATATTTACCGGAGAAAACTTGCGTTAATCTTATTATAAGATTTTATTTTCAACTAGCGGCTGCACTGCGTTGGCACACACAACGTAGAGTCAAACACAAAATTGAGTACACTCAACATCAAGTACACTGAACACCGTCTTACCATCAACGCTTACCTTGTGAACTCGAAGTATGGGAAATTCCCATATGCACAAAACAAAATCACCGAAAAAAAAAAACCTATTAAAAGTAAGGATAATGAGTAAACGTTGGATAAAATGATGGTTAAAATCATTACGACCTTGCCAGGATTCGAACCAGGAATCCTCTGATCCGTAGTCATACGCGTTATCCACTGCGCCACAAGTCCTGTCCGTATGCTGAAAGATGTTTCCGCGACTGTATTGAGACAGTGTTAAATTCCGTTGACATGGGCAGGTAACTTTCTCGACAATTGCATGAAACGCCCCCAAAACCCTTACTTCGGGCTTTTTTGTGTGACTCGGCGTTGTTCGTTACGAACCATATATAGATAAGGACAATCTAGGGACTCACACCTTTCAGGGAAATAAAAAAAATTCAATTCGGTGCATCTGTTCGAAAGTTTTATTGGTTCTTCAGATACTGCACTTCCATATCTTGTTCTCTTTCGGTGGAGGAGAAATCCTTCACGACTGAGACAATTTTTATTTTTGTACCTTTCTCCACGTTAAAAAACGACCCTGGTGTCTAACTCTGTCCCGTGGGGAGGCATAGTAAATAGGTACAATATGGTTGTCTTCAAGTCTAACGTAAACAAGTTCTTGATGAGCCGTTCCATCGAATTGATTACTATATTGTCCAATTTCTACTGTACACTCTTTAACCCTTATCCTCGAGTGGCCTCTTGGCCTTGATAATGTGGTGATGCCAGTATAATAAAAAAAAACAAAAAAAAAACACCCTTTAAGTGAATGTTGTAAGAGAAACTATTGCTTAAGGTACTTAAAATAGTGATCTGATTCAAATTCACAAAAATGTTGCCCGGCGTCATTGTGGTCCCAGTGATGGTGAACCGCAACTTGGTGTGCACCAGCTCGAAGTGATGGAATTCATAAAGAACTATCAGCATGTCAGGTTTGGCCATGATCGGTTTAATGGTGTGGGCTATAGGAGAGTATATATATATATATATATATATATATATATATATATATATATATATATATATATATATATATAGGCTATGACCTTGACCTTTGACCTTTACGTTGGAAAATAGTGTGCACCATCCCTAGGTGGGGGACCATCATCATGTCAGGTTTGGTCATTATCCGCCCGGTGGTGTGAGTCCTGGATATAACCTTAAACCATATCCGATGTTAAGGCCCCAGCTAAGGGCTTTGGGGAGTGTGGAGCCACCCTTTAATTGCCATTGCTCCCAAGTCAACTCTGACCCGGAATGTTTGTACCCGTTAGGGTTCACAACTATGGGTTAAATAGAAACCGACTTAAAAAAAACAAATAGATTCTATAAAAAAATTTCTTCAAAATAACTGGATTTGGCATGAAATAACCTGAAAAGTGTTGCTTATGCCGTAAAACAAAAACAACCAATCAACCAACCAACCAACCGGTGTGTGACCTGTGGGAGAGTATATATACGAAGGCTATGGCCTTGATCTTTGACCTTTACTTTGGAAAATGGTGTGCACCATCCGTAGGTGGAAGGCCATCATCATACCAGGCTTGGTCATGATCGATCCAGTGATGAGGGCTGTGGGAGAATTGTACATACAGACACACCACACACGAACGCTACTATATATAGATTAAAAACACACACACACACACACTGGAAATTTAGGATAGATAAAGTCGTGTTAGCAATCCCCAAAATGTATTTTCGTCGCTCTCCAACAGATTTTGAATAACACGTATTTGTCTGCCGCGTTTAAGTTTGTAAGTGCATTCACCAGGCTTGCATTTTAGAAATCAACGACCTAGGTTCGTGGCGCTCGAGGTTTCTGAACTATAGGCGCTAAACGCTCACATTAAAAAGCCGCACTAAAAGAAACTCCGGTTTATTTTTTTAATTATTTTTTTATTTTAAAAAAAATTATTTATTTTTTGTTCAAAACTTTGAAAAGTGGACAGTAAAAGATGAAAGGGATTTCAAAAAGGTGCCGTTTTTTTTTTTTTTTAATAAATCACCTTCATCGATTTAATTATCACTTTGGTATTTTAACATTTTAGTTTATTTTTACCAGTTTTATTTTTTGTAGTCTTTAATTTTCTGAAACATGTCCGTTTGATGTTTTCTTTCTATAAACACGTTTTCTTATCAATTTTAAAAGGTTCACCGTTATATCATGTATTCAACACACACACACACACACACACACACACACACACGCACACACACACACACAAGTCTGGGTGTCCGGCTTTACTCGGGTGTTTGAAGGTGTGTGTTGAGCAAAGAAAAAAGAAAAGTGGTAGTAGACAGGCAGGTTCAAACCCGTGCCGCGAAGGAGGAAAAGAACGTAAAATGAAGTGAACTCTTTGCCGTTGCGTCCATCGCCAAACTGGAAGGGGCGAAGGTTTAAATTAAGTCTAGTCAATCGAAAAGAGGGAGATGATTTTAGGAAACATCCGCCTTGTAGAAAAGTGCCCAGTTGAGGGTGAAGGAATTGTTGTTTTTAGCCATTTTTTTAATATTTGTCGTCCGAAGGGTTGAGCTTTAAAACGATATAGATACCGTGAAAATCCGTCGCCTCTGTCGAAAGTTTTAGGCATACATACATACATACATACATACATACATACATACATACATACATTTAAACAGATAAGTAAGGTTTTTGTTCTAGATGGCATGATCACGTTGACACACCTGTTCTCGTTGGATCATCGGTGTTAAGCAATGTTGAACCTGGTCAGCACTAAAATGGGTGACCATTTGGAAATTCCGCATGCTATATGTGCTCCCCAATGAAACATCTAAGAGACATTATGTATTCTAATATATAACATGTAATATTTTAATATTGATTTTTTATTATTGATGAAAATAAGTGGGACAATGTGAACAATTATTATTTTTATTTAATAAATTTGTAATATTTATTTCTTGTAATCGTTAACTTTATTTTTCATGTGAAACATTCTTGAAAGTAAATAAACATATGTAGCAAACGGACTTGCAACAAGCGCAGTAGCAGAAGTCAATTCACGCGGCTCGAGATTTGAAATCCATTTTCTCTCTGGCTTGTCCAATCAAAAGCCAGCTCTCAACCACGTGACCGAGTACATAAAATCGGCAAACCGTCTTTCTCTTTCTCCCTGGCTTTCGTTGGCAGCAGACATTCGCCTAGTCCTTTGGCACCACGCTAACATGAGTACCATAAGCCAACATGGCTATTGTCAAAACTTGCTTACACGTGCGCTTCACTCGCCAACTCTTTCCTACCACGAGACGCTAACCCTTGGCCCCGTCTCTATTATCGGACGCACGCTCCCACAACACGTAAACACATCAATAACTTTTCTCTCCCTTTCAACAGGCTGGATCTATATCTAATCTTCTTCTCCACACCAGTAACTCTTTTCACGACTACTTATAAATACAAGCGCGCACGAACACTGAAATCTCCTACTAACCCGTTTCTGTCTTGTATATGCTACCAACGAAGATGACAAACAAATAAAGTTGTTTATTTAATATTTCGTTGTCTTCATTATTAACTAAACATATTTTACAAAAAAAGTATCATTCTTACGCCAAACTTCTTTTAATAATATTACAAATACTATTACTACTAATAATGATAGCAATTCGTCTAAGAATGTGATGAATTCCTTCAGTCAAAATATTTGCTGGGAGATGCTTCATCGGGGACGCCAAATCGTCTATCACCGTCTAGAAACCAAAGGATGTTATGCAACAATGAAATGTCTCGAGAAATATGCCGGAATGCAAATATTTGTATACAGGGTGTCCGTAAAGTTACTATACAGTCTTACAAATTACTATACAGACACCCTGTAATATATTAACAGTACAGTAAGATATTGTATTAAAATATTTATTTGTAACAAAAGAAATATAAAGAAATAACACCTTTATGTTTATAAAAATGCTTGATTAAATAAACCTGTAAAAAAAAATAAATATTAACTATTAATACAAATATAATACAATAAAACAATAAGACTGTATAGTAACTTTACGAACACCCTGTATATTAGGTCGGTGCATAAATAATGTGTGTTTTTTTTTTACATATATGTATAGTCATCTACATTTAGTACTGTTTCGTTGTATCACAGCTCACCAGGGCGGCTGGACAGGAAACTAACTCAAGCCAGGATCGGAACCCGATAGCCTAAACGACAGTCGAGGCTTATCATCATTACACTATACGGCTACTGCTGTGCAGGTAGTGAATTAACGATGTTTTGACATCATCCAAATGCCTAAGCTCGATTTATTTACACAAAGAGCATCGCTTATTACGCTAATGGCAGTTTGTATATCACTTCCCAATATGCTCAACCCAAGATTGGGAGCATTATAGTCATCCACATACAGTACTGTTTCGCTGTATCACAGCTCATCAGTGGGGCTAGACAGGCAACTATCTCAAGCCCGTCCGCCCAAACGACAGTCAAAGCTTCTCACCATTACGCTATACGGCTATATATCTGATAAAAACAAAACATTATTTTTGCACCAACCTAATAATAAACAAAATAGAAACTATTATATGTCTTTGTTTCACATTTTTAAACATCAATATCTTTGTCCTTATTGATCAAATAAATTATGGTATTGTGAGTACCTATCTATACCTTTCCTTATAATTAGTTCTTTGTTCAAAGCGATTTTCCCCTATTTTTTCAAATATTTTAAAGAAAAATGATTTCCTCGGTGCATTTATCCATTTTTGCATTAACAATTTGCATTTTTCATCATCAGTTAAAAGGAAAATGTCGATGAGAAGGGAAGCGGTGTGGTAGAGGTTTTTAGAAACCGTTGCATTCTTGGATGTGATGGGAATGTCAGTTTGCAGATTGGTAAGGGATAAGTTTAGAACCTACATCTCCTGTTCTACGAGTTTTATTTTTTTAATATATGAAAAAAATAGAAATAGGAGTACAGTTTATTCAGTGCGAAGAGTAATGCATGGGAGAAAAAGATTGACAGAAAGGAGGAGAGATAGAGTTATTTAGAAAATGGTTAGGAGAGGAATTTACGACGCAATCAGTGAGTGACGGAATAAATGTAGACAAAATAAAGTGTTGGTGTAATGCATGGGAGTAGGAGAAGAAGGTAAGACGGAAAGTGCTTTTAACCTAATAGTAGATCCTACGCAGTCTAGTAAACTCAAACCCCTCTCCAAACGCCTCAATGTGGTATACCTGTACCTGTTTTGCAAGTAATTAAAGGAGACTAGAAAGTGAATCTTGCGTTTACTTTCGGCAGCCGCGTAACTCTTACTTTCCTTTATTTTCTCCTTTAGTCCTCATATTCCATGAGCAATGTTTCTGACAAAGAGGGAAGAATTGCTGTTTTTTGTTCGGTATCTATTCCATTTAACATGAATCGTTGGCAAGTAGTATGCTTTTAGCTCCTTACCTTAAGTGGCTTCATGTCTTGCCTGGGGCGATTTCCACACACAAACACACACACATCAAAGATATGTACCCGGATGAGCCTGCTGCCTTTATGCCTGCTTAACTTAGATACACAACTCAACTTAAATACTCGACTATCAGCAAAACTCCACCCCTTCATTGTATTGGTCCACAGATGTCAGAAAGCTTTCTACTCTAATAATTTCTTTCTTCGAATAACTTGCCTGTAGAATTCCATCCCTTATTTCTTGTTTCCCCAGACAGTACGAACATTCAGAAATTAAAATGTACCGTGAATAAACATCTTGATGACCAATTATATCAAATATGGCCGCTGATTTACAGACATCCCGCTTCTTAACTGCTTACTTTAGATTGTTGCCATGGTTACTAATTGGCAGTATCCCTTTTATGTCTTCATAGCAATATTATTTGTTTGGGGTGGATAAAAATAATAAAAAAAGAAGCAAAACGACAGGAACAGCAAGTTGGTAGCTTACTTATATCTCGTAAGAAAATGTGGGTTCATACCTTCCCCTTAATACTAGAGCCATATATGATGATTAGCACAGAACACGTTTAAATCAATCCCATAGTACCACTGTTATCAATTACATCTATACGGCGAGAGAGAGAGAGAGAGAGAGAGAGAGAGAGAGAGAGAGAGAGAGAGAGGCAGAGAGAAATGGGGGGGGGGGAGAGAGATAGAGAGAAATGGGTAGAGAGAATGCCAGAAGAAAAGATTATTCAAATAATATTTGTTTAGTCGTTTATTATTATTTTCCTTTCTTTTAATGGAACTCGATCTGCTCGGGACAAGGCGTGAAGCTACTTAATGTATGAGCTAACGAGAACGAAAAGACTATTATCGCAAAGACAGGAGATGCCAATTAACCTTAGTCTTAAAAACACCAAGGAAGACAACATTGAGCTGGAAGAGAGTTCCAGAGACCTGTAGTTCTTGAAAAGCAGCCACTGGAATAGGAAGCTGCAATTACAATGAGGCACCAAAATTGTGAATTGATGGAGGTCACTAGACCAACAAGTCAAGCGAGAATAGCCAAATAATTAAAAAGAACCTATGCGATAAACGTTATTATAAAAAGACTGAGATTAGCAACATCACGTCCGTCTGTGAGAGAGAGAGAGAGAGAAGGAGCAGTAAAAGAAAGAATTGGAAGGCGCAAACAAATCTAATATATAAAAGGTTACATGTCTGTCTGTTTATCTGTCTGTCTCCATATTTCCAAACTATCTGTTCCAAAACAAAAAGTCGCAGAGCAGTGCTAGAGGGCCTTAAATGATTCATGGACCGCTCTTTTATTGGCCTTTAGCCGATTAAGATAATTTTAAGAGGTCAAAATAGAGTCAAAATTGAAAATAATCGTTATACATTTTGTACAATCATCATAGTTTATTTTCAATTTTTAATCAGTTCATATGCGTGTCACTTTGGTACAAGTGGAAACGTCACCAGCTTTGAATGCGAGTTTTGCTTTCGGTTTCGATTCTAGCTAATGGCATCCATATATATATATATATATATATACATACATATATATATATATATATTACGTATTGATAGTTGTTTTTGTTTTACGGCATATCAACCCTTTTCAGGTTATTTCATTCCGAATTCAGTGATTTTGAAGAAATTTTTTTTAATAGAATATATTTGTTTTGTTTTTTTTTCAAGTCGGTTTCTATTTAACCCATAGTTAGGACCCTAACAGGTACTACTACTCCGGGTCAGAGTGGACCTGGGAGCAATGGCAATTAAAGGGTTGCTCCACACTCCCCAAAGCCCGCAAGCTGGAGCCTCACCATCGTATGTAATTTAAGGTCATATCCAGGACCTTTATGTATTGAAATAACGACTGTATAATAACATACGGAATCTGAATAAATTAAAATATCATATTTAAGCGTATTTTACAAAAGGGCCAAGCCGGACCGCCAACCCTCCCCGATATTTACAGATACTTTTCTACATCTTATCAAGAACTGTAATTCAATATCGAAAGGCATCTAAAAAATCTAGATTGGTTAGTTTGTTGGTTGATTTTGTTTAACGGCATATCACTCATTTGGGGGTGGGGCATTTAACGTAGAATCCAGTAAGTTTGGAAAAAAAAGTTGTTGTGCTTTAAGTTCTTTATATTTTTAAATATTTATTCACAGAGTCTGGGTTGGTTGTTTAGTTGAATAACATTGTATTTTTGTTTTTGATTTTACAAAACATGGTTGAGTTTTGCGAAAGAATAACATCAATGTTTGGTGCATTATAGATAAGAAAAACAGTATCTTCATACAGCCTGATCAGCATCAGATGTAACATATATTATGGCTACGGGCTAAAGCGAGCCTAGGAGCAATGATAAGTGAGGGCAACTCCATATTCTCCACAGACCCCAAAATAAGCCTCCCCACTTGATGTCTATTAAGGTAAAACCCAATGCTTAATGGAAACGATGCCCAGAACTTGGTTAAAGGGTATTTTGGATCTATGCCTTTTACAAAAGATTGAATTATAACTCTGCTTAAATGAATCCCTAGGCTGCGACAGTATTAATTACGTCAATCACGCATGCTCGAACGTAAACAAAATAGGGATGAGAGGTGAAGGGAAAGTGTAGGATAACTGTGGAAGAAAGCGGAAGTGAAGTTGTAAAAAATTAATTAAAGAGCAGAACCGGAAGTAACGGAATTCTGGGTAATGGAACTGTTGCCAAGATGGTGGAAGTTATAAAATGCAGCAATAATTTACTTCTTTTTTTTCTCTTGCAATGTGTAATGTCAAACTTAATGCGTCGAACAGTTTTATTAAATGCTTTAGCAAATAAATAGATAAATAATAATGAGCAAAAAAAAAAAAAGCTTTGGAAAAAAAATTTATATAAAAAACAAAAAAGTTTTATTCTGGCGAGGATGAAGACCTATAAATGAGATTACTCGTTTATTTGTCTCCTTTTTTAGTTATGGTTTTACCATTTATTTTTTATTCATTTTAAAAAGTATTTAAATTCTTTTAAATGGGGAAAAATCGCATCGGGAGCTAGAATGAAATTTGTTTAAGGGTCAGACCTTTTGATTGCTTTTAAGCCGCAACAGAAGTGGAGGGGACAAGAGGAAAGATCAAAGAGTGATGGAAAAGATAAAGACAGACAAACAAACAGACGGGGGGGGGAGGTAAGCTGACAGATAGCATTAAAGAACGAGAGACAACGAAAGAGGGGGGGAGGAGAGAGAGGTAAAATAGAAAAAAACAGAAAGTAAAGAGGGCTTTAAGCGAATAAAGTTTAATCACCTAATTTATAAATGTCTGTCTGTCCGTCTCCATATTTCCAGAGTCTTTCTTTTCCGGAACTAAAAGTCGCAGTGCGGCGCTAGGCGCCTCAAATGATTGGATTTTTTGTGGACGCTTCTTCCATCGGTCTCCAGCCGGTTAAAATAGTTTTTAAGGGGTCACAATTGCAAAAGTCTTTATACATTTTGTACATTCATCTTAGTTTATTTTTAATCAGTTCATATGTGTGATTTATGTTGGTACAGTGGTAACGTCACCAGCTTTGAATGCTACAGTTTTGTTTTTCGGTTTTGATTCTAGCTGATGGCACCCAAATACTTTTTTTTTATTTTTACTTTTGAAATCATGATTCTTTAATAATATATACGGACTCTGGACAAATTAAAATATCATATTTAAGCGTATTTTACAACCCCCCCCACCTGCTAGTAATATAGAATCGGAAGAAAATGAGTTGAATGATGTAAGGAGAGAGAGAGAAAGAGAGAGAGAAAGAGAAAGAGAGGGAGAGAGAAAGAGAGGGAGAGAGAAAGAGAGGGAGAGAGAAAGAGAGGGAGAGAGGATAAGGAAGAGGGGGAGAAAGAGGAAGAGAGGGAGAAAAAGGAAGAGAGGGAAAATAGGAAGAGAGGGAAAATAGAAAGAAAGAGGAGAAAGAAAGAGGAGAAAGAAAGAGAGAGGAAGAGAGAGAGAAAAAGGAAGAGAGGGGGAAAAAGGAAGAGAGGGAAAATAGGAAGAGAGGGAAAATAGGAAGAGAGAAAGAAAGAGGAAGAGGAGAGAGAGAGAGAGAGAGAGAGAGAGAAAGAGAGAGGTTATTAATAGAAAGAGAGAAAATGACGAGTTCAGTGAGTTAGAGAGTGCAGAGAGAATTTGATGACAAAGGTTTGGAGGAAGGGAGGGAAGGAGGTAAAGTAAGTGGGAAAGTGAGAGAAAGAGAGGGGGGAGAAAGATGGGTGAGAAGAGCGATAGAGTTGATAATAAGACTTCGTTATAATATAAAATATTAAGAAAGGGAGTTGAATGATGTAGAGAGAGAGAGAGAGAGAGAGAGAGAGAGAGAGAGAGAGGGGGGGGAGGAAGGTTATATAGCAAGAGAGAGAAAAACGGCGAGTTACATGAAAGAGAAAAAAAAGCAGCAGTCCTGGATATGACCTTAAACTATATCCAGTAGTAAGGCCCCAGCTTGCGGGCTGTGCAGAGTGTGGAGCCACCCTTTAATTGCCATTGCTCCCAGGCCCACTCTGACCCGGAGTGGTAGTACCTGTTAGGGTCCCAACTATGGGTTAAATAGAAACCGACTTGAAAACAACAATTATATTCTATTAAAAAGAATTTCCTTCAAAATCTTTGGATTCGGCATTAAATAACCCGAAAAGGGTTGATATGCCATAAAACAAAAACAACCAACCAAAAAAAGCAGCATAGAGACACAGAGAATTGGGAGGGAGGGAGGGAGGGAGGGAGGTAAGGTGAACGTGCAGCTAGAAGTTAGAGAAAGTAGCAGTCACAAGAAAAAAATGATAAGGAGACAGAATGGGAAAGCGAGAGGGAGAGAGAGATATAGAGAGAGGGAGAGAGAGGGAAGTTATAAAAAGAAGGAGAGAAAAAGGGCGAGTTATATGGCAGAAAAGAAAAGCAGCATATAGATACAGTGAGAATTTTTTGACAAAGGTTTAGAGGGAGAGTGGGCGGGAGGGGAGGCAGATGACGGGAGAGGTAACGCGAACACGCAGATAAAAGCTGGAAGTTGAATGAGGTTTCAGAAAGAAGTCGCAGAAAGAGTAGTGGGGAGGGGGTCATCAGAAAATAGAAAGGGATATAACGAGACAGGGAGAAGAGGAAAGGATAGAGAGATGGGAGAAAAGAGAGAGAGATAGAGTTGATGATAGTGATGGAGAGAACAGGGAAGAGGAAAGAGGGGTTCCTTTAAAAAGAAACTTTACAACCTAATTTTTTTTAACAACAAAATTTCTTTCTGAAATTCTTCATCCATTTTCCACCCTCTTTAATGCAGGTGCCATTTTAATCTTTGCTACCTTGTACGGCTTCTTAGACATTCTTTTTTCTTTTCGTTTTTTTTTTTAGGCGCGTCCACGTATCTCTATAAGAAGTTCTGTCGGTTGGCTAAGTGCTTTAGTTGGGCTTAGCATTTCTCATTGCTGAACGCTCAGACTATTATGTCCAAGCAATTCCAAAAGAGGCTCTGTCCGTCTGCACTTTTAAAATTATTGTCCCCATGATCAGGATTATTGCTCCTATCTATTTACCTCCCTACGAGGGCAGAGCTAGACACAAAGTCAGTTTTTTAATGTGGGCAAAATCCAGATCCTCAAAAAGGGGCACTCTAGTAGGAACAAAAATAAAAATTGTCTCAGTCATGAAGAATTTCTCCTCTGCTGACCAAGGAAGGAAATAGTGAGGTGTAGCATCAGAACAGATGCTACACTGTGATCCTGGCCCGATCTGGATTACTGTTGTGTACATGACACATTGTAGTATACATGAAGGCACTGAGAGGCGTAGGAAGACATCAGAAAATCACAAACCACTGACAATATGCACACCCGAGCGGTTTAGTGATGCCAATAGATGCCTTCTACCGAAACCAAGATTGTTTACATACTCTACAGACATCGATAGACTAGTTAGTGGAACAATCGCTTGCCAAAGTAGAATCTAAGGTGAAAGCGGGGACCTCAAAATCTGTCCCTAAACAAAAATTGGCGAAAAAATTAAAAAAGCAGATATCAAAATCACAAATATTTTTCCTATTATTCTTATGATTCAGGGAGACAAGAAAAACGTGCAAGGAGTTGTGAGGGGCGGTGGGAACCCTTATCTGATAATGAAGTGAACGTAATATTTTTCCCTCAATTGTAGGCTTAATTATCAAATTTGTTGACATTTTCTTTTTACGTTGGAACTATGGTTACTTAGACATCGCTCAAACTCTTAATTAACTCTTTCTCTCTCTTTATTTAGTTTGAGCCCAAAACAATAAATGTTACGGGGTAAAAATTGGGGTCAAAGTTGAAAAAATTTGACCTATGCGGTCTATCAAATTACTCAGCTAATTTTTGGTCTAAACATTTGAAATTTTACAGAAAATGTATAAGACATAGGGCAAGGTTTTAATCGGTTTTGGCCAAGAATTTGTCTGCCAAGAGTTGAAATTTCAAAAGATTTGACATTTGCGGTCTCTAGCAAACTATTCAGCCAATTTTGGGTTTAAACATTTGAAATTTTACATAACGGGCATTCAGACATGCAGCAAGCTTTTTAATCAGTTTGTTTTTTAGCAAAAAAATGGCTGGCAAGTGGTCAAAGTTTACAGAGTTGACCTTTGCAGACTCCATCAAACTCATCCGCCAATTTTGGGTCTAAACACTTGAAATTTTAGATCTAGGTTACCTGGACATGAGCCAAACTTTTGAATATATATATGATGATTGCAACGTCTTGTCAGACGAGTGCCACTCCCTCAGACATTTAAAATCCATGAGCCCAAATGCCTGAGGGAGTATCTATACAAAGATGATGTTACAGAGTCTTAGCTTTGTACGACAGCTAAGTCTCTTTCTTGGTTCAAAATGTTGAGATCCAGCAACAAGCAAGAGCAAGATAGCCAGCAACAAATTAAACTGCAGACCAGCTTGATACGGGTACTGGTCTCCCGCTTTGTTTTTTAAATCAGAGATTTGCTTCTCCTAGAAAGGTTGCCTTCACCACGGCTTACGGGAGCCCTCTCCACCCCAATACACATACACATACACGCACGCACACACACACACACACACACACACACACAAATATACAACGTGATAGTTGGCCGTTGACCCAGAAAAAGAGTTCATTCGCCCTTTTTGAATATATATATATATATATATATATATATATATATATATATATATATGCACATAAAGTTATGAACAGTACATAGGGCCCGAGCAAAGCCGGGCTGAACAGCTAGTATAATATAATAATAAATACGAAATCTGCATTAATCAAAATATCATATGTAAGCGTATTTTACGACCTGGCAATGCCGGGCGACTTATTATTATTATTATTATTATTATTATTGTTATTATTATTATACTATATATAGGATCTCTGCGATGACGTCATTTCTCAACTCACGGGCGGTAATGGCATATTAAAAGGTCACGACTATACTATGCAGCATTGGATAAAAATAATTGTAGCATACTTTCTTCTGACACAATGGCAATGTAGGAAACATTTAAAGACAAAAGACAGAAAGACAATTCAACGTTTAATGGCAAGATTTCAGGAGGAGGAGAGGGAGCAGATGCCCACGACGGTTCACAATGTTTGGGTTCGTTCAGTAATAATTTCTGACAATATTCATATTTTAAAGGAACGTCTTTAGGAATCCCTCTGAAAATTAACAGACCGCCTTCACAAAGAAACTGGCATTTCTAGAACATCAGTTTGAAAAATCCTCCATCATAGCCTTAATCCCCTTCCCTACAGATTTCAGATCTTGTAGAGGAAAACCCGTCGCAATAAGGTCCTGGATATGACCTAAAACTATATCCGATGGTGAGGCCCCACTTCGCAGGCCTTGGGGAGTGTGGAGCCAACCTTTAATTGCCATTGCTCCCAGGTCCACTCTGACCCGGAGTGGTAGTACCTGTTAGGGTCCCAACTATGGGTTAAATAGAATCTGACTTAAAAAGAAAAAATATACTCCATTAAAAATCGTTCCTCAAAATAACTAGATTCGGCATTAAATAACCTGAAAAAGGTTGGTATGCCGTAAAACAAAAACAACCAACCAACCGTCGCAATAAAGCAGAACGCGAAACATTTGGCGAAGGTTTCGGTCAAAAGATTGAAAATGATACAGGCTTATTGGATTTGATTTTCTTTAGTGAGGCGATCCATCCAGTTGCTGGAATGGGCACATCTCCCTGAACATATTTGTCGCTATATTAGCCAGCACAAAGCAAATGTGTGGTGTAAGGTACCTAGCTAGAACATAGTAACTATAAAAGACAAACCAATCATAAAGTTTCAATTTCATTCAAGGTTAGAGGACACAATCTCATCACTTAGTTCCTATTTTGTGGAAATTTGTTTCAAATAATCTCCCTGGGCAAAAACTTGAGGTCCAAAATAAAGTAAGGAGATTTTTTTTTATCATAATTGAGATTATATATATATATATATATATATATATATATATATATATATATAAAGCCAGACAAACATTTTTTTTGTGTGTTTTTAAATTTTTGGATAGGAAATGGTTTTATTTATTTTTAATTATATGACTCTAAACAGAGGTAATTCGTTTCTCATTAATTAATGTTTATGATGATGACAGTGACAGTTTTTTGTGACACTGGACGTACGGACAAGTAAATTAATATTTAGATAGTAAGAAAGAAAGAAAGAAAACAAAAAGAGTAGAGGGGAACAATAATTTAAAAAAAAAAGCTCCAACCCCTGTCCTATCATCGCAATGTGGCATCCCTGTGCTTGTTTTACAAGTACTTTAATATAAGGTGCTCTGATGAACTCTGAGCGCTTGTGCCCCCTCGACATACATATCCCTGGCTAACCTGACAAGCAGAATCGCACCCCTTCAATATTAAGGTTCTTAGATGCCAGAAAGCCTGCTACTCTAATATTTTTGCTTTGGATTTCTAGACGTTAGTATTCCCTCTCTGTTTTCTGCTCTCATCGTTGTACTGACACGCATAAATTTAAATGTAATGTGAACAAACATCTCGCTGCTCAATTCCCAACATAGTACCCTACAGCAGCCCTTTCGTCCAGTTGGCGTTACGTCTGGTTTGGGGTTATAGTACAGAGAGAGAGAGAGAGAGAGAGAGAGAGAGAGAGCAGAAACAATACATAGACAGATACAAAATGTGCGTGGGAGAGGGGCAGAGAGAGATGGGGAGATAAAAGGGGAAAGATAAAGAAGGAGGAAGACGTAAGTGAAGGTGATTTATTTTGTGCGTTTACCTAAATAGTCGAACATAAAACTTATTCATGCCTAGCCGACAACCCCCACTCCCTCTCACGCCCCGACCCTCGGCAGAAATCCCCTATCCTCGACTCTAAGCAAATCCAGATTCACAACCGTCGCCACAACTTCCCCTCTCTCAGTCATCCGACTGGCAATCGGGCGTATCAGATACCCGACCATTTGGCAAATATCTAACCAATAAACAAAACAAAGCAACAAAAAGCCCCCCCCCCAAAAAAAAAAACAACAACAAAAAAACGGGTTCTTCCGGTGGTGTTTGGTGTGATGGAAAATTGGTAAAAAAAAAAAAAGAAAAAAAAAGAAAACAAAAGAAAAAAAAAGAAAAAAACGAAATAAATAAAAATAAAATGACAAGACAAGAACAAAACCCAAGACAAATGAAATAAAGGCAATCAAAGAGTATTTAGGCAGCAAGTCTTCTTTTATACATGTTTTGTTAAAAAAAAAAAATAAATAAAACGATCGCACTTAGCCTGAGCGCTCACAAGTGATGATTTCTCGTTTTGGAAAAATACATAAAATAATCAGCTCAAGTTTTAAATGGTTTCATTTTCATTTGTCTAAGCACTATACATCATTGGTTTATATATGTTTATATAAAACTATACTAATGCTACTATTAATAATAGAGGTTACGTAAATGTCTGCATGAAGTTGAAACTATACTATTACTTCAATTATTAATAGAGGTCTCTCGCTCCTTGACAGGGTTAAAAAGAGAGCCGCAAATCTGATAGGCCCTGAACTGGCATCTAAGCTTCAGCTTCTGTCCCATCGACGAAACGTTGCATCCCTCCTCTGCCTGTTCTACAAGTATTTTAATGGTGAATGCTCTGATGAACTGCAAGCACTTGTGCCCCCACGACGTGAGCACCCTCGACAGACCCGACAAGCTGCTAAATCCCACGCCCACACCGTAGAAATCCCTAGATGTAAAATATCTTTCTACTCCGGTAGTTTCTTCCCCAGAACCGCTAGACTTTGGAATTCTATTCTAGGTCACTGCTTCCCCAACTGTACTGACATGCAGAAGTTCAAGTGCAACGTGAACCAACATCTTGCTGCCCAAATCCCTACATAGTACCTCAGTAGTTGTTTCCCCTGATAGTAGCCCCCTACACCAAAGTGGCAATTTGCCTTGTTTGGGGTGAAAATGTAATAAAAATAAAAAAGAAAAAAAAAGAGGTTAGAGGCATCTGTCTGCCTGAAGACAAAACTATACTATAACTTCTATTATTAATAGAAGTTAGGTATCTGTGTCTGAATATGAAACTATGCTATTACTTCTATTAATAATTGAGATTGACTATCCATCTGTATGATTGGTTGATTGTGTTTGGTTTACGGCATATCAACCCTTTTCAGGTTATTTAATGCCGAATCCAGTGATTTTGAAGAAAATTTTTTAATAGAATATATTTGTTTTTATTTTTTTCAAGTCGGTTTCTATTTAACCCATAGTTGGGACCCTAACAGTTACTACCACTCCGGGTCAGAGTGGACCTGGGAGCAATGACAATTAAAGGGTGGCTTCACACTCCCCAAAGCACGCAAGCTGGGGCCTCACTATCGGATATAGTTTAAGGTCATATCCAGGACCCCGTCTGTTTGAAGCCGAAACTATATTATTACTTCCATCAATAATGGAGATTAGGTAACTGTCTGTCTGAAGTTAAATATGTACGATGACGTATATGAATGTACTATTGTATAATCTATGAATGCTCAATTTGGGATGAGGCTGAAATGTTCGTTGTGTTGTCATGAGAGTATCCTCACAGTAATTCACTGTTTGTGTGTGTGTGTGTGAGAGAGAGAGAGAGAGAGAGAGAAAGAGAGAGAGAGAGAGAGAGGGGGGTAATATTGTATCCGTTCTGTTCCCGATTCAGTGTGGTAGGAATGGCATATGTAGACAAGAAATTGTCTCTACTATTCATATGCTAGAAAAATTATGCGACTACTATTACTACTAAAAATACATACATACATCCATACATCCATACATACATATTAAACGACAGACAGTAATGACGAAAACAGATAAAATATAAGAAAAACCGTCGAATCCGGAAACTAGCCCACATAAAATACAAACATTATCCATCCACATGAAAACAGCAATAGATTATTTTCATGGCAAGTGCTCGTCTGAGCTTCAATCTATGGTCCCCTCGCCAAACTGTTATGAGAAACACTCGTCTAGCCCAAACCACTATCACTAATATCTCACACTCTTTATCTGTGCGTAAGCCTAAATATAGATTCCATGAACAAAGCTCCTTCCTTAGAACTGCACGCCTGTGGAGCTCTCTTCCGTTTGCCTGCTTTCCAGCTGACTACAATTTGATTTTCTTCAAGTCCAACGTAAACAAGTTCTTGATGAACCGTCCCCCTAAGTAATCCAATTTACAACATTTCCACTATTTATGTTTACTACGCTATAATCACATTGACTTATGTATACCCATTAACCCTTATCCTCGAGTGGCCTCCGGGCCTTAATAAGTGGTGATTCCTATGTAAAAAAAAGAAGTAAAGTAAAACGATTAAAGTAACGCAGCACGGATCTAAGGAAACTGTAACTGCAAGAAATCTTATAAAGAAAAGTGGACACTGCAACAGCTGATAACGCATGAAATAGACGTGCAGAGTCTAAGGTGGTGCTGGGAGGACCAAGGAAAAAACACCAACCAGACCTCCACTGCATGAGTGCGAAGAGTATTGAGGCCTTGAGGAGACTTGTTGCCACCCAAATTCCAGTGAAGATCAATGCGTGCTACCCGCAAAGGATTAATGGTAAACAGCTCTCACGAAAACGTCATCATTAAAAGTTACCAAAAGATGTGGAGACTACTGGAAATTTGAGGAGACACGTAGTCATACAGACTCCAGGGAACACCACTGGTTGTGGTCGGTAAGTAATCACTGATAATGGACTCTCAGTAAGTAGGAATTATAACTAGATTTTTTTGCTGGTTTAAAACAGGCAAAAGTTTTATTTGCCAAATTAATGGTTAAATTTGGGCCCAGTTTTACATTAAATACCAATTTCTATTGATCCCTAATAATCTATGACTGTGCACCGAACGGAGACCATAATACTTAGCTTTATGCATTTTATCATCAAAATAGGTCCATGCAAAGTTCAACCATCAAAATAGGTCCATGCAAAGTTTCAACCAGAGCAACCTAATCAATCGTTTACGAGAAAACCTCTAGAGTAAATATTGTATTGTAATTACTAATCCCTATTTATCCCTATCTGTGTATAGAACGGATACCATACTACTTAATTCACTGTACCTTATCATAACATAGGTCCATATAAAATTTCAATTAAATCGAATTAGTAGCTTTCGAGAAAAAGTAGGACGAACAGACAAATTAAAAAAATATATATTATATATAGTATAGATAATAATAATAATAATAGAACTACTACTACTACTACTACTACTACTAATAATAATAATAATAATAACAATAACAATAATAATAAGAAGATACAGATTATGATTACAGCAACAGACATAGCCACGTTATTCTATGTAAATCTCCCGAATATAAAGTAAACATGAGTTGCCAAGGTAAACATAAACAATTTATAGACAAAAAAAACAAAACAAAACAAAAAAAAAACATGTGCTGTAAATGCGACTTATTTTAATATTATCTAAGAAGTATTCTTTGAATGGTTTATATACAAGCAGAAACGTTTATTTCTAATTTATTTATTTATTTACATGGGAAATTACGTTTACAAAAGAAAAACAAAACAGATCAACAAACAACCAAAAAAGACAAAATTTTAATAATTTCGATTTGTCTTTTGAACGTAAGCGTGCGATCCAGAAAAGTCCCGCGAGTCGCAATTTGCCCAGAACATCTAAATCATATTTCCAAAATAACCGAACCTCGCCCACCTCCTCCAACACTGAAATGCTCATATTGTCGAAGACGGGTATAAAATGGCGAGAGGTAGACGTCTTTGCCATCTCTTAAGGATGTGTTGTGCCCAAGAGTTTGTGCATGTTAAGTTATAGTCGACAAATTGATTTTTTAAATATATGTTTTAAGCAAAAACAATATTAGGTACTTAATTGTCATGTCGAAAATAGTCATATATCCAAACATTATGAAAATTCATCGTGTAGAACAACTGCAATTGTGTTTTTACTTAAAAAAAAAATTCTATCGCTATTGACAACACTTGTTACAGCCATGACACAAGTAATCTAAAATATTCGTTTCGGAGTTATGTCCCCTGCCTAGTTTACACAATTTTCCGTAAAAATTACTTTTAACTAGAAATAGTTTTCTACTCGAATGATTTTTCGTAATATTCGGATATGTTACTATTCTCGACATGACAATTAAGTACGTAAAATTGTTTTTACTTCAAACGACACATTTTAAAAAATTGATCTGTCAAGCATATCTCAAAAAGTACCGCTACGTTTTGTAGGAGATAGTTAAAGAAGATAGAGGGGGGGTATATGTTGTATTTTTTTTTTTTTGCTTTGTTTTAAGGGGTCAACGACTGGAGTAAGTCCATTCGGTTAGTTGATACAGATAGCAAAGCGTCATCAATCATGTTTGGCTTCTGCAATGAAACTTGGTCTCCGTGAAGGAACGGGAAGTTCGAGAAGGGGAGGAAATGGTAGTGGTCGGACTAAAACGTCACCGAACTGCGCTGACGGTGTTCACCGAAGCTCGTCCCCGGATGAAAACTATTCCTCGGTTTTCTATTGTTTGCATGTGTAAATACTTGTAGATAATTTGCGTGTGTGTGAGGTTACTGATATGTGTGTGTGTGTGTGTGTGTGTGTGTGTGTGTGTGTGTGTCGCTCCATATAAGAGTATGCCTTCGTTGGTGTTGAGTGGAGTTGCTGTTTCCAGGGACAATATAAGACTGCTTTTGATAAATTAACTTCTGGAAGGCTTTAAAGTCAATACTTGACCATTCACAATGGCACGTTCATAGGCGAGTCACCCCCTCTTTAACCCCTCCCCCGTCGCAATCCTGTTCGTACGGGATCAATCTGACAAGAAACGCAACGAGGATCGCGAAAATGAAAACCGCGGTACAAATGAAAATGAAAAAGAAGACTGGCGGGGGTGGGGGAGTATGAAAAGGGAAACCGTGAGTAATATTCTTAGCAATCGTAAATGGAGGGGAGGTGGTAACCCATGGGAGGAGGGGAGCTCACAATTCTCATTATTCTGGCGTGAAGATTTAAAATAAACGGAGAGAAAAGAAATCGGAACTAGTTTTATTTACGACGCATCTATTTAACATTCGCAGTCAGTGAGGAAAATTCTATTTTAATCTTAAGCGTGACAGACCGACGAAAATGCTGTTTTAAACCTAAGCACAATAGATCAACGGAAACGCTATCTTAAACTTGAACGTGACAGAACAAGACACATGCGATTTTGACCTTCATCGTAACAGACCAAAAAATGCTATTTCAAATTAAAACGTCAGCGACCTAGAAAAACCAGCTTTAAAAAATGAGCGTTACCGAGTAAGTAAAACACTATTTAAAACGTAAGCGTGACAACCCAAGAAAATATTATTCGAAAGTTAATCATGAAAGACTAAGGAATATTCAATGTTAAATGACGGACCAAACCATTATGCGTGAAATAATAGTTGACTTTTCAAACCTAAAAAATGTTATTTCAAATTTAACCGTGACAGAAAAAGTAAAACGCTTTTCAAAACATAAGCGTTACAGACAAACAAACAAAAAATGTTATTTCAAATTCAACCGTGACAGAGAAAGTAAAACGCGTTTTAAAACATAAGCGTTACAGAAAAACAAACCCCAAAAAATATTATTTCATATAAAACTGTGACAGAGCAAGTAAACTGCTATTAAAAACATAAACCTTACAAACAAACAAACAGAAAAAGATGCTATTTCAAATTTAACTCCAGTCAAAACACAAGCATTACAGACAAAACAGCTGTTATTTAATATATAACCGTGACAGAGCAAGTAAAACACTATTAAAAAACAAGCGTCACAGACTAAGAAAATGCTATTTCAAATATAAGCGTGACAGAGCAAGTAGAACGCTATTTAAAACCTAACCGTCACACGTATGCACACGCGCGCGCACACACACACACACACACACACACACACACACACAATAATATTCAAACATAACCTTGACAGAGCAAGTAAGACGCAAGTAAGACATAAGCGTTCCCGACAAAAATACACTATTTCAAATTTAATCGTGACAGTTCGACCAAAATGCCATTTTAAATTTAATCACGACAGACCAATGGACGATCAGAGATATAAATAGAAATTTTATTATTTCATATAACATACGTATACACGTACGCTGATTAAAATCCTATTTTAATCTGGTGTGACATGATGACTGACGGACAAATAATGCATAAAATGATAATTTGGGGTTGCATAAATATAGGAAGAAGGGGTAAGGTTAGGTTAGTTCGCCGACTGCCCCAACCTGATGAATGACGAAGAACTGAAAGTTAGAAATATAAATGTGTTTTCTTGAGCAAGACTGGCAAATTCTGAAATGTAATGTTTACTGATATGAACCAGCCGTGACCTTTTTTCTTTGGCACATCAACATCGTTGTGGGTCATGATCACCTCACTCCTCATCTCATTTGCCGTTTCGCTGGTTTCGTGTGGACGAATTCCTCGCCCTATGAATCACGCAGCTTCTACAAGTCACAAACATCTTTTACAATCATAATGCTTCAACAACTACCAAAAAGTCTAAAAACAGTCCGAACATGATAAACTTTGTGAAAAAAACAAATGACAAGTCACATAAAAACAAACAAAATGACAACTTTTCACAAATAAAATTTTAAAAATGACTTTCGTTAT
>NC_136510.1:93181540-93201540 GCF_053919585.1 Euprymna scolopes
AGGCTTCGCATAGAACCAACGACACTTTTTGGTATTACTACTAATCTTTGTCGGTACAATAACTGCCACAAGATAGAACATACAGTAAACCACAAGTTTTTACATCAGAGGTTTCCTTCTGCTAGATGCATGTATTAACGAAGACGAGGGTGCTTTACTCCTAGTAATTAATGCGGCCCCGGATACCAACCTGGAATTTTCTACGACTCGGCGCAGTACACACAGCGCCTAGCTTTCCCAAATGATCATCGATCTGATACTAGCTCGGCTCATCGTTGCTTAATTTTGATGGTCTGGCGAGAACTGTTCTCTCAACGTGATTGTGCCCCCCCCACACACACACACTAGTAGAGAGATTCGACGTTGTCCAGGATATAATGATGATCAACGAATGTTTAACATTCACATATTTTTTATTGTCATCAAAATCGGTGAAATCGACCATTTTTACAATTAAATCGATTGATGACCTGCTCTAGTTGGGGACCCATCGCAGTGAACCGGGGAAAAACTTCACATGCCTCACTACAGTTTCTTAGTCCAAAGTGGGATTTCAAGAGCTATCGCACTAGAGATAGAGCACTCTGGTCTGTGAAAATGCTTTGGCAGCCTCAATGCCATTTTCCAGTAGGGTTCCCTGAGGTGCTTAACAATAAACTAACCTTTTCTCTTAGTACTTCACATGGCTAACAACTGACGAGTCAACAGGGGAAAAAGCACATCTATATAATTATAAAATCCTGTGGACCTCCGAGCGTCTTTCTTTGCATGCTTGAATCTTGTCTCCGACGATAGGGCGATTCCATGTTTTAAAAAAGGGATGAAAAGTGAATTTATATACATACATACATTATATATTATATGTACAAACACACATACACAAACACACACACACACATATATATATACACACACACATATATATATACACACATATACAAACACACACACATATATACACTCATATATATACACACATATACACACATACATACACACACACATATATATTAAGTTATGGGTGTGGTTCAACATGAGAGTGGAGACTTGTATGTTTTGGTTTAGATTATAGCTGATGGCACCCAAGGCATGCATATATAATTTTTTAGTTTTGATCTCACTACTATATATTAGGTTCAATATAATAATCGATAGAGAATCGTCTCTATAATAATAAATACATAATCTGCATGAATTAAAATATCATATTTAAGCGTATCTTATGACCTGACAACGACGGTCGGTCTGCTAGTAAGCTATTAAAAGCCATCTACAGTTATCAGGGTAAATTCCGTGGAGAACAGCTGGTGTGAAAATGCAATGTGATTTATTATACTGCTCGATGGGCGCGGCGAGTACAAGATATCTGGAGAGGCTTAGGTACCATCACTTAGTAGATCACTTATAATGATTATTGTGGCAATTCTCAGTTAATAATACAGAACTTTAAAGTCAGAAACATATACCAGGTCGTTTCATATATTATACTTGGTTTGCCGTAGCTTATTTCTCGTATTTCTTCTATCACAATGTTATTGGTAAGAATATATTTTTTGTTCAGTTTTTTTTATAGCAGTACTTATTACAGCTGGGAAATTATTATAGTAGAGGTATTTCCATTACTCTCTGAAACAGATTGTGTGCATGTATACAGAGTTCTCTCCCTTGAGTTTTTTCCAAAGCACGTCTGATTGAACGCCTCAGAGTTATTCTTTTTTTCAATTTTTCTGGATATCTTTTCCATTCGCCGAGCGGTCTTTTTTTTTAATCAGCTGGCATGTTGTATAGAACGACGCTAAAAAGTTTTTGTTGGGCCATTTTCTCTATCGCTTTCTATCAGTGCGCCCGATTATCATCAGAAGCAAGTGTTGTTGCTGTTTTCCCTTTCCTTTGAGGCTTGGGGTATTTATAGTTGGTTATAAAAGGTGCGTGCAGGATGGAAAATGGCTGAATAAAAACTTTTGGGCGCCATTATATACAAGATGCCAGCTGAAATGAAAAACACCGCTCGGCGAATGGAACAGATATCCAGAAAAATCGGAAAAAAGGATAACTCCGTCGTGTTCAATCAAACGTGCTGCCAAAATATACTAATATGTGTGTGTGTGTGTGTGTAATTATTATTATAATTATTTTAGTGCCTTCAGACACTAGTGTTTCATCTTTTCGGTAATCATCCGTACAGGGAGTCACGATTACCGCCAGCCGGGAGATTCGAACCCGGTCACCAAGCCATCACTGACTCCATTAGCAAAAAACACACCGCCCGGCCCACGTTAACGTCGGCGAGAAATATAGCTGAAATTAAAATTTATGTAAATCATTAATACCATTCAAGAAAGCCGAGAATGATCTTGTAATTTTAAAATCACGATCTGCGCACGTAGGCTTTCGTGACCGCCTTATTTCAACGTAAAGTGCTCGACAATAAGAACCAAGTTCTATATGTGATTTAATCCCGCATTCCACATTAATTACATATGTTTTTACCATTAATTGTTAGCGTAAAACAAAGATGATTGACGATAGTCGAGGGCTACCCGAAGTTCCATTTTCATTTGACTGAAGTGTAAGGAGAGATGGCTCTTTTTGTCATAAAACTAACTCCACTTAACCTTGATGTTTATTCAATAATACTAGAATTTTAACAAAGGGGACAACATTTTTTTAATCTTTAGGATAACTATCGACGATTGAACCCTGGTCTCCCGGTCCATTGGAGAAAACTTTAGCGATTATGCAAAAATGGGCAGACTGTATTCTAAAATATTTACAGAATAATATTATTAGAAAATTAAAAACCTATCCCTACCAACTATATTAATTTCTGTAATTTCGTTAAACGAGTCGGACATATTTTACTCCCTGGTAACGTCGTAACCAGAGACCCAGATTAGATTTCAGTTCAGCATCGTCGATTCCACAATTCTCGACGGTATGTATTACATTAATCACGCACCTCGTTGGCAGGAAGGGTGTCAATGAGGATAAAGGCATACATAGGTGTCAGAAGGAGTGATAAATGATATGCTATGTATATAAATCGGTTAAGACTCGATGGTCAGCGAGAGAAAGTTGAGATGAGAGAGAGAGAGAGAGGGGGGGAGAGAAAGATAGTGAGAGAGAGGGGGAAGAGGAAAGAGATGAGGGTGCTTAGAAAAAAGTGTTAGGTTGAATCTTCTGGGGTGGTAGGTTATTAAGAAATAATTATTTTAAGAGAAACTCATGGCTGGAAATATGATACTCACGCCTGCCTTCTGCCAGATCTACGTTGTAGATACTCTCCCAATATATATATATATATATATATATATATATATATATATATATATATATATATATATATATATATATATATATATATATATATATATATATACTTACGTATATTAACATATATATACATATATGTATACACATTTACATTATATATTTATATTACATTATATATGTATATCTATATATTTACACTATAACTACTTAATTTACTCACATAAAATTGATATACAAAAGTATAAATTTATGTGTAAACTTTAAGTATTTACATCAAAAGTGCTCAATACGTGGGTAGAGTTAGTTATTAATTTATAAAAATACAGATGGCGATTAAGCTACATTGAATATTCCGCGTTTCATCCACTCTAGGATTCTTCAGGCTTATGCGCATAAGCCTGAAGAGTCATAAAGTGAATGAATCGCAGAATATTCAGTGTAGCTTAATCGCCATATATATTTTATAAATTACTAATATATATATATATATATATATATATATATATATATATATATATATATATATATATATATATATATATATATATATATAACTATATGCTACACGTATCAGGGACGAATACATAACAGATTTTATAAAAATAAGTTGTATTTTAGTTCTCACATTTGTGATCGATTTCAGTTCAACTCATCACCTTCTACTATTATATGTAACTTTTATATTATAAAAAGGAACTATGTGTGCGTGTGTATATGTACGTGAGTTAATTCGCTATGGACTCCTAGAGAGTTGTGCCGATCTTTTTATTTTTTTATTTTACACGAAGGTACTTTATGGTACTGATAGTGTTTTAAGATAGCTTTTGTATCGGAACGTCTTCAATAAGTATCGATAATCGAAAAAATCCGATCAAATAAGGAACAGGCGATTTTGAATAAAGTTAACACCTTATACAACCTAACATCACAAGTGCATTTGAGATGTTTTATTACCTCACAAGCAGAAAAGCCAGAGATATAAAACCAACAGAAGGCTCTTTGATATGACAGAGGCGCGTTCGAAACGAATACTTTTGTTTAAAGCACAAGCGAACCATGATACTTGACTTTTGCGTCTTATACTTTAATTCAAACCGTTATCATCGCACAAGTAGAGAGATTCGGCATATAACACCAGCAATATGTTCTTTGATTTAACATTAACAGGGGTGTGTTCGAAATGAATACTCCTCTTTAGAGCACAATTGAACCATAGTACTTGATATTTGCATTTTAAACTTTATGGTTGGTTGGTTGTTTTGTTTTACGGCATATCAACCCTTTTCAGGTTATTTAATGCCGAATCTAGTGATTTGGAAGAACGATTTTTTAATATAGTATATTTGTTTTTTAAGTCGTATTCTATTTAACCCATAGTTGGGACCCTAACAGGTGCTACCACTCCGGGTCAGAGTGGACCTGAGAGCAACAGCAATTAAAGGGTGGCTCCACACTCCCTAAGGCCTGCAAGCTGGGGCCCTCACCATCGGATATAGTTTAAGGTCATATCCAGGACCATTTTAAACTTTAATTTAAACCATTATATAAAAATAATTTTATGAAATCAATAGTAGGTTCTCTACAGTGCAATGTAGACTGCAAAGTATTGTGGGCTAATTAACTGCAGGAAGGATTTAAAAAATCGGCGATTTTACCAATGTTGATGACAATAGGAGGGTTAAACATTGTTGACCCTTATTTATTCCCAGGCAAAATCGGATTTCTCTGCTAGTAAATATATAAAAAAATATTGCCGATAAACGAATACTTCGAATGTATAACTATAGAAATTAAGTTGTCAAAACGTTTAATAAGTCAACAGAGAAATAGAATTAAATGTCACAGAAATCAATTGACGCTAGTCGTACTGGAGAGAAACCGTTGCAAGCGAACGAAGCATCTATGTATATATGTAGGACTAGCAGGATGACCCGACATTACCCGGGATTGAATGATGATCAACGCGGTGAATCAGCAGGAAGATTCACATGAACACTGACTTTATCCACAAGACATTGTAGTCTACAATCATTTTTTGTATACATACGAGTCACCACTTATTAAGGCCCAGAGGCCACTCGAGGATAAGAGTTAAAGAGTGTCAATGGGACAATATCGTGGTAATCGTTAGTAGTGGGAATTTGGGAAATTGAAGTAGTTAAGGAGAACGGCTGATCAAGAACTTGTTTACATTGGATTTGAAGATGACCGTGGATTGCAGTGTAGAGAACATACTGTTGATTAAAAAAATGATATATAATGGCTTTAATTAAAGTTTAAGATGCAAAAGTCAAGTATCATACTTCAATTGTGCACCAAACAGAAACATTTATTGGTTCTGTTGATTTTATATGTTGAGTCGTTCGGCTTGTGTGGTAATAATACTTCTCAGATGAACTTGTGATATTAGGCTGTTAACTCTAGTCAATATCGATTGTCCCTTCTTTCATCGGATTATTTCGATGATCGATAGAATCAAAGACATTCAAATACAAAATTTATCTAGGAATACTGAAAGCCGCATAAAGTACCTTCGTGTAAATTTTCGTAAAATTGGTCTAGCCGTTTTCGAGTCCATAAGGAAGGAGTTCTCTCATACACACAAAGTTCCTTTTATATAATCTAATATATAAACGGCTATATGTCTGTCTGTTTGTTCATCTGTCTGTCGGTCTCTCAGCCTGTCTGTCTCTATATTTTCAAACTCTATCTCCTCTGAAACTAAAAGTCGCAGAGCGGCGTTAGGGACCTCAAATGATTGGATTTTTTACGGATCGTTCTTTTATGGGTCTTTAGCCGGTTAAAATTGTTTACAAGGGGGTCAAAAATGTATCAAAATTGAAAAAAAAACAAAAAAAAACAACAAAAAAAACTCGTAAAACATTTTGTACATTCATCTTGGTTTATTTTTAATTTTTAATCGGTTTATATGCGTGTCACGTCGGTACAGTGGTAACGTCACCAGCTTTGAATGCTACAGTTTCGGTTCTAGCTGATGGCACCTAAATACGTTTTTTTTTTTTTTTTTAAATCACGACTCTATAATAATACCTACGAAATCTGGACAAATTAAAATATCATATTTAAACGTATTTTACGGCCGAATAAAGCCGGCCCCCCCCGTTATTTGTAGATATTATAGATACTGGGCGTTTTTTGAAAGAATTAATATAAGCAAAAGACGGCAGTATTATAATCGTCACCGTTGAATGCATTTAGCAACGACTGGCTGTGTTTCATTTAGCAAGGTAACCACTAGTCCGTCCAATCAAGAAAATGGCGTTATTGTATTGTTTTAAAAAACTAGGCACTTGTAATTAACATTGAGAGAAGACGGTTGCTATGCAGTTAACCACGCAGACTAACAACCTGGATGCATCAATTTCGAATCCACAGAAACACTTTCATTTAGGGATGTTGGCAAATATATGTCTAATCAAAGAGCCTACTCTTGATTTATACGCGGAATCCTTCTGCTTGTGATGTAATAAAGCTTCTCATATGCACTTGTGGTGCTTTTGTCAAAATCAGATTGTTCCTTATTTAATCGGACTTTTTTTTATTCGATTAGCGATTTCTATACTTATAGGAGGCATTCCAATGCAAAACCTATCTACGGACACACCCGGAAACATAAAGAACATTTCTGTGAAATTAAAAATAAAAAAAGAAAAGGGAAAAAAAAGAACTAGTTGTTTCAAAGTCCATAGGGTATTAAGACACACACACACACACACACACACAAAGTGCCCTTTATATATACGTAGATAAATAGATCCATGAGCTATAAATATAATAATACTAGCAAAATCTTTTTGAATATGATTCGTTGGATATGCAAAGCCGGAATTTAATATTGTTTTCTTTATTTAAATATTTTCGTTCAATATTTTAATCCGCATAATTCTTTTTTTTTTTATAGCAGATCCAACCACGAAGAAAGCGCGCACTTCATTATTCAAAAATTATTTATTTATTATTGCATTTTTATTTATTTATTTTTTTTTTACCTAAAATGTGTGATGATGGAGGCTGGGCATCCTCTTGGATTTATTTGGTCACATGATCTTTCAAGATTGCAAAAAAAAAATAAAAAAATAAATAAATAAATAAAGTAAAGAAACATATGTATTCCCCATTACTTTCGTGTGCAGCCATATATTAAAAAAAAAAAAAAAAAGATTTTGTTTCTGTTTTGTTGTTTACAGTCAGATAATCCGTCCATCTGAATTCTAGGCATGGTCACTGGCCATAAACTTGGCTCAAACTGATCCGCGCAGATCAATACGTGCGGTCAAAAGAGGATCAGCGAGTTACCTGATCTTGACGTTGAACCTTTCCAGAATTATGACGTTCACCTGGTTGGCATGAGTGTGATAAGTATGTGTGTGAAAGAGACTGGTGAGGGGAGCGGCGATTAGAACAGAGAGAGAGAGAGAGAGAGAGAGAGAGAGAGAGAGAGAGAGAGAGAGAGAAAGAAAGAGAGAGAGAGAGAGAGAGAGAGAGAGAAAGGGAGGGATTACAGAATTACTACTTTCACCTGGCTAGCATAAGAGAGAGAAAAGAAAGACGATAGAGAGAGTGAGCGAGCGAGCGATAATGTGTGTAAGCGTGTGCGTGTGAGAGAGAGAGAGAGAGAGAGTCAGAGGATGAGTGGAAGAGAGAGAGAGAGAGAGAGTCAGAGGATGAGTGGAAGAGAGAGAGAGAGAGAGAGAGAGAGAGAGAGAGAGAGAGTGAGAGAGAGGGACAGTATAAAAAGAATGAGAGATTACAGAATTACGACGTTCACCCGGCTTGCAAGAGAGAGAAAAAGAGATAGGGATAGGAAGACAGAAAGACGGAGTGAGAGGGAGGAGTAAAAAAAAAAATGAGTACGGAATACGAATTTCACAGAGAGAGAGACAGACAGACAGAGAGAGAGAGAGAGAGAGAGAGAGAGAAAGAGAGAGTGTGTGCGTGTGTGTGTGTGTACAACTAATCTACATATTTCAATGGATATTTACTGTTCTACAATATTTCAGAAAATAAATTCTGCCATTTTCTTAATGCAACAAACATTTTCAGAGTTATTCCAGCATCTTCTGCTTTGACTAAGTTTATATATATATATATATATATATATATATATATATATATATATATATATATATATTAGTAGAATCCCGGGATACGGCATCAAAAATTAGTAACAAAATACAGTACAATTTATAATACACATGTATATAATTAAATAACATTATAAATATACGGTAAGGCGGGTCAGATACCGTAACCAGAGACCAGAAAACATTGTATTCCACATCGTAACCTGGATAAACGTATCTTAGGGTAACCGCATCCCGGGGTTCTACTATACTTTATATATATATATATATAATAGGGTCCCAGTAGAATATACGTATAGAGTGAGCCAAAAGTAGGGTGACGCAGTAAAAAAAAACAACAAAAAAAAAAAACAGTTGCAACATAATAGTAAATAAATAATTAATATAACTGATATATAAACCTATTCAAAATTCTGTCCACCTACTTTTGGCTCACCCTGTGTGTGTGTGTGTGTGTGTGTGTGTGTGTGTGCTTGCTTTTGAAAGCAACATGTCGACAGCTGTGAATTCTCTCATCTTTTATGTCAGTGAATTCCTCAAAGTTTCATCCTTAGGTTGTCTTGTTTATTGGAAGCAGGATCGGGATAGGGGTTTACTTTGACATATAGATTTTTGAGGTCCAGGTTTTGGACCTGTTCATCGTTCCAAGGGAAAAATTTCCTAGACAACTTTGTGGCATGCGTGGCACAAAAACCCAGGAATTTGCACTTCCATTTAGGAGGATTGACAATATAAACTCGGCAACAATCTCCAATGGGCGTCAAGTCTGCTTTTGAATGCGTTTACCGTTTGTGCTTGTACAACTGCATCTGGGAGATCATTCCATGTGTTGACAACCTTCCGTGAGAAGGTCCCTTTGCGGACATCTAGCGTACAGTGTTTTTTTTTACGATTTTGAGGCTGTTCCGCCTGGTTGTGCTGTTTTTGCCGATCTGAAAAGACGGCTTTCTTGTATCATAGATCCCATGGATGTAATTGTAGAGATCGATCATGTCACCACGATTTCTCCAATGCTCAAGAGTGGGCAGTCTCAGGGTTCTCAATCTTTCAGAATATGGCTTGTTCTTCAGTGATGTCAGCAGCTTTGTTGCTCGGCGTTGCTCGGTGCTGTACGTCTTCCAGATCACTGCATAAGGTCTTATGGTGCGGCTGCCAGACAGAGTGGCAATACTCAAAGATAGGACGCACAAGGGTCTTGTAGAGTTGCACAAAGACTGTATTCGAAAGGCGAATGATCCCGACAACTTTATTTGCTTTTGCGATGGATTTAGCTACATGTTCCTTGGAACTCAGTTTGTTGTCGATGTAGACGCCTAGGTCTTTCTCATGATCATGCTTTTCCAGTGTTATCACTCCAAGCGAGGTGTCTTTCAATGTGTATTTAGCCTCTGATCTCCTGCTCCCTAGTTTCACGACGCAACGATAGTGGTTGTTAAGTGGGATGAAGATGGCGGAAAGACAGAAGAGCGGTGTAGGTTGCATTCGGAGATTCCACAAGGAACAAATAGTGACGCAAAGTGGGAAATGACAATTCTTTATTCCTTGCTTTACTTTCATTTTTTTTCTTTGATTTTCGCGCTTCATTTCGGATTCAACAAGTTCGAAATTCGTTCCATTACGTTAAAGTTAAACGCCAAGCTTAAAAATAGAGACATTGTCTGAGCTACCCATTTTTCTTAATATTTGATTAATTAATTTAGTGTAAGCGTCTGTTGACGCATAATTGCCCAAATTCAATGCTGTCAAGACAAAACTGGTTTCCTTCAAAAATTACAAGAAACCTTCTCTGCCACCAATAGCAATGGCCACTGACTCGCAATCTGAGAGTACATCTTTCAAACTGCTTGGCCTAACGTTCACAGGAAACATGAGTTGGAACAATTACATTGAAAACATTGCCAGGGCAGCTGCGAAGAAGGTAGGCTCTCTCTACCGTGCTAGAAAACTACTGACACCTGAAAGTATCCTGTACCTCTATAAGGCCACCATTCGCCCATGTATGGAGTATTGTTGTCACATTTGGGCTGGTGCATCTGCTGATAGTCTCTCGCTCCTAGACAAGGTTCAAAAGAGAGTCGCCAATCTGATAGGCCCTGAACTGGCATCTAAGCTTCAGCCTCTGTCCCACCGACGAAACGTTGCATCCCTCTGCCTGTTCTACAAGTATTTTAATGGTGAATGCTCTGACGAACTGCAGACACTTGTGCCCCCACGACGTAGACACCCTCGACAAACCCGACAGGCAGATAAATTCCACCCCCACACAGTAGAAATCCCTAGATGTAAAAGATATTTCTACTCCAGTAGTTTCCTCCCCAGAACCGCTAGACTCTGGAATTCCATTCCAGGTCCCTGCTTCCCCAACTGTACTGACATGCAGAAGTTCAAGTGTAACGTGAACAAACATCTTGCTGGTCAAATCCCTACATAGTGCCCCAGTAGTTGTTGCCTCTGATAGTAGCCCTCTATGCCAAAGTGGCAATGTGCCTTGTTTGGGGTTAAAAAAAATTGATGCCATTAAAGCCCCCTTTTTATCGATAACTAGAGATCCCCCTAGGTGTTGTCGAGAAAATGCATGATCTGGTAGCAATCCCTGTAGTCCTGACATCGTTAAACTTCTGTGATGTAAAGGGGAAAAGGGCAGTTGTAATGTTGTTGTTAGTTGTTAACACAGACCCAACACGTTGTATGCAGAAACAGTCGCAAAGGAACAAAAAAGGAGAAAAACATTTGACTCGGCTTTTACAGTTGGAATGAAAGGCACTCATTCATGGTACTTTCCAAACAAGCGCATCGCGTTTTGCTTTCAAGGTCTCAGTTCATCTCGTCTGGCATGGGGTTAACATTACCTTGTGGTCTTGTTTCGACACGCAGTTAAGTTTTTCACGCCACCACGAAGCCACACGTCCATCTCACGTCGGCAAGCGCTTTTTTCTTTGATCCTCGCCGTGTGGTGCATTTTTTCTCCCCTTTTTTTTTTACTTTTGCTTCATTGTGACGTTACTTAGCGCGCTGGCTCGGTCACTTGCATATGCGTCTTGCGGCTGCTGCTACAAACGCTAGCGGCTCTGTTACAGAATAATGGAGGGGGGGACTAGTACTACTACGATTACGAGAGAGAGAGAGAGGGGGGGAGATAGAGGGAGATAGAGGGAGAGAGGGAAATGTGAGAGAATCCGATTAAGTTTACCCCAGGGACAGAAATCAGCATAATTTTCATTACGGAACATCCTAAAAAATATAATTCATCGTGTAGCAGTTTCATGTTTAACCATAAATCAGATTACGAAAAACCGAAAAGAAACAAATGAAGGCGTTGGTGCACGATCAGTATTTAAATGACAGTCTTCGTGGATTTGGAGATTAAAGTTTTACTACAGGGAATAATAACTACTAGCGGGACCTGTGGAAATTCCACAGCGGTCTCTCATATGTAATATATTGATGTTGGCATTCAGCGTGAAGAGAGACGTCTTGTAGCTCTTTTATTAAAACTGTAAAAGTCTCTCTCTCACTCTCTCTCAAACAATAAAAAATGTTAAAAAAATAAAGAAAAAAAACCCCAAATAACTGCTGTAGCTATTATAACAAAATATAGAACTGTATTGATGCATCAATTTTTGTCCCAAATATTTGAAATTAGAAAACTTATAACGTTCGCCGACCGAGCGGTTTGTATTATCGTTTGTTTTTTTTACTACGGAATAACTTTAAATCAATTATTTCTTAACAACTTTTGCATTTACGAGAAAGATAAAACCCTAAATTTTATAGAATTGAAAATAAATATAGCGGATAAAACAGGCTAATCAAATGCCACCTGGAGCGTTCGTAAATGTGTATTCCGGAATTAAATTTCAACCAATGAAATTTGCCGGAAAACGTGACACACAAAAAACACACACGCTATTGTATTAATATACAGATAAAAATTAATTATTATTATTATTATTATTATTATTATTATTATTATTATTAGTAGTAGTAGTAGTAGTAATAGGAGGACAAGGAGGAGGAGGAGCGTAAAAGATTGAGCTAAATAAGTGAGGAAAATAAAGAAACGTAAAAAACTAAAGTAATAGATACACCAACATCACCGAAATGAATAAATAATAAATAACGTAAATAAAGAAGAAACGGACACTTGAAAATTACAGAACATTATAACAATATTAACACGGGATTCGTCGGCTGGTTGCCCGAGTACTGTTGAAATCCGCAGAGCTAAATGCACTTCCGGTATATTAAAATGGCTAATGGAAATTGAGCTTCTTAGCGGAAGCATCTATTGTGCGTGAGTGAGGCCGCTATATTTCATTTTCGGAGCCGTCAAATTCAGTTTCAAGTTTGATATTGTTCAAAAAGACGTACCTTGCTATGAGAATCGAATGGGAGGACTTTTTCCGACCCCCCCCTTTCCACAGAAGCATTCTCGGGAACTCATGACTTGTGTGCGCATCACTTTAAATAGGACTTTTGGAATATTTCCCAGTTTGAAACTCTTATTTGAACTTTTTTGCGATTTGTTAAATCACGATCCTACTTAATACTTAACCTCGGTTAAAGAGGGCCACCATTGAGGTCATCTACCAGCTTTGGAGAACGCTTAAGACGCAATGTTTTCTGCAACGCTGAATTGAATTAAAAATATTCAAGGTACGTCTAAAGATTTTTTTTTTACCTCCTAATACAAAATCTATACACAAGGATCGTCATTTATTACAGAACAACTCTGATTTAGATAAATATAACTACCTGATAATCTAAGGTGTTTGAAGCGTGTGTAATCTGTTCAATCTCTTGAGAAAGTAGCGGAATTGATAAAAAATATTAGCCGCGATCAAAACGATAAGCTAGCGCGTATGAGTTTCACACTTGAAGAACGCTAGACGATTTGCTTACGATAAAAGAACTATCGTTAAAAACGATCTATCTATCCTCTCTCTATCTTATCTCTCTACCTATCTAGTCTCTCTCTGTATCTATATTTATCATGTCTCTCTCTATATCCATCTATCTATCTATCAATCATATCTTTCTCTCTTTATATCTCTCTCTATCCATCCTCTCTCTCTCTCTCTCCATATACCTATCTATCTATCTATCTATCTATCTATCCAGTCTCTCTCTATATCTATCTATATCTATCTATCTATCATATCTTTCTCTCTTTATATCTCTCTATCCATCCATCCTCTCTCTCTCCATCCACACACACACACACACACACACACACACACACACACATTATATATATAATATATATATATATATATATATATCCTATCTCCATCTCTTTTACTTTATATATCTATCTATCAATCTATTTATCCAGTCTCTCTATATATGTCTATCTATCTATCTATCTATCTATCTATATATCCTGTCTCTTTTTTAAATTACATTTTCACCCCAAACAAGGCACATTGGCACTTTGATGTAGGGGGCTACTATCGGGGACTTACGTTGCTGGCGTACTATGTAGGGAGTTTAGCAGCAAGATGTCTGTTCACATTACACTTGAACTTCTGCATGTCAGTACAATTGGGGAAGCAGGAAACCGGAAGAGAATTCCAAAGCCTTGCAGTTCTAGGGAAGAAGCTATCAGAGTAAAAGGCTTTCTTACATCTAGGGATCTCAACTGTATAGGGGTGGGATTTCACTACTTGTAGGGTTTGTCCGGGTATTTTTATCAAGGGGGTACAAGTGCTTGTAGTTCTTCAGAGCATCCACCATTAAAATATTTGCAAAACAGGCAGAGAGATACAACATTTCGTCGGTGGGACAGGGGCTGAAGTTTAGATGACAGTTTGAGGACCTACTAGGTTGGCGACTCTCCTTTCGACCCTGTCCAGGAGCGAGAGACTAGTAGCAGATGCACCAGCCCAAATGTGACAGCAGTACTCCATACATGGGCGAATGGTGGCTTTGTAGAGGTAAAGGATACTTTCTATCATAAGTAAATTTCTAGCACGATAGAGAAAGCCCACCTTCTTTGCAGCAGCCTTAGCAATGATCTCAATGTATCTATTCCAACTCATGTTTCCAGTGAACGTTAAGCCAAGGAGCTTGAACGAAGTTCTCTCATGTAAAATATCTCTAGCCATAGCTATTGGTGGTTGGTAAGGTTTCATGTAATTATTAAAGGAAACGAGCTTTGTCTTGGCAACGTTGAACGTTACCATCCATTTATGACCCCATTCCACTACAGACTGAAGATGGTGTTTCGGCCATTACCTTAGATATGTACTCATTAGTTTTCCCCACGTGCCTGCTATAGAGCATGGTGTCGTCGGCAAATATACCCATCTCAGAGATAAATTTTATCAGGTAAGTCATTTATGAATATTGAAAATAATAAAGGTCCAAGGATCGATTCCTGAGGTACACCCGCATTTATATCGATTTTTTTGGACTTACGCCTATCGAGGACAACCTGGATTCTTCTCTCATTTAAGAAGGATCTAATTATGCTAAGCAGATGTCAAGTAATACCATAGGATTTTATTTTCATGAGAAGACCATCGTGACATACCCTATCAAAAGCCTTAGATATATCTAGGGCTACTGGCCCTCCCCTCTCCTGCCTTATCCAGTGCTTAGTATGAACGTTCAGTGATTACAGTTAGAATATCTGCAGTAGAACGGGCTTGCCTAAATCCATATTGGTGGTCTGACATTAGTTTAGCAGTTGTAAGGTGGTGGACTAGAGCTTGATTAATTAAGGACTCAATATTTTGGCGAGAAGTGGGAGGAGGCTAATTGTGCGATAATTTAATGGGTCATCAAAGTTTCGTCTTTATTTCGTTTCATCCAGAGGAAGCCTTGAAATAAAGACGAAACGTTGATGAATATATAACTCGGTTTGTTCCTTTCTATTTCTCTCTATATATATTCATTGTACTCAGCTTAACAAGAATTAATTAATATTAGACTCGAAAACGACCATGCTATAGTCAGTTGGAAAGCATTCTTGTGGCATTGTGTTTTACAGATATGACGTCCCTCAAAAGAACCTTTGTTCATGGAAGTTCCGTTTAATTTAATGTACCTAGACGAAAAAAAGAAACATTCCTTACAGTGGCTGTAGTAGGACGATGCTTTAAAAAATTGTTTTTGGATATGATGTGTAAGGATTGGAGCACGGTCGAGTACCTATTATAAAAATAACAATAGAGTAAGGAAAGAATAGCAATGACTCTTCTATGTGAAAGGGCCTGTGAGAAAGCGAAGATATCATCCCCTCCTCTATTTGTACTCTCCCCCTCCCACCACTACTCATTATTCTCTTTCTCACTCTCTATCTCTCCCCTCTCTCTATCTCTCGCTGGCGCACTGACTATTCCACCTCTTACCATATCCTCCTTCTAGTTTCCTTATTCTCATATTGGACACCCTAACGCTTACCCCCAGGAATAGGAATCGGGTAAAGACGGAGGGGGGGGGGGGCGCTGGCCACTAAACATGTGTTACATATTAACAGAATGCGGTCAGAATTCTCCAGAATTTATGATGCTAAAGTTACTTACGGCTAAGACATTGGTTTAGGGGTGGGTGCCGCACCATAGGTAGGGACCTTTTACGATAGAGGCTGGAGGATATGCGAATTGCGGGTTCAACGGTAGGCGGCGCCACACTCACCTACTTAAAATGTCGACGCCAACGTTTGCGATTGATTATTTGTATCTAAAAATCAAAACAAATCCCAACTCACCAAGAAACGAAACTGAGATATGACGCAAAATTGTAAGATGGCCGACTTTTTGACGAAGATCAAAACGTAGTATCTGTTTGGAAGAATGCCGACATATATATATATATATATTTAGAATATATATATATATATATATATATATATATATATATATATATATATATATATATATATTCTAAATTAAAAGTGCCCTTTTTGGGAAGCAGAACTACCGCCATAAAGAAACAAGTAAAATGGGAAGGTGTGTATATGGAGCAATATTTCAATATTCCCGCTGACGAGCCGCATTGATGGCGAATCATGTGTCCGTGAATAACTATTTTATTTCTTAAAATAAAGAGAATCAGCAACGCACAGATACACATTATATATATATATATATATATATATATATATATATATATATATATATATATATATATATCGTTAGTTACGCAAAAGTTGTATTTAATTCACGTTCATAGTATTTTATTTATAGGTTTATGTAGTACGTCTTACACGTATTTTGTTAAATAGCGGACATTCACCAAACCACTCATGAGGGACAGATATCTGTTCCTCGGGGATAAAAAAAAAAGAGTTTGAGAGATTTTTTTCGCTGGAATAAAAAGCAGAGATGAAGAAAAATGGGGATAAACGTAAATGGAGATCTTTTAAAAATTTTCAAAATCATAAAAAAATTATTATTTTTTAAAACTCATTATATAATAATGATGAAGGAGGATGGAAAGACCGAGGAGTGAAGCACTAACAAGACATCCTCTTCATGAGTGCAAAAAGAACTGGGACTTATTGGGGAGACTTATTGCCATCCAAATTCTCAGTGAAGACCAATGGTCACTGCTCACGAAGAATCAATGGAAAACAGCTGTTGCAATAATGTAAATTCATCTGCAATGGTTTATCGAAAGAGGTGGAGAGTACTGGAGACTTGTTGTCACTCAGACTCCAGAGAACAATTGTTCCCAAAGGGAAATATTTGATGATCACCTGTGTGACTACTCCTAGTAAGTAAACATTATTACGAATAATAATAATAATGATTATATTAATAATAATGATGATTATTATGTTAATAATAATTATTATTATTATGTTCATAATAATTATGATAATAATAGTAATGATGATAATGATTATTAAATAATGAAAATAATGATAATATTAAGAGTAATGAGAATCATGATAATAATAGTAATAATTATGATGATAATGATAATAGAAATGATAATAGTAATGATGATGATATCACTACTGAAAATTATAATAATGATATTTAGAATAATAATATTAATAGTGATAATGATAAAGTTAATAGTAATAGTAATGATGATAATTATGATGATGGTGATAAAATCGATTATTTGGTAAGTTGTATTTTTTGTTGAGATTGAGCAAAGAAATAAAATAAAAAACAACAATAATAATAATAATAATAACAACAATAATAACAATAACAACAATAATAACAATAATAATAATAACAATAACAACAACAACAACAACAATAATAATAATAACAACAATAATAACGATAATAATAACAACAATAATAACGAAAATAATAATAATAATAATAATAATAATAATAATAATAACAACAATAATAACAACAATAATAACAACAACAACAATAACAACAATAATAACAACAATAACAACAACAATAACAACAATAATAACAACAATAATAACAACAACAACAATAACAACAATAATAACGAAAATAATAATAATAATAATAATAATAATAATAATAATTGAAATGCATAATCTCTTTTACTCCTCACTAATTGGGGGAGAGATTCTGAATAGGCCGAGTAAGATTTTATATGTAAAAAAAAAAAAAAAAAAAAAAAAAAAAACTCAGCATAAAAAGGTATCGATAGCATCTTCATCCACACCTAACACTGAAAACGAATTTTTTTTTAAATGTTACTTTTCGTCTCATCGATATAGTAAAAATACGGCAGTCCGGTATTAAAGGGAGGCTACTCAACACGCATTATGTAAAGGCTTTGATTTTAGCCCCTTTTGTCATGACAGAGTGGTTTCCCTTGAATCGCTTCTTTATCAAATTGCGAATTTCAAAGCGATATTACCATTTTCTGTGACTTTCAAATTACTTTTTGACACGAAACACACGTTTTAACTTCAAATATTTTAATTATATATTATACAACACGTGACTTCTTCCTGAACAAGATTAAAAATAGTTGTATATTTCTGAATTTATGAGACAAGAATTGGTAATTTGTATTGGATTATTTGCAAGGACCCGGTGCGAAACAGACAAAGTACTGAGTAAAATTCAGTTGTAAGGGAGATTTTTCTTGAGGTTAAAGGTTCAATCTTCAATGCGGGCGATGCTTAGAATCCAATCGCGAATTATTCAAGAGTTCGACGTCTTCATGACTGACGGAACGAGAGCATGATATCCTCATAGATTAAATAAAAGGTTCAGTTGAAAATTCCGTGCAAATTCCCGATTTGACAAGACACCTGGAAAAGGTCGGAGGTTGTATTGGATGGAACCTCATGAAAAGAAATAGTTTCCCTAAACTGATGATTGCGTAAGCATGAAACACTAGCGTCTATAGGTATAAATGAATAATTATTACTTAATTATAATGATCTTAAATTAATGTTGAAAAATACTTAAGAATGAGCACTGTCTGCGGAATTATAACTAAGACAGTCAACCAACGTTTAAGCAATGTTCCCGACTTCCGCTCGTTCAAACACTTTAGATTGTCGTTGTATTCGCCCGAATTCGGCGTTTAATAGTTTTTAATTCCCAAGATTCCCGTGGCAGTTGTTTGGTGGCCCTGAGGTAGGGGCTCAGCAAATGAAGCAAAAGGTAGCTTCGTGGCTGTGTTCGAATCTCATGACCGGCAGAAGTTGTTACTCTACTGATTATTGCATATGCATGGAACACTAGTGTCTGTATGTAAAAATGAATATATATATATATATATATATATATATATATATATATATATATATATATATATATATGAATAAAATAAAGCAAGATATAAACGATGCTTTAGACGTTATGTGAATAAAAAGGAAAAACCTAAAAGAGTAAAAACAAAAATAAAATCAACGTTTCGTCCCTATTTCAGGGGACATCATCAGGATTTCTAGGCGAGAATGTACAGGAAGACGGTCATATATGACATGCGAAAGAGGAGAAGTTCAGTTCTCTTTCTGTTCTGGAGAGAAAAAAAATTTCATGATGAAAAGAGAATTTATAACTAGTGTGTGTGGAGGGGGGGGGTCGAGTTATATACATATATGCATTTATTTTTTTTTAAATTTTTTTTTTTATATCAACCAGGATCTAAATTAATGTTTTGTTCATTTATTATTATATTACCTATGATTGGGACTACATTATAAAACCCTTTTCTTTGTTTGATGGTATTAATGTTTGAAATTAAAGCAGATTCAATAAGTCTCCGTTTTGCTCTATCTGGGATGGATTTTAAGATTTTTGCACGTCCAAAGCCGAAAGAGTGGCCATATTCGACACAGTGGGAAAAGAGTGCATTTAAGGGGTTGGCAAACCCAGAAGCTTGTCAAAACACGGGGCTTCTCCTAGACGAGAGCCTTCCATTTCAATTGATGCCAGATGGAGATCAGAGCGTTTAGAACTGCTTTAAAGCTTCTCCGCTCATCCATTTTTGACCAAATTTAAAACAATTCTTACAGTTTATAGATCACCTTCTCAGCTATATTATGATTTTTTTTTTTTTTTTTAGATTTCATTCTGTAAAACAAAAGTTATGATGAATTTTCTGGTGTTCAAAATCGTAAAAATATGTAAGGAGGTGAGCGACGCTTTTTTATGACTGGTTTCCACAGCAACGTCGTTGGTTCAGCGACTACTGACGCGAAAAGTG
>NC_136510.1:93204040-93219040 GCF_053919585.1 Euprymna scolopes
TGAAATTTAATGGGGAAGACAAAGGAAATCGTTCTTAATATCAAAGTGCCCTCCTTACCCCATGGATAAACGAAAATCGAATTCTATTTAAAACTTCAAATATATCCTAAATAAATAAATAAAAAAACAAGTCGATTTTCTCTGATAACTTGATACTACCAACTAATATTTATTTTAAAAAAGGTACTTATACAGTTTAATCAATACATTAAAAATGAAACTATTGAAAAATAGTTATATTGTACGTACCTTTTATGGAATGAATTTCTCCGAAAAAAAATTTCACTTAATTTGATCAAGTATTTTTTTTTTACAGAGGAAAATCAAATTTTAATGAGATAGATCTATCGTCGCCATTTACCTGTTTACGAACACGAGGAGGGGGGGGGTCCTTTAACCGAAAAATTTGATTAACAGAAGACAAAATGAAAAAAAAAGAATTTTTAAAAAGCACACAGAAACTCTGTAATATAAATGAAAAAAAAAAAACTAACATATTTATATAAGTATTTTTTCTGCTCATGTTTCAAAATAATCTCGTCAAATTTTGACAAACTTTAAGCGGTGATTGGAGTTACCCCCCCCCCCGTCGCTCCCTTCTCATAAGCAAAAAAGGAAAAAAAAAGAAAGAAAGATGGCCGCTTTTTGATCAATCTCATTAAAATTTGATTTTCCTCGGTAAAAAAAAAACAAACAAAAAAAATACTCTTGAGCAAATTAAGTGATTTCTTTTGCGTGAAAACTTGATTCCATAACGAGTACGCACAATATAATTTTTTTTCAATATTTTCATTTTTTTAATATCTTGATTAAACTGTACAAGTACGAAAAATAGAAAATGGCGCTTGTAGGTATGTGTGCGTATTTATTCGCACATATGTCAGCTGTTAGTCTGTTGATAATCGTACATTTGTCAGCTTTATTGATGACATCACAACACTCCCATTTGAATATCGACAATAACTAGCACTTACCTTCATTTAATTTGTTAATGGTCAAAGTAAATATCCAATATTCGTTTAATATACATTTATGTACATCCAACTGATTGAATAAAACAATCGATCAGCTGACGAAACTTACCTGTAATAAAAAAGAAAAAGAAAAGATATATATTCATATGTAAAACATCACACACACACACGTAATAGACGTCACGATATTGTAGAATTAAATTCACAATGTTTTATGTAAAACAAGGAATACGACAAAAAGTGAGAAAAATTCCTTATTCCATGGAGTTTCAGACAGAGGATCTTCTCCTAAGAGGAAAAAAATGTTAGCAAAAGGAAGATATAGATAAAAATCAAATTTTGTTGGTTAGCGCAATTTTTGAAAACTGTAGTTATAAAAGTTTTTAAAGGAATGTAAAAATTTATAGGAAAAAAAAAAATACTCAGCAATGTCTAATAAATAGTTCTGCAGAGATTCAGTGAGAGTATGAGTTCGTATTAGGTAAATCCAGTAAGAGATTCAAAAAGGCGTTCTTTGGAGTTTCTTTAAAAATATTGAGGGATGAAAAAAAATGACATTCTTGTAGATGAGTGTTGTGTTGAAGAGTGGGAGTAAAATCCATTCGATGGAAGATAGATATGTGTGTGTGTGGGTGTGTGTGTGTGCACGCGCGTATGTGTGTGTGTAATAAAAAAGATAACACTGATTTTTTTTTTTGCCGATTACGTTAATATCACTAGAAATTATATATATATATATATATATTTATTTATTTATTATATATATAAGTTATAAAATATATATGTCGATTAAGCTACACTGAATATTCCGCGTTTCATCCACTCTAGGACTCTTCAGGCTTATGAGTCCTAGAGTGGATGAAACGCGGAATATTCAGTGTAGTTTAATTGCCATATATATTTTATAACTTACTAACTAGCTCTACCTACGTATTGCGCACTTTTGAAGTAAATACTTAAAGTTTACGCATAAATTTATACTTTCGTATATTAATTTTATGTGAGTAAATTATATATATATATATATATATATATATATATATATATATATGCAGGCAGAACTACTCTATAACATTAAAATAATAATGATGATGATGATAAAAATATATTATTTTAAATACAAAACATGATAAAATAAAAATAAAAAAGCAATCAAAATGCACTGATTCATACATATATACTGATATTATACTTATGTTAAAATTAATAATCTATTAATATGGGTATTTCTTTTTGTCTTTGCATTTACTTTAAGGAGTTTAATAGATTAATTAGGGCTTAGCAGTAAAATAACCATACCAAGTAAATACACAGATCGTTTGAAGAAGAAACCCATCGGGCTAATTTCTCGGGAATGAAATAAAAACTTTTCTGCGCGCGCGTGTGTGCGTGTGTGTGTGTGTGCGTGTGTGTGTGCGTGTGTGTTCTATAGGATGTCTAATAAAAAATAGTTATCTATGATATTTTTAATTTCCGCTTCATTTTCATGATATTATTATTGGAAAACTAAGTATAGAGAGGTAATTCGTTTAAGAGTAGCTTATCAGCGTAGACATTCCGATTTTTCTTGCCATTGTAAAAATATAAACACAAAAAAACTAAATTCAATTTCATGATTCTCTTTGAAAGAAATTTGAGACAAACGTTATATTTTTAAAACAGCAGAAAAAAACAAGAGCAAATAACTCTTTACATTTTTTCTGGAGTTGCTTCCCTTGAACTATTTCTCTTTACGCTAAGACAATTTTTCTTTATTTGTATGCAATATTGAGTTTTCAGTTGTATTTAACACATTTATTTCCTCCTTCTTTTTTTTTTTTTTTTTTTTTTTACAAAGGCATCACCACATTATCAAGGCCCAGAGGCCACTCAAGGATAAGGGTTAAAGAGTGTACAGTAGAAATTGTTCAATATAGTAATCATTAGTAATGAAAATTTGGTAAATTTAATAACTTATATGGAACGGCTCATCAAGAACTTATTTACTTTAGACTTGAACACAACCATATTGTAGTCAGCCGGAAAGCAGGAAAACGGAAGACAATTCCACAGGCGTGCAGTTCTAAGAAAGAAGCTTTGTTCATGGAATCTACGTTTAGGTTTAGGCACAGATAAAGAGTGGGGGAAATTATTGATAGTGTTTACAGCTAGACGAGTGTTTCTTGTGAAAGTTTGGCGAGGGGGGACCATAGATTGAAGCTCAGTTGAACACTTTCCATGAAAATAACGATACATCAGAGACAAACTCGCAACATCTCTTCTGTGAGATAGAGGTTGCAAGAAGGAGAAAAGGACATCTCCTACGAGGCTACGAAGTCTATTTTGAACTCTATCAAGGCAGGACAAGTCCTTTCTAGCAGCTCCTGCCCAGATGTGGCAACAGTATTCCATCCTTGGACGTACCTGGCTCTTATATAGGTAGAGAATAGCATCAGCAGTGAGATATCTACTGGATCGATAGAAAGATCCCACCATTTTTCCAGCGGCCTTGGCAACAGATTTGATATACGTGTTCCATTTAAGATCAGGAGTAATGGTCAAGCCCAGAAGCTTGTCAAAACTTGAGGCCTCCTGAAGACGAGAGCCATTCATTTCAATTGATGACAAATGTGAATTAGAATGTTGATGATGTAAAGAGAGAAGCTTGGTTTTAGATGCATTAAAAGTAACCAGCCACTCCTTTCCCCATTGTACTACGTGCTCAAGATCAGAGGAGAGAGAATTGGAGAGAACTTGGTCGTTTACTGTCTTAGATGTGGTACCATAAATGGTAGTGTCGTCAGCATAAATGTCTACAAATGATGTAAGGATATGATTTGGAAGATCATTAATGTAGATCAGGAAAAGAGTTGGGCCCAGGATGGATCCCTGAGGGACACCGGCATTAATACTGTGAGCTTCTGATTTTTGCCCCTCAACTACTACTCTTATGAACCTATCAGAAAGAAATGATTTAATAATTGAGAAGACTTTTCCAGCTATACCATAGCTAGCGATCTTATAAAGTAAACCTTTATGCCATACCCTATCAAAGGCTTTAGATATGTCAAGAGCAATTGCCCTAGAAAGATTGCCACCGTCGAGAGATTTGCTAATCCTATGCGATATAACTGTAAGGACATCTGCTGTAGATCTAGCAGAACGGAAACCATATTGAGTGTCACTAAGAAGGTTATTTTTGTTGAGATGTTTGATTACTTCTGTATTTAACACAGATTCTAGCAACTTACTCATGACGCAGAGGAGACTTATTGGCCTGTACTGAGAGGGGGATGAGCGATCACCTGAATTCTTAAATACAGGGCATACTGATGAGATTTTCCAGGGAGATGGGAAACTATTCCCCTTAAGACAACGTTTAAACAGTTTTGTAAGTATGGGCGCTAATTCAAGTTGAAGTTTTTTGAGTACTTACTTCTTCTCCTACTACTATCACTACTACTTTTATTTTTTGACTCGTATAATTTAATGGTATTCGATTAATTTACAAGCAATAATACTTTCCTCGATCCATGGCAGTATTTAGACAAAAAATATTATTGAATAAAACAATTAGTAAATTTTTCCTTACTTTCCGCCTTAACAATCAATCACATTGAATATAACGACTTTAATAGGTTTTCGGGTATGCTGAAAACGAATATCGCATTTAAATTTCCGCAAACAAGTAGTTTGATCAAGTGCACGTCTTGCAGTATCTAAACTCGCATCTTTGCCGATTTGAAAATTAGACCGAGAATAAATAGTCAACCTTGGGTGTACTTTCAGTAGTTTCGTAACTCTTCCTTTCCTTATTTTTTTATTTATTTATTTTTTTTTTTTAGGTACGTGCAATGTAATGTCGGAACATGGTTTTGAAAGCTGGCATTTTTTTTTTAGGTTTCCGATTATATTTTTTATAGTGTTCGATAGATTGAAGTTTTAATTTAATTTTCAAAAGAAAAAAGAAAAATATTTTTATACGTGAAAAAAAAAAAAGTTAAAATTAAAAATGTTTTCATGGCGGCAGCGGAAACTGGAAAGTGAAGCTATTTTTGGAAGTTAAAGAAATTTATTGTAAAAATCCCTTAAAAAGAAAGATATTAGTTTTCTGGGACTATTTAAAAGATAATTTGGTAAAGAAAAGTCTTAAGATATTGAATTAAATAGCAATAATAATAAAAAAAAAAAACAACAACAAAAAACAAAACACCTTGCTACAAAAAATAGCGTAATTAGGCCCCACAAGAGGTCAGGTTAGGTTTAGGGTCATGGTTTTGAAAGCTGGCTTATAATTCTTTTTGTCGGTTTCGGATGACTTTTTAAAAATTGTATTTGAAAGTTAATCTCAAAAAAAAAAATATATTTTTACACACGAAAAAAAAAAAATGTCATAATCAAAAATGTTTCCACAGCGACATCGGAAACTGACAAGTTCAGCTAAATTTTTAAGTTAAATAAATTAAATGTAAAAAGTCGAATGAATTGGACTACAACACTGCCTCATCCCCCATATTCTCCAGACCTCTCGCCTACTGACTACCATTTTTTCAAACATCTCGACAACTTTCTGCGTGAGAAATGCTTAAAAAACCTAAGCGATATCAAAAACGCCTTCAGAGATTTCATCGTCACCAGAACGATTTTTACGTTAATGGCATAAATATACTTGTTTTGCGTTGGCAAACCTGTGTTGATTCTGATGGTGCTTATTTTGATCAAATATTGTTTTTGATTGAGTTGAGATATGTTTATCTAAATTTCAAAGTTAAAAACCGCAAGTACTTTCTTGTCAACCTGATATTTTTATTCATAATTTAAGATTTCTAGCTTTCAAAAACAATCGAGTACACTATTTGGGTTACGCATCCACAAAAATTCTATTTATTTTTTTGTAATGATCTTTCGAATATCAAATCAATAAATATGGGATTTACTTTTCAATGTTAATCAAAACATCCGGCACAGTGTAACCGACCCATTTCTTAATTTTTATTGAGATCCACCCACTTTAAAAAGAAATTCAATGATGGAGTGAATAATTCTTTAACCATAATTCGTTTTATTAATTTTTTTTTTATTAATTTATTTTTTTATTAATTAAAACGTTTTTATTAATTTTATTATTTTATTTTCTTATATTATTTTATTATATTAATAATTTTATTATTTTTTTTATTATTTTATTAATTTTATTATTTTATTAATTAAAACGTTTTTATTAATTAATTTCTTAATTTTTATTGAGATCCACCCGCTTCAAAAAGAAATGCAATGATGGAGTGAATAATTCTTTAACCATAATTCTTTTTATTAATTAATTTTTTTTATTAATTTATTTTTTATTAATTAAAACGTTTTTATTAATTTTATTATCTTATTATATTATTTTATTATATTATTAATTTATTATTATTTTTTTATTATTTCATTATTATTTTTTTTATTATTTTTTATTATTTTATTATATTATTAATTTTATTGTTTTATTTCATTATATTATTTTATTATATTATTAATTTTATTATTTTTTTTATTATTTTTTTTTTATTATATTATTAATTTTATTGTTTTATTTTATTATTATTTTTTTAATTATTTTTTATTTTATTATATTATTAATTTTATTATTTTATTTTTTTATTATCTTTTTAATTATTTTTTATTTTATTATATTATTAATTTTATTGTTTTATTTTATTATTATTTTTTTATTATTTTTTTTATTTTATTATATTATTAATTTTATTGTTTTATTTTATTATTATTTTATTATTTTTTTTTATTTTATTATATTATTAATTTTATTGTTTTATTTTATTATTATTTTTTATTATTTATTTTATTTTATTATATTATTAATTTTATTGTTTTATTTTATTATTATTATTTTTTTTTATTTTATTATATTATTAATTTTATTGTTTTATTTTATTATTATTTTTTTTATTTTTTTTTATTTTATTATATTATTAATTTTATTAATTTTATTAATTAAAACATTTTTTATTAATTAATTTCTTAATTTTTATTGAGATCCACCCGCTTTCAAAAGAAATGCAATGATGGAGTGAACAATTCTTTAACCATAATTCTTTAACCATTCCGATTTTTCTTCATTGTTATCACCCTTCATAAATACCTTTAAGCGCACACGCGCGCGCGATGTCTATAAAGTTTGTACACGTTAAAAATGTATGTTTCTTTGCATTTGAGATAGAAATAATCTCCGAACATGATATTAAGTTTTAAGTACTGTTATTGAATTCTACACCGCAAAATTTGTAATAATTTTTAGATAAGTAAAAGACATTTTAAAAAATAATAAAACAAATGAAGCATGCATGGTCCCCCGTGAATGCACAGTGAACGAGGCATAAAAAAATAACTAAGTTTAGCCCACCCCCATTTCGTCCCAAAAGTCCCCAGGAGACGACAAATCCTGATGAAAATGCACAAACGGTGCAGTTTTAGGTTTTAGCATATGTAAATTTAATTTTTGCACCATGCAAAATAAATGAATAAAAAAAAATAAAAAATAAAAAAAAATAACTAAGTCCAGCATTTGCCCTCCCCCTCCTATTTAGCCCCCAAAGTCCCCAAGGCCTTAACATATTTCAATTTGAGTTCAACACCATGCAAAACCGCTAATAAATAGACATACACAGAACATTTTGGACAAATATGGTACAATAATCCCCCCAAAATGGGGTGTTTTTATTAGCCCTAAAAGAACCCCTATGGAACACTCAAGAGTTGTCATGAAATATAGTCAAACAAAATTATATAAAAATCAGTCAGTTACAACTTTTCAGAAAGTTTTATAAAAATCCAAGGCATCATTTTTTCTTAATAAGCACAAAAGTGTAAATTTTAGCCATTTTAACCCGAAAGGCACACCTAGAAAAATCCGTTCTGTTACTTTTTTTGTACTCGTATCAGGTTGTGCAAAATTTCAAAATATTCTAAGACGTAGTTATTGAGAAAAGTGCGGACGGACGGACGGACGGACGGACGGACGAACGAATGGACAAGGATACATTTACGGGTACACCCTCCTTTTGTTGGGTGGCCAAAAAATTTTTCAGAATCAATTTAATTCATGGTGGAAAAGGTAAACCATCTGCTTTGATTAATGAGATTTTATTTTAATCTGGACATGTGAAGACAATCGTGCATGCAACCAAACTTTGTTCATTAGAAGATTTAAAAGCTAAAAAGAAAAAATATGATTTCAGGCATTACTGTAAATACGGGAAAATATTCTCTAGGGTCTGCAAAATCGCGTTAGCCTTTGCATTGCTATGAGGAAGGAAATGAAAACTTATATGTGTATAAAAACCTTTAAAAATAATTGTTTTTTTACGTTTTAATATTCTTTACAGATTATTTAAAATACAAATGAAATACATTTTTTAAAGTGCACACGGACTTTATGGACACCCTTTGTGTATAAAAAGTACTCCTCCTTTTACAAAAAAAAAAAAAAAAAAATGATGTACACGCCCCCCCCCTCCCAAATGAACAGAGATGGACCATTTCTGTAATAATCTGGTCTATGTTGACTGCAATGCAAGGAGGTCCACATTCACAGGCTTTGCCTTCTCTCTTTTAGAAGGGGCTAGTTTATTGTTAATCGCCAGAGGCGCTCTTACTTAGGTATGCTGACGGGGCTGCCCGGGCACTTTTGTAGATCAGAGTGCCTTTCCTCGAGGGTACTGACTTCTCAATCTCACTTTCTGACTCTGGTGTCTAAGTGTCTAAGTTTTTACAGTGGGAAAGAATTAAATACCTCCTATGTACACGTGACCCTGTTTTATTTACAAAAATTTTACTCATAAGAATATATATATATATATATATATATATATATATATATATATATATATATATATATACGGGGGGGGCGTGCAATAAGTAATGCCTTACGCATATGATCATGAATGATAGTTTCCACAGACTCTGTACTAATCTTGACATCTTGGCCTATTTGGCGAATAGTAATGCGCCGATCTTCCAAAATGGCAGCCTCAACTTGACGGACAGATGCCTCATCAATGGCAGAAGGGGGGGCGACTAGGTCTGGGAGCTGTTTCCACAGACTTCCGGCCATGTTTGAATTCACGATGCTGGCGTTTTACAAGGTCATATGATGGGACATTATCACCATAAGTTTCTTTCATTTCATCAAAAGTCTCCTGTGGTGTGCGTCCTTTCAAATACAAAAACCGGATCACTGCTCGACATTCAACAGGCTCCATTTCACACCTGACTCAGTTCAAACACCTGTAAAACAGAAACCACAATTAGTTCAGAGCTGTAATTTGCCACATAACCCGTAGAGATATAATTCGTTGCACATGCAAAATTTCAGCTAGATCAGACAACTGGAAGTGGGTTAGGGGCATTACTTATTGCACGCTCCTCCTCCTCCTATAGGCGCAGATCAGCGTGCGTGTTTGAGTACGTGTGTTGTGTTCATACTTAAAGCTGATATAAAAAAAAATGGCGGCTGCTGTCTCAAAACAGATTGTCGTAAAAACAATGAATCGTTTTAGTTTCGTTTAATATGTGCGCATGCGTGAAAAAATAGTTGTGTAGTCGATTAAAGGGATTTCTTCACATGAGTAAATTTTGTTTGTAAATAAAACACAGCTACGCGTACACTCGAATGCTAGACTTCGGTTGACTTTGTGATTGGGTTCGAATCTCTTGACTGGCGGTACTTTTTAGTTCCTACACTGACGATTACGTAAGCATGAAACACTAGTGGCTGTAGGTATAATAGTAATCAATATTTATTTATAAAAGTATTACTTTCCCCTCGTCTATCTCTTTTATCCATAGTTATTGGACAATAATTAAGCACAATCTCAAAGTTTCAATTTCTTATCAAGCCTTATCAAGCCGAAACGATAAACTTCATACACTTTTTTGAATCCAAATAATGTTATAGACTTTGATCAAAATTGAAATAAGGATTCTAGATAAAAGGTTTAGTATAATTATATTGTGATTTTAATCTTTATAAGGGGATATACAAGTAGTGCAATTGATTTCACACGTATTTAGTCGAGTATTTTGAGGTAGAGGCTTAGTAAATAGAGCAAAGTTGGTATGGGGGAGGCATTAATTCACTTAGAGAGATGCACCTCTAGTCTTCGTTAAGACATGTATCTAGGAGAAGGAAAACCCTGATGTAAAAACCTGCGGTCTATGTATGCTTTGTCTTGTGGCAGCTATCTGCACCGACAAAGGTTAGCAGTAATACCCAAAAGTGTGGTTGGTTCTACACAAAGCCTTCATCTCTATAAACAAATCATCTGTGTTGATTTCCGTGCAACTAAGTTGTTTTTGCGAATATATATATATATATATATATATATATATATATATATATATATATATATATATATATCCATGGGAAGTGCTCGTCTGAGCTCCAATCTCTGCCCCCCCTCGCCAATAAAAACACCCGTCTGGCTGAAACTACTGTCAGTAATTTTCCTCACTCTTTATCAGTGCCTAAATAAAAACGTAGATTCAATGAACAAAGCTGCTTTCTTAAAAATGCACGCCTGTGAAATTCTCTTCCGTTTGCCTGTTTCCCACCTGACTAAAACTTGTATGTCTTCAAGTCCAGCATAAACAAATTCCTGATGAACCGCCCTCTTAAGTAAGACACTTTATCAGATCTCCATTACTAACGATTACTACGATATTGTCCCATTGATTACTGTACATGCAATAACCGTTATCCCCGAGTGGCCTTCGAGCCTTCATAAGTGGTGACTTCCATGTAATATATATATAATCTGAGGTTATTGTTTTGCAGAGATTAAGTAACGAATAAAGTTTAACGAGGTTAATACAATAGTGCTCAATACCGAAGTAGAGCAGAGTATACTCTTTATTTGTTTTTACATAAGCAAAGTTTGCAATGAAAATATCAGGCCTTCCTTATCGCAGGGAGTTAATATCAGGAGGTTCCGTCAAATGTGAAAAATAAGATTTGGTTGTATGTCAATAAAACCCAATAGGAGTGCGGATTTGAGCGTGTTTTGGATATAAGAATAAATTGGAAAGGGTCATGTTAGGCTATATGAGGCGGTAACTTTTATCAAAATCACCTATTCCTTCTTTAATTCGATTTATTCGATTATCCATACTTATCAAAGACATTCCAATACAAAACCTATTTAAGAACAGTATCAGACACAAAATACCTTCGCGTGAATTTAAAAAAACAAAAACAAAAACAAAAGAACATAAGTTCTAAACACATGTGTTTGTAGGTCTAAGAACTAATGACTAATATTTCTTTAAAAAAAAATTAATATATAATTTGCATCGCCTGATGAGGCCGTTAATTATTTACAACTGATCGACCGAAAAAAAATTGTCATAATCATATAGCGACGCTAAGTAATGTTTATTTGAATATAAATTAAAATATAAGAATATGTTGTTCTATTTATTACTGACAACTATTATATACACCTCGTTGAAATCATTGGTTTTTATCTTTGGAGATTATATATATATATATATATATATATATATATATATATATATATATATATATATATGTATCCTCAAAAAATGCAAAAATACGAATTAACTGTGAGTCGAACCTTCTTGAACTTGCAGACACGAATCAACCAGCATATACCGGCCGAAATTAGACTAGGCAAGCCACGTTGTTCCGCCCTTTTTCTGCTTTAGAATCTTCCATTAGCCAACATCTAATTGAAAATCCAGTTTGTGCCAATGCCTATAATATTGCTTGTTTCAGAATATTACACCGGGCTGATTCTCAAAATTATTTAGAGATTTTGGAATCAGTCTCAATTCTTTCACGCAAGCTGTCGCTTTGCCAACAGAAAGAATTCATTAAATCAGTAGACTTGTTCGGAGATATATCGTAATCGTTCTCATACCACCTCCCCATCTCACTCGTACATATATGTTATATTATTGTATATATATTTAACACGATTTCTCATTCGCCACTTCCCCGCTTCTTTTTTCGCATATTTCTGAGTATTTGCTCTTTTGTGACAATTTAATTCGTCTTTTTGCATCTTTGATACTCAACGATTAACTCCTGATGAGTTTGTTGGTAAAAGGGGGCCCCATTAGGTTTCTTCATATATTTTTTAAAGCGCGATCTCTCCCTCATTATATATATATATATATATATATATATATATATATATATATATATATATATATATATATATATATTGATTTTTTTCATAAGTTCTTATGTCGGTTTCGCTTCAAGCTAATGTACCCAAGTCATATTGATATATATTTTTTTATTTTTGAAATCGCAACTTTATAATATATATGAATCGATAGAACATTAACTCTATAATAATATATACGAAATCTCTAAAAATTAAAATATTATATTTAAGCGTACTTTACAACCAGGCTTTGCTGGGCGTTCGTGCTAGCTTAGATAAATAGTTTTGCAGTTTTAACAAAAAAAGCTACAATAATATCAGAGCGTCTCCATTTACACATACACATCTACATGCGCACACATAATTACACATCTATACGCACACACACAAATCTATATGCAAACACAGTTACACATCTATATGTATATACACAGGCACACATACACACCTACATGCATCTATATGCGTGTATGTGCGTGTGTGTGTGTGTGTGTATATGGGAGAGAGGAGAAATAAAGAGAACTACAGAATGGGGAGAAAGAAACCTTAAAATACAATGCACATAAACTATTTGTTATTGTTTTAATATGATTTACCATTAGCAAAAAAAAAACAAACAAACAAAAAAAAAAAAAAAAAAAAAAAAAAACATCCTTTCTCTCTCCTTTTTCCGGCCTGGGCATTGTTATGATTTCAATAATAAGACATACGCACATTCCAAGCATATCTAAATACTTATGCTTTTTGGTTATACAATTTGTGACCTCTAACCCCACCCACCCCACATCCACTCCCTCTCAACCATGATTAACCAAAAAATGATATGGTAGTTCCGTGTAGCTCTTTTGGAGGATATCGAGGGTTAAGGGAACCTAATAGTTGACAAAGAGTCGCATGAAGACATCTTGCTTTGTTGTTGTTGTTGTTTTTTTGTTGTCGTTGTTGTTGTTACTTTCCTCATCCTTCTCCTCCTCCCATGTCTTTGTTTTAGGCGCTTGTGTTTATACGTGATCGTTTGGAGATTTAAAATCTGTTTTTTTAGGGGGGGGGGGTTCGTTGTTTAATCTTTTAGGACCATTCATTTCCTTTATTATTATTCAGCATTTTTTTTTTTACAAGTAGATTAATTTCTATCTAAATATCCCGAAGTCACTCAGGTGTGAAATCAATGTTTTTGTTTTGATAGGATCCTCCTCTATATATATATATATATATATATATATATATATATATATATATATTATGACCTTTGTTGAGTTTTTTTTTTAATAACTTTGCAATAACTTTTGGCATCTATAATATTTGTTTATCGTTTTGCTAGAGTAAGAATGTCACTCTCCCGACCTAAAAAGTAAATAGATAAAAATTAAATAAAATGAAAATACCAGGAATAGCAGAAAATGAAAACAATGTTCGTATCAACTTCCATAAAATAACAGTCTAACTCAGCCCCCCCAGCGTAACCGTATATTTGTCGCGGCAGCTATCACCCGGGATGAGGGTCGAGACGGCTTCAATAAATCTGACAAAAAGGTTCCGTGTCACTTCCGACAATATCCCACAATATCCGATTTCAGAAGACTTTCTTCTTTTTAAATTTTACCCTAACATCCGTATTACCCAATTTTTTTTTTTTTTTTTAAGGTTATCAAATCCCAAAGGCCACTCGAGAATAAGGGTTAATGAGTGTTAGGTGGCTGGGGAGACAACATCGTGATGATCGATTGTGGTGGAAATTGAATGGAATTTGATTATATCATTATGATAGCTTAGAATTCGGCTTGACCGTTTGAATCACTTTGTCGGAAAGAGGTATAGTCCACCATGGTCAGAGTAGCATCACTCTCTCAAATATTACACTCTCATTCGGGCGGAGACTTATTGCCGATCAACTGAGGCGTGACTATTGTTGAATGCCGACGAATCCATTCTCGCCTGGCTTTGTATCAGACCAGAATGTCCTCTTGTTGTGCTGGGTTGCGACACCTTCCACATATACTGATGCGAGGTGCAATTAAATAGAGCCCCCGTATTTATCTTCTATTCTTGGTCCATCGGCGAGGGCCGCATATGCTATGAACCCAACAGATTCAAAAACCCTCTTCCATCTTGAAAGGCCAGGTATTCAATTGGCCGCCTTTTCTTCCGCAAGTTTATTTAGTAACTTCGTAATGTCAGGGTACAAGGCTGGCGACAAAGCGCTGGGTCAAATCAGTTAAGTGACCTCCTTCGTGACACAACAAAGACTTGCTCTCCGATGAATACCAATGTCACTGACTTGCTCAAACGGCCCAATTCAGTGAACTTGTCGCAAGCCAAGCGTCTATCTTTACATCATCAACACTGATACCCATCTGGCATTAATTGAAATGACTGACTCTCGTCTTGGGAAGGCTTCATGTTTTGACAAGCTTCTGGGTTTGACATTTACTCCCTATCTGAAATGGAACACATATTAAATCCGTTGCCAAGGTTGCTGGAAAAATGGTAGGATCCTTCCACCGCTCCAGTAGATATCCCACTCCTGATGCAATTCTCTACCTATATAAAAGCCAGGTACGGCCAACGATGGAGTACTGTTTCCACATCTGGGCAGGTTTATCTTTCCTTGACAGAGTTCAAAATAGACTTCGTAGCTTAGTGAAGGATGCCCTTTTCTCTTCCCTGCAACCTCTTTCCCACAGAAGAGACGTTGCGAGCTTGTCTCTGCTTTATCGTTATTTTCATGGCGAGTGCTCGCTGTGCTTCAATCTATGTCCCCCACTTTGCCAAACTTTCACGAAAAACACTCGTCTAGCCAAAACCACTATCAATAATTTTCCACTGTCTTTATCTGTGCCTAAATCTAAATGTAG
>NC_136510.1:93224040-93236540 GCF_053919585.1 Euprymna scolopes
TACAGAGCGAGTGCGCGAGCAAGTAGTAGAGAAATGTGGAAAGAGAGAGAGAGAGAGAGAGAGAGAGAGATGGAGAGAAAAAACGTAGAGAGAACGAGAGGTAGATGCAGACATAGAAAATTTTATTCATTCGAATGCTAATGGCACTCTTGTTTGAACACAGAGAGAGAGAGAGAGAGAGAGAGAGAGAGAGGGGGGGAGAGAGAGAGGGGGGGAGAGAGAGAGAGAGGGGGGAGAGAGAGAGGGGGGGAGAGAGAGAGAGAGGGGGGAGAGAGAGAGAGAGAGAGAGGGGGGGAGAGAGAGAGATGAAATATTAAAAGAGCCGAAAAGCAGTAAAGGTAAAAAGGTAAACTTAAAATAGAAGTGACGAGAAAAATTAGAGAAAAAAAAAAAAAGTGACCAAAATGAGAAATAATGAAAAATAAATAAAATTATTAAATAAAACAACAAAAAACGGAGACAAAAAAAAAAACTATAGAAGCAACCAAATATAAAATGATAAAAAAGAAAGCATAAACTGAAAATTATTTATGACGCGATGCTTTCAGAGAGAGAGAGAGAGAGAGAGAGAGAGAGAGAGAGAGAGAGAGAGAGAGAGAGAGAGAGAGGAAACAAAAAGAGGGGGAGGAAATAACGAGGTGGCATCCGTCTTCCAGCTGACCCCCTAATAAAATAAAGATGCTGAAGGAGTCTAGGATGGGGCAGGCATACGTGATGTCGAGTGTGAAGTTGAAGAAGTTAGACAAAAGAAGGAATAAAGCCCTGTTGGAAGATCTTTCAATTTTTCATTCACTTCGCGCGACTATTTGCTTCAATTCTGTGTGCTGAATGCCATTTACAGTAGCCAATGAAAAGCTTCCAAATTATTCACTGCGGGACACCTCAAGTCGCAAAAATACATAGAATGCTTTATATGATAAGAAAGATAATAAAATAGGAAACATGATAAGTAAATGAATGAAAAATCGAATGAATAGATGAAAAAAGTTAAATAATAAATGAATGAACTATATAATATATATATATATGTAAATAAGGGAAAAAGCTAAACAAATAATTGAAAGAAAAAGCTAAGTAAATAAATAAATAAATAAAGGAAAAAGCTAAATAAATAAATTTAAAATATCTAAATAAATAAAAAAGCTAAATAAATAAATTTAAAATATCTAAATAAAAAAAAAGCTAAATAAATAAAAAAACTTGATAAATAAAAAAGCTTGATAAATAAAAAAGCTAAATAAATAAAAAGCTAAATAAATAAAAAAGCTTGATAAATAAAAAAGCTTGATAAATAAAAAAGCTAAATAAATAAAAAAGCTAAATAAATAAAAAGCTAAATAAATAAAAAGCTAAATAAGTAAAAAAGCTAAATAAATAAAAAGCTAAATAAATAAAAAAGCTAAATAAATAAAAAAGCTTGATAAATGAAAAAGCTAAATAAATAAAAAAGCTAAATAAATAAAAAAGCTAAATAAATAAAAAGCTAAATAAATAAAAAGCTAAATAAATAAAAAAGCTAAATAAATAAAAAAGCTAAATAAATAAAAAAGCTAAATAAATAAAAAAGCTAAATAAGTAAAAAAGATAAATAAGTAAAAAAGATAAATAAATAAAAAAGATAAATAAAAAAGCTTAATAAATAAAAAAGCTAAATAAGTAAAAAAGATACATTTAAATAAATAAAAAAGATAAATAAATAAATAAAGATAAATAAATAAAAAAGCTAAATAAATAAAAAAGCTAAATAAATAAAAAAGCTAAATAAATAAAAAGCTAAATAAATAAAAAGCTAAATAAATAAAAGGCTAAATAAATAAAAAAGCTTGATAAATAAAAAGCTAAATAAATAAAAAAGCTAAATAAATAAAAAAGCTAAATAAGTAAAAAAGATAAATAAAAAAGATAAATAAAAAAGCTAAATAAATAAATAAAGCTAAATAAATAAAAAAGCTAAATAAATAAAAAAGCTAAATAAATAAAAAAGCTAAATAAATAAAAAGCTAAATAAATAAAATAGCTAAATAAATAAAAAAGCTAAATAAATAAAAAAGCTAAATAAATAAATGCAAATGATAAAAAAATAAGTGAAAACGCTAGATAAATGAATAAAAAAGCTAAATAGATAAGGAAAAAGGTTAAGTAAATAAATGAAATAAAATATTGAATGAATAAATTAATGAAAAAGCTAAACAAATATAAAATTAACGAAAAGGCTTAATAAATAAAGCTTAACAAATAAATGAATGAAAAAGTCGGTGATTCTTTTCTGGGACGCCGGGACGCCGGGACGCCAGCTCGCCAAAAAGTACGCCACGTCCAAATTTCATTCCGTCATAAAAACAACTTTCTACAGAAAAAAACCTTTATTTTTACACTTTTATCTCGCGAATAAATATGAAATTACATATTGAAAACTGCGTTTATTATTTTTAATATCCAACAACGGAGTTGAAGTCAATGTTTTCGATTTTAAAACAAAACTATTTTTTTTGATAAATCTCTGTTTGGCGTACTCATGAATTATTTTTTCTAAAGAATAAAATTGAATAAAGTTTATTTTTACAAGAATGTTTAGATATTTACCTAGCAAATAAGTATAAAAATATATATGACAAACCGCGTTTATTATTTAAAAAAAATCAAAATTATACACCGCGTATGAAGTCAGTTTCTTTTAAGAAAAAACAAACAAAAAAAAACAAAACCAACAACTAATAACCAACAAACAAAATCGATTAAAAGAATCGTTTTTTTTTTCATCGGAAAATAGACACGAATATTTCCGATTCCGATACCTCAAAAAGATCTGATTTTATTTCCCAGATTATATATATATATTTGTAGATTTTGGCAGCAAGTCATTATTCAAGCAGGTCTGATTGAACGCGAGAGTTATTTTTCCCCCCGATTTTTCTGGTAATCTTTTTCATTCGCCACACTTTCATGAAAAAGATTCGTCTAGCTGAAAACACGAATAATTTCCCCCACTATTTATCTGTGTCTAAACCCAAATATAAATTCCATGAACAAAGCTTCTTTCTTAGAACTGCACACCTGTGGAACTCTCTTCTGTTTGCCTGCTTTCCAGCATACTACAATATGATTGTCTTCAAGTCCAATATAAACAAGTTCTTGATGAGCCGTCCCCCTTAATTAATCTAATTTACATAATTTACACTGCTAACGATTACTACGATATTGTCCCATTGACTACTGTACACTCTTTGATCCTTAGCCTCGAGTGGCCTCTGGGCCTTGATAAGTGGTGACTCTTATGTAAAAAAAAAAAAAAATCGAATTGTCCTCGTATATTTTCCCTCCTTTTTTTATGTTTTTAATTATCTTTTTTTATTAAAGAAATTCGGTACATCTAAAATATTCGAATAAGTCGTTCATCAATTGTCAACACAAGACGACGCAAGCATAGCCATGCGATGACTAACAAAAGTCTTTAATATTTGTTTTTTTAGTCGCCGTTGTCAAGCAGTGAGACGCCCTCCTCTCTCTCTCTTGTCATCCAACCGCATCCCTTATAGCCTGCAATTTACTGTTTATTATTATTATTATTATTATTATTATTATTATTATTATTATTATTATTTTAATATTTTAGTTCTTTTAACGTCAATTTCACGACAGGCTTCTTTCTATCTTGCACGATTACTTAACGTATTCAGTTTCTTTAATAATAATTATCTTTTTTTTTTTCTTTTTTTTTTTTTTTAGGTCGGGGATGCATTTAACATGATTGCGGTAAAGAGATACTAATTGTTGAGTGGTGATATGATTTTTTTTTTTAAATTTAATTTTGGCGGAGATAACTTTGGGTTTGGTAAGGCGAATTGGACACCCAATAACAGAGGAATTTTGTTTGTTTAAGCTTCAATTTCTTAATGAATTAATCTCGCCGAGTAATGTGTTGATATGCAAAGAAGAAAAGGAGTGATGGGTTCAGTTGTGGGTAGGGTTTAAAAACCAATTAATTTGGATCAAGAAAAGTTCTTCCTTTTATTTACGAAGCATCAAGAAGATGTTAAGGAATTACATTTTTCGATAGAGTAATGCCGGCAGTATAAAGGTGTTTACAAGTGGTGTAATGGATACCCTCAAAAAGTATATACGAACACATAATCACGTTGACACCGGTTCTCGTTAGATCACCGAAGTTAAGCAACGTTGAGACATATCAGTATCAGATGAGTGAGTATTTTAAAATATCAGGCGCTGTATGTAAATGGACGTCGAAACTTCCCTGCAAAGACCCCCAAAACCCAAACCTCGTCTCTTCTTTTAACTGGGATATTATTGGTGCAATTAGTTTTATATTGCGCTAGTAAGGCTTAAATGTCTGGTGTACACACACACACACACACACATATATATATATATATATATATATATATATATATATATATATATATATATATATATATAGGTGAGGGGGAAAGTATTCAGGTTTCCTCCAACGATATTAACAAATAGTGATGCAACAACCCAGCCGGATCTCGAACATAGTACGCTGATCCCAAAGCTTGCCCGGATAACCACTTACTACCGTTATTAACGTCGACTCGGGAATTTGTACCTGTTAATGGTTACCCTATTTAGCTAAACAAGCGTCAATGACGACATTAGTTTCCACTTATGTAACAATGTAACAAAGGAATAATATATATATATATATATATATATATATATACAATTTCTTTTGTTATTCTTTTTGACACCTTTTGTCAGCATTGTTTTCTTTCTTATTTGTATTCCGTTGTTTTCCCTGCTTTTTCTACTGTTCGCCTTGTGCTCAACCGATGTTTACCTGATGATTTTTAGGGTAATTACGTCTGTTTCCCTTAGATTTATTGAAAAGATTAATCAAGTGGTAAGTACAATATGCGTTGAGAGAGAGAGAGAGAGAGAGAGAGAGAGTTAAAGAGAGGGAGGGGAAAAAGATAGAGAAGGAGTAAAAAATGCTAAGGCCCATGCAAAGTAAAGAGAAGGCTAAAGGTAAAGTAAAATGGGGGGGGGTGAGAGAGAGGGGGGGGGGGGTGAAAACTACTGCTGGGACGATTAATCGGAATTGGGAAACAACAAAATCGGAACATTTTGCGGCATCAGAATCGAAAAATTTGTACATATTTCCTGATGTTAAAACCGATTCGTTTAAAATTAATTTTTTTTTGGTTTTGTTTAAAACTAAAATTTCACATTGCTAATAATGATGATAAAATTACACACACACACACACACACACACACACACACACACTTACACAACCAGTAAAAATTAACTCTACAGATAATCCCCTACACGTGCATGTTTTACGTTTACGTTTTCATGTTATCTTGAAAGCCCATGTCATATATAAATATGACATGGGCTTTCAAGATAACAAGAAAATAGAAATTAAAAAAAAAATATTACCCCCCGCCAGCGCCTCCCCCTCCAAAAAAAAACAACAACTCCATATATCAATATTTGGAGGTTTAAACTGAATCTGTGATTGTGTTGGAATCATGGATTTAAAACGGAATCGGTAATGGTATCGAAATCGGGAAAATGGTGATGCTCTTTTCTCTTACCTGCAACCTCTTCCCACAGAAAAGACGTTGTAAGGCTGTCTCTGTTTTATCGCTATTTTCATGGCAGATGCTTGTCCGAGCTTCAATATATGCTTCCCTCCTTGTCAGATTAAAAAACAAACAAAAAACAGAAAAAAACTCGCTCATCTAGCTACAACCATTATCAACAATTTCTCCTAAATCTCTGTCTGTGTCTAAATTTAAACAAAGATTCCATGAACAAAGTTTATTTATTAGAACTGCCCTTAGGGGTAATCATGTTCCACTGGCTTGCTTTCCAGCTGACTACAACATGGTCGTATTCACGTCCAATGTAAACAAGTTCTTGCTGCGCCTGCCCCGTAAATAATAAAATTATATCCAATTTTCACCACTATCAATTATTATGCTGTTGTCCCGGTGACAACCGTACATTCATTAACGCTTATCCTCGAGTGGCCCTCGTGTCTAGATAAGTAGTGACTCACTTGTAAAAAAAATATGATAATCGTCACATAACTAATACCAAAAGAAAGCGACAGAATGCAAGAGAAGGGACAAAGAGTGGAACAAGCAACAATGCGAATAAAAATATCTGTACTCCTATAAATTTGTTTTTGTGTGCATTGATATTCATATTAAAAACCCCCTTCTTTTACTAATTTAAAAAGAAAATACAACTTTGTTATATATGGATCGTGCAATTGCATTCATCTGCAAAAGATCCAGCTAATTTGCATATTCTTTTAAACATTCATTTTAATTAATTCTCTATTAGTTTTTTCGGTTTTCTTATGGGATGACAATCTTTAGTAAACTATTACGTGTAATTATATTTATGCAGATATTCTACATGATTTATACTTGCGTAATATTTGCATAAAAAGTTTATAGTAAACACAAACCTCTTTCAATATATATTTATGTATGCGTATATATATATATATATATATATATATATATATATATATATATATATATATATAAATATATATAATTTTGCCTACGAAACTCTTGTCAGTTCTTGGTCGACAGACATGAAACTTAATATATAAGGTATTCAAACCCATGCGAAACTTTATATTTGTGTTTTAGCCGCGGAAAATCAATGCAAAAGTGTGCAAATTAAAAAAAGATTAAATTTGCCAGGTCGAGAGACGGCATTACTAATATGCATGCGTACCGTAATAGCTATTGGTTCATATTTAAATTTTTGGCCTTGTAGCAAACCGGTCTTCATATCTCAGGCATTAACATCAAAGAGAACAAAGTAAAGTGTAAGCTAAACGTTTTGGTTTCGATTCTTGGTTGGAGCCGCACGAGTCATTTTTTTTTTAACTTTAAATCATTACTATATATTGGGTTCGATATAACATAAAATTAAATACGAAATCTGCATTAATCAAAATGTCATATTTTAGCGTATTTTACGACCGGGCAATGCCGGGCGGCTTGCTAGTAAATAAAAAAGTAGAGATATTGGCAAAGGATGTGTGTGTGTGTGTGAGAGAGAGAGAGAGAGAGAGAGAGAGAGAGAGAGAGAAAGAAAGAAAGAGAGAGAGAGAGAGAGAGAGAGAGAGAGAGAGAGAGAGACGGGGGAATAAATACACGTATACGCAGAGTACAACTGTTTAAAAATGAGGACCCGTAAAGCTAAATAGAGGTACTAATTAGTGATGAGACGATTCCAATATTTTCCCAGATTCCGATACAATTACCGATTCCGATTCTTTATAAATTTTGAAATATAGTTCTCCAAAATGTAGAGTGCTCTTCTTGGGGCTAACACGTGATCTCTACATGAGATGCATCGATATTTGCACATTCAATTAAAATTCTCTTTTACCTCTCAAACAGCGATTAATCAGTTAACTCTTTTGCAGTATATTTTTCTTGTGATTTCTTAGCGTTATGGTATTCCAGGACAAGAATTCATCTATTCTTGTGGAGTAACCAGCCTAGTATTGTAAATATAGGCAACACAACTTAAAGAAGGTCTACCGTTCCTAGTATAAGCTAGCGTGGAATAACCACACCGAATGGATCTTATTTGAACTTGAAAAATTATAACATTAAGAGTGTGAGTTCCACATGGAAACGTTAAAGCGGAACCAAAATATATAGCTCTGCAGCCTAATTCGTTAGCATCCGAGCTAACATACATATACATGCATATCAGAAATTAAAAAACTTTACCGTATATATATTTTCACATTCGTAGAAGATACACGTTTAGTCGAATTACGCCTACAAAATTCCAAGTTTTTTTTCCATTTTGACCGTTTAGCAGCTATTTTTATCGGCTAAAAACCAAATCGAATTGGGTCCACGCGTCCAAGTCTCCTATATATCAAGTTTCAAGTTTGTAGGCCAGAAATTGACAGAGTAGTTTGATAGGGACCGTTCCTTATACAGACAGACAGACAGACAGACAGACAGGCAGATAGACGAACAAGATCACTTTTACAGAGAATCGTTTCTGCCATTTCATTAAGATATTTCCATGAAATACAAAATATGTTAAAATAAAATACACATCAAGTGGGCTTGAAAGCCAAATCACAACGTAATATTAAGGAAAATATACAAATATTTTACTTGATCCGTATTTTATTTTATTCAAATTAAAACAACGTTTCTATATGGAACTCACACACTTAACGTTATTCTCGCGTTGCCTTCGCACTGTTCCAACATTTTAAAATACAACAGCTGAGATACAACGCGCGGCTCTTTACATAATTTTCTTTCTCCCAGTTTGCAACATGGCAAGGAAGAAAAGAAAAAAAAAAACAACATACCGAGAATGAAGTACAGCTCCGAAATATATTTATGTTATAAATTTAAAACAAGTAAACTATTTCTTTATTATATATATTACGTTGTGATATTATATAAAATTACGTTGTGATTTGGCTTTCAAGCGCACTTGATGCGTATTTTATTTTATTAAAAAATTATGTTATTTAAAAAAAAAAAAATACTAGTACGGTATACGGCATAATCTCGTTGACACACTGGTTCTCGTAAGACCACCGAAATTAAGGAACGCTAAGTCTGGTCAGTACTAAAACGGGCGACCATTTAGGAATCCCAGGTGCTATATGTGCTTCTCGCTTACCTCGGCATTGTTTCTAGTTATCTCAGATTTCTCTTTGCCACTGGACTCAGGCCGTGCCGATTCAGGAGAGGTGCCGTTGGAGATTGCGCACACATTGCCTCACAATTACACGCGCAGCTACCCTTAGAGGGGTTTTTATTGTCTTTCGAAACTGAACGGAGGCAATGATGATGACTTGTTGAGGAAAATATTCTGATGCCACGTTGTCTTGACAAACTCCTGGACAGAAAGGTCTTAGATAAGAGTGCCAGGTGTCTCGTAGGCATTCAAGTTCTTTCCAATCTCTTTCAAATTCTCTTTTTTTTTTTTTTAATTTTTATACATTTTTTTTTATGTTACGGGAGAGTAGCTGTTTTCATTTTCTTTCTTCTGAAAACCACTCCTTAAAAAAAAAAAAAAAAAAAAAAAAAAAACGAGTAGCGCAAAGTTTAGAAGACGGTGGTGATGAATTATCGGCCCCTTTTTTATGCATTCATTTCTGCATTTTTTAAAAGGATATTACCGGAAAATGGACCAACAATAGACAGAAAAAAAAAAAAACATTGACGCGCGAATGATTTGCGTCAGTAATTTCATTTACTGAGACTCCCACCCCTGCAACAACCGACCGACACACACACACACACACACACACACACACACACACACACACACACGCCCCCTATGATAGAACCATAAACCTGATTGATCCCCACTCCCTTAATTGCAAGGCAGCTACCCCCTTCCCCGAACGCATACACCCGTTACAGAGACCCACTTGATTTATTTATTGTTAGCGTTTGCCAGGGGTGAGCGTTGTTAGTGACAGGAGGGGGCAAGTTTAAATGATAAAACGCGCGCAAAACTTTTTTTTTTTTTTGCACGTTCCCCTTTTCTGGGAATATAACGGCGTGATTTTTACTGCTTGATTGTTCAGAGGCGATTGGCGGTAGAATCGAGAAAAGCTGATTTGTTTTTTTCTTTCTTTATTTTTATTTTTTAACTTGGCGATCACCGCTAATCAAGGCTCGGAGATCACTCTTGGATAAGGATTAATGAGCGTTAGGAAGATGGTAAGGCAACCCATGATGATCAGTAATGGTAAAATTTGGGTAGAGTTTAATTATATAAGCTGACGCCTCAACAAGAACTTACTTAAATTAGACTTGACAATGACCATGTTTTAGCTAATTGCGGGGTAGAACTGTATTATGTTCCGTATACAGGCAGTTCTAGGAAAGAAACTCTGCTCATGGGATTTTAGTTTAGTTTTAGTCACAGATAGAGACTGAATAAATTAATCACGGTGGTTATGGCTAGGCGAGTATTTGTTGCGAAATTTTTATAACATAGCGCTGACGTGCGTATGTAAATGAATGTGAAGTGACGTCACCGATGGGTGGGGAAGGACTATAAAAAGAGAAAAACAAACGATCATGTAGGAGACGAGACAACGTTCGAGATCTCGTGAGAGACGTGGGAACGTTCTAGATCATGTGGGTGACGTCACAACTGCAATAATGAAAAAATAAATGTTACTATGAAGCACACGCGAGTCTTGGTTTCCTTTGCGACTGAAACTAGACACAACGTGTGCTAGTTCCCGGGAACCGTTACAGTTTTCCAAGGGGGGGGGCATAGAACAAAGCTCTACCATAAGACAGACCCAAAAATAATATTTAAAAACTTAATTATTATAATAATTATTAATAATTAAAAATAATTGAAATTTCGAAAATTCCGCCCGTGGAACACATGAGTGGGTCTGCTTCTCATCTTACTATAACATAGCCGTTAACAAGTTTAATGTAAATAAGTTCTTGTTGAGATCTCATGTTATATATCATTAAACTCTACCTAAATTCCGCCAATCATCACCTGTAAAACATTCACGGCAAACACTCTACTAGCTACAACCACTGCCCTCGACTTCACTTTGTCTCTATATGTACCGAAAACTAAACGTAAACTCCATGAGCAAAGTTTCTTTCCGAGGACTGCTCGTCTGTAGAACACAATACCACCGATCTGCTTTCCAGCTGACTATAACGTTTTCAAGTCTTACGTAAACAAATTCTTGTTGAGCCGATCACTTAAATAATCACTGTCTACCACATTTCCAACATTGCCGATTAACACTCATAAACTCTTCTCCTCGAGTGACCGCTGAACCTTGATAAGCCGTTAATAATATATGTATGTATATGCATCTACTACTATATAAAAGGAACTTTCTCTAAGTGTGTGTCTGTGTGAGTTCGTTCCCTATTGATACGAAAACGGCTAGGTCGATTTTTATGAAATTTGACACGAAGATACTTTATGTACCTGGCAGTGTTATTAGATCAAATGTTTATTGGAATCTCTTCGATAAGTATCAATAATCAAAAAATCGAAATCATTCGATGAAAGAAGAAACAGGAGATTTTTTTACAAAAGTGAACACCTTATACAGCCTAACATCGCAAATGCATTTCAAAAGTTGTATTACCATACAAAAGCCGAAAGACCCGACATATACAATCAGCAGTAGATTCTTAGATGCGACAGGGACGCGTTCAAAATGAATGTTTCTCTTGAGAGCACAATTGAAGCATTGATACTTGACGTCTGCATTTTTAAACTTTACTTCAAGCCATTATATATAAGAATTCCTAAAATCAACAGTAGGTTCTGTACAGTGCAATGTAGACTACATTTTATTGTGGACTAAGTCATTGTGAGAGGCATGAGAAGCTTCCTATCGGTGCACCGCGATGGGTCTCCAACTAGAGCAGGAAATTAATTGATTCTATTGAAAAATGGGCGAGTTCACGGATTTCGATGACAATAAAAATATGGCAGTGTGAAACATTTGTTGATCATCATTTAATCCCGGCAATGGTCGGATCTCCCTGCTAGTATATATATATATATATATATATATATATATATATATATATATATATATATATAGTGCAAAATTGTGTTGAAAATTCAAAGACTCACGTTTTCTTTTTTATAACCTTCGTTTATTTCCTGGATTTTTCCATTACAGCTGTTTCATTAATGAGTTGGCAATTTTACGATTTATCTTTCCATAAAAAATATTCTATCCCGACCAACTTCTTCAGATGTTTATCCATTAGATTTTTACAACAAAAGGTATATTTTTAACATGCTAGACATCGTATTCGGGAAAAAGGATTTCCACAGCCATGCTTCCTCACTTCCTCCATCTTTTGGTGTTATGTAAAGATATATATATATATATATATATATATATATATATATATATATATATATATATATATATATATGAATGCGTATTTTAGTTCTTGACATTTGTTTTTATTGAGATCGACAGGTCACGAGTTTAAAATCCAGTTGAAAAGGCGTACAGATGAAAGACCCAGGACGTGACCAGTATTAAAATTGCGTTTAATAGCGAATTTAGATTTTATTATGAAAATAAAAATGATGAACGAAGAGATGCGGGAACTAAATAAAACGAAATTTAAAAAAAAAAAAAAAAAAAAACGCTACTAAACGACATTTGATTCTCTATAAATTTTTGTAGTTTCTCTTAGAAACAAAAAGATAAAAAGATATCTAGCAGGCCTGTTAACCTTGGTAAACAATTCGATTAAAGGATTCCGTTAGATGCAAGTAACATATTCAGTTTTAAATTGAATAACGGAAAGGGGAGACACGTGGCTTTATATCAAGAAAAGTTTTAATTTAGTGCCAAAAAAAAAAAAAAATGGATAACGATGGTGAAAAATAAGTGACAATACATTGTGTTTAAAACTTCAATTTACAAAAAAAAAAAAAAGAAAATAAAAAGAAAAAAATCAAATGTG
>NC_136510.1:93241540-93264040 GCF_053919585.1 Euprymna scolopes
GAGAGAGCGAAGGAAACATTGTTTATGAGAATGACGAAAGCAAGGCAAGATAAGAAATCAATCAAATCGATAAAACACGCAATGAAATCAATACAAAAAACAACTAAGAAGGTACAGACATCTCTCTTTAAAAAAAAAAAAGAAAAAAAGAGTCACCAGAAGGACGGAAAAACGGATCTAAAGAAAAGAGACACTTAAATAATCAAGAAAAAGCAAATAAACAAAATAAAAAGTCCACAGTAATAAGAACAACATGCGGTGACTACTTCTTCCTCTCCCTTACCATCCCCGGGGGGGGGGGGCTTGGGGGTAGGGCCGTGTCTATAGAAGTGGTAAATTGGTTGAGACTGTTTGTGGTCAGGGGTTTCTTTTGATGTCGTAATAAAGAAGGGTGGCGGCTTTGGAACAATTACGCCACGTCAAATGGTAATTCCGTTGCCAGCAGACTCGTTATCCGCTCAGCGTTAGAATTCTGACTTTGTGCCTTTGTTGATCTCTCCAAAAGAACAGCGATATTAAAGAGGTGATCGAGCGTTGAGTTTTTACTTTAGTCTTTGGGGGGGGGGAAGATTCATCGTCCTTTAAAATTGACTTCACAAGTGTAGGAGAATAAAAACACTAAAAAAGAAATAAAGATTATATATATATATATTACACACTCACGCACATAAATACATACCCATGTATATACATACATATATATATACATGCATACACACACACACATATATATATATACACACATTCTATATATATATATATATATATATAATATATATGGGAGAGAGAGAGAGAGAGAGAGAGAGAGAGACGAAACCGAAAGACATCGGAAGCTTATAAATTAGAGAGTAATGAAGATGAAATAAAGAGGTAGATAGGAAAAGAAAGAGATTGAATGAGAGTGAAATAGAAAGAGAGAGAAAAGGAGTAGAGAAAACAGTTGGATCAGATAGTAGGAAGCCCATAAAAGAAATTAAAGAGAGAAATAACGGAAGAGGAAGAACAGAAAAGTACAACAGGAAAATATAAAGAAAACGAAAAAATAAAGAAAAAAGAATAAAAGAACAGAACTGATATATAGATAGATGGATAGATAGATAGATAGATGGAATGTGTACAGGAAAAGAGTTACAATAGTTGGAAGTCAACCAGGAACCAGAATTACAACGAGAGAGAGAGAGAGAGAGAGAGAGAGAGAGAGAGAGAGAGAGAGAGAGAGAGAGAGAGAGATATTATGTGGCAGAGAACCAAGAAAGTCAAGTCAAGTAGAGAGAAAGAGGGGATAGAGGTTATTAATGTAAAAGACGAGGATACTAACACACGCAGAGAGAGAGAGAGAGAGAGAGAGAGAGAGAGAGAGAGAGAGAGAGAGAGAGAGAGAGAGAGAGAGAGAGGGGGGGGAGGGAGAGATGGAGAAAGAGAGAGAGAGAGAGAGAGGGAGGGAGAGATGGAGGAAGAGAGAGAGCGAGAAAACAGGGGTAGAGAGACCTTAAGAAAGCATTTCCGGTCATTGACGTCCGTCAGAATCAAGGAAGTATCATTGAATTTCTTTTAAACTTTTTTTCTACGGAGACATCAAGCAAGGCTAGCGTTGAGAATGATGGTAACTATGTTGAAAAATATGTTCTGGAGTACAAAAGGTAGTTCGTGCTCATGGTACAATTCTTGTCTTCGTAACTCTTCAACTTGTAAGATTTTGAGTTAAAAAAAAAATAGGTTGCCACCTTTGGAATGGCCCTTGTAGATTTTATGACCATCTTTGAGGGCAATGCAGTTTTAAATATTCTCAGAAGACATCACTTGTATTAGATGTTCAAATTCTTATATTAATAAAAACAGCAGTAAATAAGATCCTATTACAAGGTTAAATCCAACATAATGCATTTTGATTTTTTCCTAAACAAGTTCGCCATTTTAATATTTTGTTAATAGTTTAAACATTAATAAAAACACTCGACTAGCTACAACCACTATATTCGATTTTCTCCACCCTGTCTGTGCCTAAATCTAAACGTAGATTCCCTGGACAAAGCTTCTTTACTAGAACTGCCAGGCTGTGGAACACTGTTCCACTGGCTTGCTTTTCGGTTGAATACAACATGGTAGCCTTCAACTCCAATGTAAACAAGTTCTTGTTGAACCGTCCACCATAAATAATCAAATTCTACCCTATTTACACCATTAACAATTACTACAATACCACCTTACATTCATGAACCTTTATCCTCAAATGGCCTTCGGGTCTTGATAAGTGGTGACTCTCAAGTAAAAAAAAAAATGTAAAATATCAAATAGAAGAGAAAATCATTTAATCTGTCTTTAAAATTCTTAAATTGAATGACTTAACACGAAAAATCATGAACCTCTATGCTTTTCAGTACGGTGCTTCTATATTAAAATAATGGAAAATATGGAATTTCACGTAAAACAAATGGTCCTTACCTAAATTTACGGAAAACGATGAGGTAGAAAAATAATTATTCATGAAAGCCAGTTCCGATAAGGCTAACAACAATTTCGATAAAATTACATGCTAGGTCTGACATAATGGTTTATGTGAGGTTAGAAAAGGGGAAGTAACTCAGTTTAAATCAGAATTTATTTAGAAAAAAAATAGATCATATATTCATAATTTGTGAATTAAAAGAAATAACTTTTTGTTGACTGTTTGAATTTTGATTTTGTTTATAACAAATAACTGATATGAGAAACTAAAAAAAAAAAAAAACTATAAAAACGGAGATCCTTGCGGTTAGAGACGGGTAGAGATAGACGTGTTACACACGTGGTCCGAGAGTGACAGGAAAAGACGTGTACTAAACATGGTCAGACAAAGACACTATCGCTAGTTCGACACGGTAGAAACTTGTTTAGCACATTGGAGTACGAGAAGAAAACACTATCAATACTCCCCCCCACTCTTTATCTGTGCCTAAACCTAAACATAGATTCCATGATCAACGCTTCTTTCTTAGAACTGCACGCCTGTGGAATTGTCTTCCGTTTTCCTGCTTTCCAGCTGTCTATAATATGGTTGTCTTCAAGTCCAACGTGAACAAGTTTCTGATAAGCCGTTCCACTTAAGTTAACAAATTTACCGAACTTCCATTACTATCGATTACTATATTGTCCTTTTGACTCCTGTACACTCTTTAACACTTATCTTTGAGTGGCCTATCGGCCTTGATAAGTGGTGACGCCTATATTAAAAAAGTACCTGTAAATAAATGTCTGTTGTTTCACTGAAAAAGATAGTTCTTTACCTTTTTTTGTTTCTTTGCAAAGGTTTATATTTTAACACATGTGTAACATTGCATCTCAACTTCCTACATAGAGTGACCCTGTAAAACAGGCCCCTAATTCGCAGAAGAGGAGGAGAAACAGCTAGAGAAAGCAGGACAAAATGGAAGAAGCTGAGAAAAAAATATGTAGGAGTAGTTAGTGTAAATATTTACGAGGGCGTGGCACCATGAAGAATGTGCACAAGCCACCCCTCCCCCCCACACACAAAACTAATTATTTTTCATTGACAATCAAACTAAACACTAGCCGCCCCCTCCATGTAATGTACCTTCCCCCGAGCTCATCCTGCGATTTCACGACGGCACAGTCGAGCACACTGGCCATCATTGTCAACAACGCAGTAATGGAAAATTTAATAAAATTAGAAGAAATGCGATTAAAATAAACAAGTAATAATAATAATAATAATAATAATAATAATAATAATAATAATAACAAATCATAAAGAATCATTATGATCTTCGTTCCCTCTTTCGAAACAATGGATACCCCCTGTAAGGATGCCTGCGCTTGTAATAGCGAAACAAGGCTTGCGCAATCCCCCAACCAAACCTTCCTTATTCCAGCGACAAGAAGCCGTCAAGGAAGACTGCAAACAATGCGGAGAGAAGTGGCGAGCATGCACTTCGCCTTATATTCATAAATGGTCCCCCATTTGAGTACTGATCAGGATCAACGATGCTTAACTTCACTGATCCAATCGGACCTGGTTTGTCAGCATGATTATGCTGCATAATCTATACTATTAATAAAATTTTAAATGTTTATTTATGTGTGTGTGTGTGTGTATGTGTGTGCATATGTCAACAAAACTTTCGAACGGATGCACCGAATTGAAAAATTATTTTTTTTACCCTGAAAGGTGTGAGTCCCTAGATTGTCCTTATCTATATATGGTTCATAACGAACAACGCCGAGTCACACAAAAAGCCCGAAATAAGGGTGCTTGGGCTGTTTCGTGCAATTGTTGAAAAAATGTTACCTACCCATGTCAACGGAATTTAGCACTGTCTGTGTAAAGTCGCAGTAATATCCTTCAGTACACTGTGAGGACTTGTGGCGCAATGGATAACGCGTCTGGCTACGGAACAGAAGATTCCAGGTTCGAATCTTGGCAAGTTCGTAATAATTTTAATTATCATAAACGTTTACTCATTATCCTTACTCTTAGTTAGGGTATTTTTGTTTATTTTCAGTGGTTTTGTTACATGCATATGGGAATTTCCCATACTCCGAGTTCACAAGGTAAGCGTTGATGGTAAGACGATGTTGAGTGTACTCGATTTTGTGTTTGACTCGGCGTTGTGTGTGCCGACGCGACGCAGCCGCTAGTAAAGAATAATCCTTTACTGTAATAGTGCGTTCGTGTATGTGTATACATGCTTATAACTAACACTTGGAATATTACTTAACAGAAAAGGAATATTGAGAAATCTGAATAATTCTATTCAGCCAATGTACACCCCCACTGTAAAAAAATTATAGAACAAGTGAAGCATGCATGGGCCCTCATGAGTGCACAGTGAACGAAGCATAAAAAATGACTAAGTTCAGCATTGCCGTCTCCCCGCATTTAGTCTGCAAAGTCTCCAGGGGACACCAAATGAACAAACTGTGCAGTTTTAGGTCTTAACATATGTAACATTGAGTTTTGCACATCATTTGCCTTACCCAATTTAGCCCGAAAAGCCCTCAAGGCCTTAAAATATTTAAATTTGAGTTCAGCACCATGCAAAACTGCTAAATAGACATACACAGAAAATTTGGGACAAATATGGTAAAATAGTCCCAAAAATGGAGTGTTTTTATTAGCCTTAAAAGAACCTCTGGGGCACACCCAAGAGTTATCGTGAAATACAGATAAACAAAATTATATAGAAATCAGTTACAACTTTCCAGTATTTTTTACAAAAATCCAAGTCATCAATTTTTTTAATAAGCACAAACGTGTCAATTTTAGCCATTTTAAACCGAAAGGCGCCCCGAAGTGGGGGAAGCAACCGGAGTTTTCCCGTTTTTCCCTGCTCTGTTACATTTTTACTCATATCATGTTTAATGTTTGTACAAAATTTCAAAAAATCCTAAGGTGTAGTTATTGAGAAAAATGCGGACAGACGAGCGAACAAACGAACGAACAGTCAAGGGCGAATTTACAGGTCCCCCCTCAGTTGGTCGAGGGGGACCAAAAAGTGTTTGCATTCATATAAAATAATATCTCCACCGAGAAAGTTAAGCACCTAAAACTAGAATGTTATTTATAGAGTGGCACAATGGCTAGCCCCCTTTTAAGGGAGCGGGGAGTTGCTACATTAATAACCCCTATATATAGCTTCTAACTTTGTGCCTGACTTTGTGATGAAGTTAAAACGTTTCATGCAGGTGTTTTCTGGGTTTGGGGACATAGTTCATGACGGCTGGGTTTGAATGACAAGTGTTATGAAACTTTTAATAGTCAGACTTACACGCGAATATCTGAAGTTGAAAAATAAAACATTGCGTGAAACGCATATTTCTCTCTCTCATTCTCTCTCTCTCTCTCTCTCGTTCTTTCTCTCTTTCTTTTTCTATTTCTCTCATTCACCCCATTTCTCTCTCTTTCAATGAAGAAAGGGAAAAATGAAATAATTTCATTGTTATAAAACAGTTGACGCTTGGCTTCTTGGGTCGGCGGACGCGATCAAAGCATTGTCTGATTTCCGCTGGTTTTATAAAAATATGCATCGTATTTGTTAAATCTTAGATAAATTATATATATTTTTATAAAAATGCACTTGTCGCTATTTTCATACAAATGTCCGATTTCAGCATACCATTAATTCCGACGACAAAGCTGCCTGTAACGACACAATGACTACACAAGAAGCGACGATGCGAAGATACCTACAATGATCACACATAATGCGACTCATGCCAGCCAGTTATAGCCGACGACGGATCGACCCGTTTTTGTTGATGTTTCCAGCATGTGCGTATCGTTTAGATATCCTTGGATATCGTTTATTCCCCGGGGAGCTGGTTGCGTTCCCAAGACGTTCATCAACCAAGTGACGCCCCGGGAAGGCGATAGAACCATAATAGCGCCAATTCTCTGTTGATAATATATTGTACCGAATAAAAATTTTAAAAATAGTAGGGGCTTACTCTTGGAACGATCCTAATATTATATGCAGTAGAACCCCGAGATACGGCTTTTAAAATTAGTAACAAAATACAGTACAGTATATAATACACGTGTATATAATCAAATAACATTATAAATAACACCATAAGGCGGGGAAAATACTGTAACCAGAGGCCGGTAAAACATTTCACATCGTAATCTGAAAACACGCACCCTAAGGCCAACATATCCCGGGGTTATACTCTACCTGTGTGTGTAAACGTGAAGAACTCTCTCTCTCTCTCTCTCTCTCTATATATATATATATATATATATATATATATATATATATATATATATTCCTGAACCCATTATCTATATGGGATATCCATACTTGCCCGGAATACATTCCCGCACATAAATTTTATCATTGCCCGGAATAGTACTTTAACCTTTACGATTAATATTATTACTTGTAATAATTTTAACCTTTTATTACTTTAATCCGTTACCACTTACTTATTTCATGTTTGTTTATTATTTATTAAGTATGCTAAATTTCGTAATTATGATCCAAATATTTTCTGTTATCCAATTTTTATCACTTTCTTCCTTTCAAATATTATTATTATTATTATTACTATTATTATTATTCTCATAATTATGCCTATATTTTACAGATATACAAAATCTATCTGTCTGCTACATTTCCGATCGACTGACACTCATTGCCATGACAACGTGTAACCCACATCCAACACGACGTTCCCTTCCTTTTCTTTTTCCCAATCAATTTCAACTTTTCAACTTTAACTTTTCATCCGGCCAAAATGGAAGCATTTTTTGGCTATCTTCAAATTTTTTAAACCCCGATGTCTGACGCTTTGCTTTTCAATTTCAACAACAGAGGCGAGCACCTTCTGTTGGTTCATTTAACTGCAAATAATAACCTCCATTACACTGGACTTCTTTAATCACGGTTGGTTATTTTTATTGTAATATTGAACTCTGAATGAACTGTCCGCATGAGCACGGGGGACCACGCATGCTTCACTTGTTTTTCTTTTCTTTTATCTTTTTTTTTTTTTTTTTTTTTACTGCAGAAGTTGTACAATCCTGAAACCAGAGATTGAAACTTAGTCGTATCACCATTTTCTTTTTTCAATTGCCTACTCGGACAGACAGGCGATGATAGAAGATATATATTATAGATTAATTCTATTTAATGTACTTTCATAGAATAAAAAAAGGAAAATGGAATAAAATATCCCCTCTCCATAAAATCCACAGGAAATAGACATCAACTAGGTCAGTCAATAAATAAAGTCATAGAAAAAAAACAAAACAAAGTTACGTTGTATGAACTTGCCCTTCCCTTTTAAAACAAATGGGTTTGTCTGTCTTCCGAGGAATTCTCTTATATAGAACGGATGCAAATGGGGCCAGCGGAAGTAAGAAAAGGTGCTAGAGGTCAGTGGGGGTAAAGGCATATTCATACACTTTTTTTTAATTTCGAAAGTTCTTTCTGCTCTTGTATTTTTCCAGGGAAGGACTAGAATGAATCAGGAAGCGCTTTGAAATCTCCTTCATACAATGAATCCGTATATTACGTCAATCAGATTTGCATTCTTAAAACTATAAAATAAAGAATTCCTCGCATTTTTTCGAATGAAAAAGTAAATAAAGAGTGGAACAATAAAATTGTCGCCATAGAAAAGACTACATGATTCCATTTCCGTTTGATGAAAACCGGTTTTCTTTTTTGTTGCAGACCATCTACTAGTTGACCAGTTGTGTACAAATCCTAAGAGTAGTAGTAACCTTCTATCATGTCTGAAAGTGACACAATGTTCAACGAGAAAGATCGGAGTACAACTCATTCCCTCTATCGATCCAAGTGATGACAGCAGGACCATTGCCAGCACCCTTAAAATGATAATTCGGGCGGTTCAACGCTGTAAAGCACAGCCCAACAAAGTTTCCGGCCACTGTTATAGTCTTTGGTGTGGTTTTAAGTGAGGGCCACATCATGCCACCTCACATTTTCGAAGTTGGCTTAAAAGTAATCACCAAAGCGTACTTGGATATAATGATCCCCTGGTGCAATCAGATGGACGCTGGCAGACCCTGGGTGTGGCAGCAGGACTCAGCGGCGGCCCACAAGTCTAAAGAGGTCTAGGCTTGGCTTCAGAAGGAGTTCTAGGACTTTGTATCTTTCATCAGTGGACCCCCCTCCCCCCGATTTTAACCAGCTGGACTACTTCCTTTCGTCATATGTCGAGAATATCACTAACATAACCTCGCACAACACCAAAGCCAACCTGATCGCCGCCATCCACCGAGTATTCGCCAAGCTCCCACCGGCGCTTGTGGAAAAGGCATGGTCCCAGTTCGGGAACGATATCGAGGCGGTGTGTGAGGGTGAAGGCGGCTACATTGAATAGATGTCAGTTCTACGGTATAATAAAGTTACCCGAGCTGATTTTTACAATAAAAGATTTTAAAATAAAGCTGCAGTTTTGTTTACTTTGGGGTAACACTTTCATCGTTCCACCCTGTAAATAATTCAATTCTTCAAGAAAACTACACTACATTTACAATTCACAATATGTTGATTTGTTTTGGTAGATTAATTTTATTGGCTAAAGATTATGTACAAAACGGTTTGAAAAAAAATAAGCCTTATTCAACTCGACTAGATATATTTTGATTTTAATTTCGGAAAAATATATAAAACTGGTACAAAACTATACCGAATCTTTATTTTATTCAAACTTTTTTTTTTTTTTTTTGCACAGTGATCACCACTTATCAAGGCCCGGAAGCCACTCAGGGATAAGGGTTATTGCAAGTACATTAAGTTAGTGAGGAGATTTGCTGAAGTGTTTACTTAAGGGGGCGGTTCATTAGGAATTTGTAAACATTGGACTTGAAGACATCCAAATTGTAGTCCGGAGGGAAGCAGGCAGACGGAACAGAGTTCCACAGGCGTGCAGTTCTAAGAAAGAAGCTTTGTTCATGGAATCCGCGTTTTGATTTAGGCACAGATATAGAGTGGGGGAAATTTTTCACAGTGGATTCAGCTAGACGGGTGTTTCTCGTGAAAGATTGGCGAGGGGGGACCAGAGATTGGAGTTCAGACGAGCATCTGTCATGGAAATAACGATAAAACAAGGACAGGCTCGCAACGTCTCTTCTGTGGGAGAGAGGTTGCAGGGTAGAGAAAAGGGCATCCCCCACTAAGCCACGAAGTCTATTTTGTACTCTGTCAAGGCAGGATAGGCTGTTTTTAGCGGCTCCTGCCCAGATATGGCAACAGTATTCCATCCTTGGACGTACTTGGCTTTTATATAGATAGAGAATTGCATCAGTAGTGAGATATCTTCTGGAGCGGTAGAAGGATCCCACCATCTTTCCAGCGACCTTGGCAACAGACTTGATGTACGTGTTCCATTTCAGATCAGGAGTAAAGGTCAAACCCAGAAGCTTGTCAAAACACGGAGCCTCACCCAGACGAGAGCCATCCATCACAATTGATGCCAGATGGGGATCAGAGCGTTGATGATGTAAGGATAGGAGTTTGGTTTTGGATGCATTAAAGGTAACCAGACACATCTTCCCCCACTGAACCACGCGCTCGAGATCAGAGGAGAGAGAATCAGAGAGAACTTTGTCATTTTCAGCTTTTGATGTGTTGCCGTAGATGGTTGTGTCATCAGCATAGATGTCATCGAATGATTTAAGTATGTGTTTAGGGAGGTCATTGATGTAGATCAGGAAGAGAGTTGGGCCCAGGATTGACCCCTGGGGGACTCCAGCATTTATATTGCAGGTCTCCGATTTTTGTCCATCGACCACTACTCTTATGAGCCTATCGGAGAGAAATGATTTAATGATTGAGAAAACATTTCCCGTTATACCGTAGCTGGAAATCTTGTGAAGTAGACCCTTATGCCATACCTTGTCAAAGGCCTTTGATATGTCAAGAGCAATTGCCCTAGAAAGAAAGCCTTTGTCAAGAGATTCACTTATTCTGTGGGATATAACTGTCAGCACATCTGCGGTAGATCTTGCAGAGCGGAAACCATATTGTGTGTCACTAAGAAGGTTATTCCTGCTAGAACATTCTTATATATATATATATATATATATATATATATGTATATACTAGCAATTCAGCCTGTCTTTGCTCGGGCCCTATGTTCTGTTCATAACTTGACCTACGTGTGAATACACTTTATGTAACATTTCAACTATTTAGACCCAAAATTGTCTGAGTAATTTCGTCGTAAATCTTTAATAAATTGGACGCCAATTTTGACCCCTTAACATTAATTATTTTGGTCTCAAATCAAAATATAAAGTTTTACCCATGTCCAAGTTACCTACATCTAAAATTTGAAGTCTTTAGACCCAAAATTGGCGGATAAATGTCGTAGAATCGTCAATTGTAGAAGGTCAATTCTTTCAACTTTGACATTTTGGCAGCCAAATTTTCGCCCCTAAACTGATTAAAATGCTTGCCACCTGTTTGAATACCCGTTATGTGTAAATTTTAAATGATTAGACCCAAAATTCAGTGCGTAGTTTGGTAAAATCTTTTGCACTTTGACCTCTCGGAAGCTGAAATTTTCGACCCAAACCGATTAAAAAGCTTGCCCTATATCTGAATACTCTTTATGTACAATTTACAATGTTTGGAGCACAAATTGTCAATTTTTAAAAACTTTGACCCCTATTAAAATTTATGACCCCTTAACATTTATTGTTTTGGGCTCAAATCAAAATATAAAGTTAGATCCATGTCCAAGGAACCTATATCTACAATTTCTAGTGTTTAGACCCAAAATTGTCGGAGAAGTTTGGCAGAGTTCTTAAAGAACAAATCATTAAACTTTGACCCCTAAACAGTCAAATATCTGGCCGACAACCGATCACAAAGGTTTTCCAAAATCTCAGTACGCTGTATCTCAAATTTCGAGTCTGTAGACTTTAAATTGACAGAGTTATTGCGTAGGGAAAGTACAGACACAGCCACACGGACAAACACACAGACACGGTCACTTTTATAGATACTAGCATTTTAGCCCGGCGTTGTCCGGGTGTTTGGAGGTGTATGTTGAGCATAAAAAAGCGGTCAATTTATTTTAACTTTGACCCCTATTATGACTCCTTAACATTTATTGTTTTGAGGTCAAATCAAGTTATTAAGTTAGATTCGTGCCCAAGGAGCCTATATCTAAAATTTTTAGTGTTTAGACCCCAAATTGTCGGAGGAGTTTGGTAGAGTTCTCAAAGGTCAAATCGTTGAACTTTTTCCCCTTAACAGCCACATTCATGGCCGAACACGGATTGCAAAAATTTTTCCAAATCTCAGTACCCTGTATATTAAATCTCGAGTCTGTAAACTGAAAATTGACAGAGTTATTGCGTAGGAAAATGTGCACACACAGATACGTTCACTTTTATAGATTAAACAAAAATATATTCGACTATATAAATATATATGGAAACAATTTTGTATTTGCTGTAAACGTTTTGTCTAAATATTATGCAAGTATAAATCATGTAGAATATCTGCATGAATATAATTACACATAATAGTTGACTAAAGATGATCATCCCATAAGAAAACCGAACAAACGAATAGGGAATTAATTAAAAATGAATGTTTAAAAGAATATGCAAATTAGCTACATCATTTGCTAGTGAATGCAATTCTACAACCCATATATAAGAAAATTGTATTTTCTTTTAAAATAAAAAGAAAAGAGGGGTTTTAATATGAATATCAATACACACAAAAGAAAAACGAATTTATAGAAGTGTATATATATAATTATATATATATATATATATATATATATATATAATTATTTACTAAAATAATTATTAAATACCCACAGACACTAGGGTTTCATCCTTTCGGGAAGCATCTTATACAATAAAAATGCTCTATTGATCGGTGTTACTCGTGACACCCTGCACTGATGATTCCCGAAAAGATGAAACACTAGTGTCTGTGGGTATTTAATAATTATAATAGTAAATAATTATAGCAGTCTCTTTAAGAAACTCGTTTCTTATCGTTGAGAAATTTCAACAGAAATAAAAAGTCAGTCAATTTAGCTGATATGTGCAGATCCTCATATAATGAGTAGATCACTCTGATAGACGTTAAAAAAATGTTTAAATTTCAATAGTATTTTTCGCAGTTAACGGTGGCCGAATGGATTGGGTCCTTGCTAATGGAGTCAGAGATGGCTTCTGTTGCCGTGTGCGAATCTATCGGCCGGTGTTAATCGTGACATCCTGCCATGATGGAGATTCCCGAAAGGATGAAACACTGATGTATGTAGGTATTTAATAATTATTATAGTAAATAATTATATTATATTATATATATATATATATATATATATATATATATATATATATATGGTCAGGTCATGTCATATGCTACTGGTACCATGTAACCCAGTACTACCTGCCTCATGGTCGGGTCACTGGCGACTAAACTGGTTCCCCCCACCAGACTTGTTTGGTGAGGAGGGCGGCTTGTCTCCCTAAAGGGTTAAAAACAAGACCTTTCAAAGGGCGAATGGACTCTTTTTCGAGGTCAACGGCCAACTAGCATTGTGTATATTTGTGTATATGTATATATGTGCTGGGGTGGAAAGGGCTCCCGTAAGCCGTGGTTAAGGCAACCTTTCTAGGAGAAGCAAATCTCTGATTAAAAAAAAACAAAGCGGAAGACCAGCACCCGCATTAAGCTGGTCTGCAGTTTAATTTGTTGCTTGCTATCTCGCTCTTTGTTGTTGCTGGATCTCAACATTTTGAACCGAGAGAGAGAGAGACTTAGCTGTCGTACAAAGCAAAGACTCTGTAACATCATCTGTGTATAGATACTCCCTCAGGCATTTGTCTATTAAAATGGTCCTGTGACGATGGAAGTCATTTTTGTGCTGATGGACTTAAAGTGTCTGAGGGAGTGGCACTCGTCTGACAAGACGTTGCAATCATATATATATCCACACACATGACGAGCGTTAAAAAAGTAATGCCTCCTATTCTTTATTCCCCCTCCTCAAATGGATCAGAGGGGGTTGCAAATTGCACTGTTATGATGGTTGAAATGAAAGTTTCATGTATCTGTTGCACATATTGGCTGTATGAGGCTCTAAGAAAGCAGCCCATGACATGGACGTGCGTTAGAAGCAGAGATTCGTCACTGAATTCATTTGCAAAAGTATATTGTGATGAATGGTATCTTAGTGACACACAATATGGATTCCGTTCTGCTAGATCTACAGCAGATGTGCTTACAGTTATATATCATAGGATTAGTGAATCTCTCGACGGAGGCAACCTTTCTAGGGCAATTGCTCTTGACATATCTAAGGCTTTTGATAGGGTATGGCATGAACGTTTACTTCACAAGATCTCTAGCTATGGTATAGCTGGAAATGTCTTCTCAATTATTAAATCATTTCTTTCTGACAGGGTCATAAGAGTAGTAGTTGATGGGCAAAAATCAGAAGCTCACAGTATTAATGCTGGAATCCCTCAGGGGTCCATCCTCGGCCCAACTCTTTTCCTGATCTACATTAATGATCTTCCAAATCACATCCTTACATTATTTGTAGACATTTATGCTGATGACACTACCATCCATGGTAGCATATCTAAGTCAGTAAACGACCAAGTTCTCTCCGATTCTCTCTCCTCTGATCTTGAGCACTTGGTACAATGGGGAAAGGAGTGGCTGGTTACTTTTAATGCATCTAAAACCAAGTTTCTCTCTTTACATCATCAACGTTCTGATCCCCATCTGGCATCAGTTGAAATGAATGGCTCTCGTCTTCAGGAGACCAAGTTTTGACAAGCTCCTGGGCTTAACCTTTACTCCTGATCTTAAATGGAACAGGTACATCAAATCTGTTGCCAAGGCCGCTGGAAAAATGGTGGGATCCTTCTATCGATCTAGTAGATATCTCACTGCTGATACACTTCTCTATCTATATAAGTGCCAGGTACGTCCAAGGATGGAATACTGTTGCCACATCTGGGCAGGAGCTACTAGAAAGGACGTGTCCTGCCTTGATAGAGTTCAAAATAGACTTCGTAGCTTCATAGGAGTTATCCTTTTCTCTTCCCTGCAACCTCTATTTCACAGAAGAGATGTTGCGAGTCTGTCTATGCTGTATCGTAATTTTCATGGAAAGTGTTCGACTGACCTTCAGTCTATGGTCCCCCCTCGCCAAACTTTCACAAGAAACACTCGTCTAGCTGAAAACACTATCAATAATTGCCCCCACTCGTTATCTGTGCCTAAACCTAAACGTAGATTCCGTGAACAAAGCTTTTTTCTTAGAACTGCACGCCTGTGAAATTGTCTTCCGTTTTCCTGCTTTCCAACTGATTACAATATGGTTGTTTTCAAGTCTAATGTAAACAAGTTCTCGATGAGCCGTTCCACTTGTTAACAAATTTACTGAATTTCCATTGCTAACGATTACTATATTGTCCAATTTCCACTGTACACTGTTTAACCCTTATCCTCGAGTGGCGTCTTGGCCTTAATAAGTGGTGATCCCTTTGTAAAAAAAATGTAGATAACTGAATTCTGGAGGACAAAATGGCGCTCGTTTTAATAGGATTACTCCCGTCCACGTAGCTCTAACTTTTTTGATGAACTTTCAGATCATGAATGCGTAAGTTCAGTCATCATAACAAAGCAATTTGTAATCCCCTCTGATCCGTGCGGGCGGAATAAAAAATAGGAGGCATTACTTTTTGGTACACTGTTAGCAGATATACATATGTAACACGTTATCCTTTTATGTTTATCATTAAGAATATTAAGCCTCAAGTAAAAAATAATTTCCTGTCTCAACTTCATTAAAAATAATTGGCGAAAACGAGTGTTTAGGCTAAAAATAAAAAATAAAGAAAAACATCGGCAAAGAATATGCAAAAAAAAAAAAAAGCCTAGATTAATTAAATATATATGGAAATAAATTAAGGAGTGAACAAAGAAATTATATTTCTGGTTAAATATGGAGATGGGTTCTTCACGCGTCCTTTATGTTATACAGCAAATTTCTTCTAACATTTCGCATTCATCCGGATCGGCATTTGACATTTATTCACGCTGCCGGCAATAAAATTTATCTTTGGTATTTTTTTTTTGGGCGGGGGGGGGGGGCGTTTATATCAGAATACAAGAATATTCTAAATATTTCAATTAAATTAAACCCCGGAAACATTAGCTACAATTATAATCTATATATTAATAGGATAACGTGTGTGTCACGCTTACACCAGAATGAATGTCGGTTAATTGTTATGGACTCCCATTTCTTGTAAGAAATAACTTTACCAAAAATTCATGTTTTAATTTCGGTTTCGGTTATAGCTGATGGCATTCAATTTACACATACACACACACACATATTGTTTTTATGCCGCTCCCCATATGGGGGTACCAAATTGATTAAAGGGAAAATTATTCCCAACTCGCATTTAGGTAAAAATGCATTTTCGTATAAATACTTGAATTCATTCAAAACGTATCGCAAAAACAAATTATATATATATATATATATATATATATATATATATATATATATGAGAGAGAGAGAAATAAAAAGGAACGAACGGAATTATGTGTTCATAAACGTTTCGTCTTTATTTTGAGATTCCTCAGGATGAATGAGATTAAGAAAAAAAAAACGCGTTCATATCTTTTAAAAACATTAACAACATTATGACGTTATTAAAAATCTCCCTCTCTTTAACAGCGTAAGCCCCCCCCTTTTTTTTAATCTCTAACGTCTTTTTTCGTTTTAGAAATAGAACAGCTTCACACTTTACGCATGAAATTTTTCAAATTATTTACTGGAGTTTTTTTTTTCTTAATCTCATTCATCCAGAGGAAGTCTCTAATTAAAGACGAAACGTTGATGTACACATAGCTCGGTTTGTTCCTTTCTATTTCTCTATTTTGTCAGAATATTATTTCCATTATTCTCATCACATATATATATATATATATATATATATATATATATATATATATACTTCATAAGTTTTGGTTTCGGTTTCGATTCAAGCTGATACATCCAAGTGATATGGATCTTTTTTTTTTTACTTTTGAAATCGCAATTTTATAATAAATAAAAATCGACAGAGCATTTACTCTATAATAATATAACGAAGTCTGTAAGAATTAAAATATATTTAAGCGTACTTTACGATCGATCTACGCCGAGCATCCTTCCCAGCTTAGATGACGACTTTTACAGTTTTAACAAAGAGCTACAATAATATCAGAGCGTATCCATTTACGCCGCAGAGCAACAAAATGCCAACATCAATGTATTACATATGAATGAGTCCTCTGTGGAATTTCCACAGCTCCCGCTCGTAAATCATAGTTAGAATACTAGAATGATCTACACATTTCACCGTATGTTCCTCTCCTTCCCCCGCGAGTTAGACGCGAGTTCGGTTTTAATGTGAAGAAAATTTAATTGCTCAACAATATGTACTCTGGATTGAGACAAAAAAAAATGACTCAGTCCAGAAGGTTTTATTCCTTTACTGAAAAGATGTAGGAAAATATAAAGACAGGTAGTGCATGGATCACAGAGACATACAAACAAACAAACGAACAAATAAAAAAAAAAACAAACAAGGAGAGTCGACATACTGTCTATAAACTAGAGCGAGTACTGGTGTACATCAATCGTAGTTTTCCGTTCCAATTTGAATCACTGCCATAATACAAAGGACAATTGTTGTTGTTTAAATTATTGTAAGTATTAATATATTAGTGTCTTATTCGTTTGCTTTACATAGCAAGCCAAACAGCCAATCAGCGCAGAAGTAACAGTGTCAGAAATCGTCATTACAAATGTATGGTAAATATTGGAATATTGAGACTGTCTGTCGAAGCTTATAACTTCTTGAAAAATGTAATTCAAACTCTGATTTTTTAAAATTAAATGAGCAAAGACCAAATTAAAAAAAATAACAGGTTTAATAGCAAATTATGCAACATTTGTTTTTTTTAAATCGGTTTTCTTTAAAAAAAGATTTAAAGAAAATCAACGAAATTTTAATTACTTCGATTATAAAAAATACATAAATTCCGAAAACTCACTTACCTATAAAAAATACTATTCAATGTGTACTTTCATAGTTCATTGTTAAGAATTTATCCATATTTATACTTATATTCCATGTCCTTTTTAAATAAAATACTTTTTTAAACAAGGATTAAAAAAAGAGGCGAACTCAGATTTTTTGACTGTTCAAATAAAGGGAGACAAATCTGGGTTTTTTTTTCGCGGTTATATTCCGGTGGCTTATAAAAGCCGCAATTAATATCTCTTTCTATTTCGTGCTGTTAACCAAAATTAGTATTTTTAGGCCTCCGTAGTTAAAAAAATGCACATATTCACTTATAAGTTTTTGCCGTTAAACAAAAAACCCAGTCGACTTATATTTTTTATTCTCTTAATGAAATACACGAGCTTTTGATTAATATATCTTATTTCTACTTTATCGAGTGAATTTTTTTTTTATATGAAAAAAAAGAAAACATTGAATGAAATAGAAAAAAATTGTCTTCAGCGTCCGATATTTACTTGACAATAATCTCTTTCATTAAAAAATCAACGTGATTTAAAAAATAACAAAAAAAGGTTTAACACTTTGGATTTTACAGGTAAATTTCCAAAAGACACTACTTTTTTTTTGTTTTAAATTAGAATATTTTATTTATTGATCTTTTATTTTCAATTTGTGATATATAAAACTTTGGTGAGTAAATTAATTATTCAAATTTTAATAGCCATTTCAAAATGGGGGGTGAATTTAAAAAAAAAACGTTCGTCGTAAATATTATATTCGATTCATTGGAAAGAGCATAAAATTTCACATTGATCCTGAAAATATCGAAAAAATTGAACCAATAAAAAAAATTTTGATACATTTTTAAAGTTGAAAAATTGAACTCGTAAAAAAAAAAAAACTCGTAAAATTCAATTGATTTCATTACGTAAAAAAAATGGCGGCACTTTGTAAACACTGTTTTTTAAAAAAATAATATTTCCCTTATTTTTTAAACAACCTTAATAGTTTATTTTTGAAGTATAATCCATAAAGAAAATAAATAACCCACTTTAAAAACAGAAATTATGAGGGTTTTTAAAAAATATTTTATTCGCAGTTTTGTGTTAGGGCTGTCAAAAATTCCCCCAAAATTCTGATACATAACAACGAACAACTCAAATCGACGAATAATGAGAATAATAAAAAGCTGTTCAAATATGAATACGGTCAGTGATATGAACTAATGATGACACGATCCTAATAATTTTCAGATTCCGATACAATTACGAATTTCGATTCCGATTTTATAAATCTCTAAATATTTAGCTATATAAGAGATTTTAATATCAGATTATCATAACAAAAACATGTTCGTATAGTTTTGGCAAACGGAAAAATAAACTTGCTAGAGTAAATCAAAATTTTTTTTCTTAGTACTAATAACTTAAAATCAATGTACAGTATGGAAGAGAGGGCTCAGCCCACTAGATTTCGAAACCGGTTTTGAACCCTGTCAAGAAAAGAAAAGAGGTACTCTTAACGGCTTCTCTCTATACGGGTCAACAGCCCCTTGCCAAACTTTCACAAAAAACAAACTTCTTTCCCAGAACTGTCCGCCTTTGGACCACTTGTTCCGCTGGCATGCTTTCCGGATGAATACAGCATGGTAGCCTTCAAATCTAATGTAAACAGGTTCCTGTCAAGCCGTCCTCATAAATAATGAAATTCTATCCAGTTTATACCATAAGTGATTACTACACCATCACCTTACATTCATTAACCCTTTTTCTCGAGTGGCTTTCGAACCTTGATAAATACTGACTCCCATGTAAAAAAAGAAAAATAATCGTAGAGTTCTCATATAGGTTCGTATAGGGCTCTCATATAGGTTCCTCATCCAAACTGACAATCACATTAACCCTTATCCTCGAGTGTATCGTTCGCCTTGCTAAGTGATGACTCATTAGTATAAAAAGCTTAGAATGGCCATTTTTAATGTTCATTAGTTATTCCCGTATCTTAGTAGTGTGTGTGTGTTGGGGGGGGGGGTATTGTATCGGGCCTTAGAGCTCCTACTGTTTAATAGAGGGCATTTGAAACTATGGAAGAATATTATTCTGGATATTCTCCAAGCATAAATAAATAAATAAATAAATAGAGCAGACCACGTATAACAAAGACATTCATGACCAAAAAAAAAAAATAATAAAAAATAAAAAATAAAAATAAATAAAAATAAAAAAGGTAAAAATTCGGAAGGGAAAGGTGATTTATACGGACAGGTTCTGCGCGTCGAGCTTGTTTAAGTCAGTTATACAATTTAAAAAAAAAAGGTCGGGGGAACTACATTAATTTAGACTTGTCCCTTTTTTTCTACTCTATACTCTTCTGTCCTCAGCCCTTCCCCATATCCGCCAAACCCCCATAAAACCTGATCCAGCCCGCCTGCCACGCCCAAAATGGTCTGTCTACACAGCTTCTTTGCAACAAACTCGCGTCCTCATCTTTGTCCGGTGACAGAGTGTCGCAGGTTGGTGCTGGATAGGTGGTGGTGGTGGAGGGTGAGGTGGGAAGGAGGAGGAGGGTACGGAGGGAGAAGGTTACAACAACCACCAGGGGCCTCGTAAAATTTGATTTGCCCCCCTCAGTGGCGAGACAGAAAAAGAGAAAACCAGCGATTTTGTTCAATTCACATTTGGTAGGGGATGCTGAAGAGAGAGAGAGAGAGAGAGAGAGAGAGAGAGAGAGAGAGAGAGAGAGAGAGAGAGAGAGAGAGAGAGAGAGAGAGAGATAGATAAATAGATAGAGGCCTACATAGATATATAGATAGAGGCCTACATAGACAGATAGATATAGATAGATAGATAGAGGCCTAGATAGATAGATGCAAACCTAGATAGATTAATAGAGAGAGACATCGATATACTGATAACGACAAGATATATTGATAGATGCAAATAGATAGATAGATACCAAGCTACATAGATACACTAAGCCCTTATATATAAATAAAGAGCTACATTACCAGATAGATAGGTGAGAAAGAGAGAGAGAGAGAGAGAAAGAGATAAAAAAGAAAGTTAATAATGGCGATAGATAGAGGCGGTGTTGGGTTTACGTAATGTAAACCATCGATGGATAATTTTATGCTGACATCTTACATTTTTTTTGTATACGATTGGTTTATAGAACCATTTGAAGAGGGTTTTTTTTTTCTTACAGCACCCGGTTTTCCCAAATCGTCACCCATGGTTGACATCGCTTAACTTCGGATATATTACGGGAACCTGCATTTCAACTTAGACAGGGATTTTACTAATGGAAAAAAAAAAACAAACAAACAAAAAAACGAAAAAGGTAAAACTGGCGTTATTTTTCTCACTTCTATAGCGCAAAGATGTGACACACGGGCCAGAAAGTTGAATTGAAGAGCCAGAACTGACGAGGAGGAGCATTCTGGCGGTCAAAATAAAAAAAAATGCCTTGCCAGCCCTGTCGGCATTCTCTTGTAGAGGCGCCCCAGACGATTAGCAATTAATTAACTACTTCTTAAAGACAGAAGGCAAAGCCTGGGAGGGCAGAGGTCCTAAAACTGCACGGTACTTGCAACATAACTCATTTTAACAAGGAAAAGGTCATTTCAGAAATGGCATAGACTTTGGTCGAGGGAAAAGATGGACAAAATGAAAGATATAGATATATTTTGAAATACTTATATAGAATATAGTAATTTGGCTTACAAACGTATTTTACACAGATTTATTTTAAAATTCAAACACCGCTCCTATCACGGACACACTATCTGTGCCTAAACCTAAATGTAGATTCCATGAGCAGAGCTTCTTTCTTAGAACTACACGCCTGTGGAACTCTCTTCCGTTGGCCTGTTTCCCACTTGAATACAACTTGGATGTCTTCAAGTCCAATATAATAAAATTCCTGATGAATCGCCCCCCCCAAGTAAGACACTTTATCAAATCTCTAATACTAACGATCACTACGACACTATCCCATTGATTACTGTACACGCAATAACCCTTATCCCCGAGTGGCTTCCGGGCCTTTATAAGTGTTGATCTCCATGTAAAAAAAAAAAAAAAAAAATTCATATGATGATGGTAATTGTATGTGTAGGTATGGGTATTAAGAAAATAAATTATTTTTGACTATTTCTCAACTGTATTTCCTACTAGCAAGAAGACCCGACATTGTCCGGGATTGAATGATGATCAACTAATGTTTCACAGTCCCATATTTTTTTTTCATTGAAATCTATTAAATCGCCTATTTTTCAACCAAATCGATTGATTTGCTGCTTTAGTTGGGCGGGGGGGGGGGGGCTCATCGTGGTGCACCGAGAGGAAGCTTCACATGCCTCCTCGCAGCGACTTAGTCTACAATACATCGTAGCCTGCATTGCACTGTAGAGAACCTACTGTGGATGTTATTAAATTATTTTTATATATAATAACTTGAATGAAAGTTTAAAATGAAAAAGTCAATTATCATGACGCGAAACAGAAATATTCGTTTCGAACGCGCCCTATCAATCAAAGAACCTACTGTTGATTTTATGTGTTGAGCCTTTCGGCTTGTGTGATAATAAAACTTCTTGAATACACTTGTGAGGTTAGGTTGTGTAAGGTGTTAACTTTGGTCAAAATCTCCTGCTCCGTCTTTTGACTATCAATCATCGATTCCTATCGAAGAGATTACGAATACAAACCTAAGAACACTGCCAGGCACATAGCGCGCCTTCGTGCGAAATGTCCTAAAAATTGACCCAGTCATTTTGGAGTCCATAAGGAACGAACTTGTAAATACACAGACACACAGTTCCTTTTATATAATAGAGATAAATAATTTATGTCGGCAATAGTAAAGATTAGCATCTGTTGTGTCTAACGCGTCTTTCTTTCTTACTATTTGGACATTCGCTTGTGCGTCTTGCCGTTATTCGTTATTAAATAAACCTT
>NC_136510.1:93269040-93274040 GCF_053919585.1 Euprymna scolopes
TATATATATATTTATATATTATTATTTAATGTACATATATTTATATATTTTTATTTAATGTATATATATTTATATATTTTTATTTAATGTATATGTATTTATATATTTTTATTTAATGTATATATGTTTATATATTTTTATTTAATGTATATATATTTATATATTTTTATTTAACTGATATATATTTATATATTTTTATTTAACTTATATATGTATTTATATATTTTTATTTAACTTACATATTTATATATTTGTATTTAACTGATGTATATTTATATATTTGTATTTAACTGATATATATTTGTATTTAACTGATATATATTTATATATTTGTATTTAACTGATATATTTATATATTTGTATTTAACTGATATATTTATATATTTGTATTTAACTGATATATTTATATATTTGTATTTAACTGATATATATTTATATATTTGTGTTTAACTGATATATATTTATATATTTGTGCTTAACTGATATATATTTATATATTTGTGTTTAACTGATACATATTTATATATTTGTATTTAACCGATATATATTTATATATTTGTATTTAACTGATATATATTTATATATTTGTATTTAACTGATATATATTTATATATTTGTATTTAACTGATATATATTAATATATTTGTATTTAACTGATATATATTTATATATTTGTATTTAACTGATATATATTTATATATTTGTATTTAACTGATATATATTTATATATTTGTATTTAACTGATATATATTTATATATTTGTATTTAACTGATATATATTTATATATTTGTATTTAACTGATATATATTTATATATTTGTATTTAACTGATATATATTTATATATTTGTATTTAACTGATATATATTTATATATTTGTATTTAACTGATATATATTTATATATTTGTATTTAACTGATATATATTTATATATTTGTATTTAACTGATATATATTTATATATTTGTATTTAACTGATATATATTTATATATTTGTATTTAACTTATATATTTATATATTTGTATTTAACTTATATATTTATATATTTGTATTTAACTTATATATTTATATATTTGTATTTAACTTATATATTTGTATTTAACTTATATATATTTATATATTTTTTATTTAACTTATATATATATATTTATATATTTTTATTTAACTTATATATATATTTATATATTTTTATTTAACTTATATATATATATTTATATATTTTTATTTAACTTATATATATATTTATACTTTTTTATTTAACTTATATATATATTTATACTTTTTTATTTAATGTATATATATATTTATACATTTTTATTTAATGTATATATATTTATATATTTTTATTACAGAAAAGAGAAAAAAGTTACAAAAACCTGCTTAAAAATATTGCACGTGTTAGAAAGGGTTTGCTCGATTTCGAAAAGCAATGTTATTTTTTGTAAACCTCTATTTTCTTATTTTTTTGGATATTCTTTTTTTTTTTGCATATTGTAATGCTGGGTATTGTGCAGCCAGACCAGCTTCCAACAACATTCCCCTGTTTTTTATTGAAACCAACCGAGGGTTCTTTTTAGTATCCTCGCTGTTCCCTTAAGTACAATTGTCTTCAGGTTCTTCTTCATAAGCCCTGCAGCACTTATAAAAACTGGTTTGATCGATATCTCCATAAGATTCCAGTTTATTTTCATATTGTACATGAGGCCTTGATATTTAGTCGGTTTTTCTCTTTCAGCTCTGTTCAGACTTCTATCATTAGAGAGATTCACTTCATCAAATTCTCTGACTTATTCCATATAACTGTCAGATTTCACAGCAGCATTTTCAAGGTAGGTGGCTGAATGAATCAAAACAACTTTGCTTTCAATAAAGATAGCAGCAAGTGCCCGTGCGACCGCAAATATGTATAATAGCCGCGTACACAGGCTCAAACACGAAACGCGAATGAGGGAAAAGGTAATTTACAAACGATTTGCCAACTGTATCACGACGATTTATGATGTTATGACCCTGATAAAACAATGTTTATACACATTAACGTGTGCGTGATTTGCGAAAACTTAAACAAAATGGAATTTCTTTCACTGGCTGTTACTTTTGTTCTTTTGTAAAGATACTTTTTTTTTTACTGGCTTATTTTTTTTTTTTTTTTTGTAAATAAAGAAAATTTTCGATTTAATTCTTTTGTTGGCTGTTTTTGTATCTAAACGTGTGGCTTAAGTTTCAATTCCCGGTCACAGATTCTGTTAGCAATTTCAAAAATAATAAAAAAAACAAACATAAGTTAAAAATTTTTTTTTTTTTTTGCGGACTATTGTTCTAATTTTTTATAGTTGTTATTTAACAACTATTCCTCTGGCCTTCGTCAGGTTCACAACCTGACGAAGGCCGGAGGAATAGTTGGCGGAAACGTCGTGAAATAGAAACTATAAGAATTCCTTTAAGATTATTCCTAAGTTTTTTTTTTTAATATTTAAAAAAAACAAAAAAATAAATAAAAAAAAAGCAAAACATTTTTATGCCTACACGGAATTATTTTTTCACGCTAGAAACTTATTGAGGTTACCAAATTATTTTATTTAGTGAAGAATTTTTTTATGTATCGAAGTGTCCAAGTGAAATAACTCTGGAGCCTTTTCTAAAAAAACAAAGTCGGAAATAATAATTCCAAACAAATTAAATATATTATCAATATAATTGTTATTTAAAGTTGATTGAATAACAATTTAAAATAGAACACTTAAAACAATTATCTCGCTAGAAACAGTAACTAACAGCTATTTAGTAAAATCGATTTTCCTTAATGTGATATGCAAATGAGGTTACCTCTTGAACGTATATTTTGCAAGAATCATACTATATATATATATATATATATATATATATATATATATATATATAAATAAATGAAATAGTAAATTAATGCACCTTTTGTATATATTAATCAATTTGTGATATATATATATATATATATATATATATATATATATATATATATATGATTACTTCATTTAATCACATAAATTAAATATACGAAGATATAATTTTATGCGTAAATTTTCAGTATTAACTTCAACAGTGCTCTATACGTAGGTAGAGCTAGGTAGTAAGTTATGAAAATATATGAAGCAATTAATCCACACAGAATATTCCGCGTTTCATTCCCGTGTGAATTCTTCAGGCTTATTCTGTGTAGCTTAATTGCCATATATATTTTTTATATAAGGCTTCCTTCAGTCTTGACAAACTATGGATACTCAGGGTAAGGGTGCCTGCGCGTGAAATTTTTGTGGCAGGAGTTGCGCAAACTCCAACCACACCTCTCCTGATTCGACATTGTTGAATACAAGTTGCAAGTGGACGTTCAGAACGACTGGAAACAATGTCGAGATAAGCGGAAAGCACATACAGCGCCTAGAATTCTCAAATGGTAACCCATCTGGTACTAGCCTAGTTCAACGTTGCTTAACTTCGGTGATCTGACGGGAACCGGTGTGTCAACGTGATTATGCCGTACATATTTTTATAATATATATATGCATATATACATACACACACACACATATATATATATATATATATATATATATGTATGCATATACATATATATATGTATGCATGTACATATATATATGCATATACATACATATATATGCATATACATACATATATATATGCTGATTTCAACGACTTGTCAGACGAGTGCCACTCCCTCAGACACTTAAAGTCCATGAGCACAAATGCCTGAGGGAGTATCTATACAAAGATGACGTTACAGAGTCTTAGCCTTATACGGCAGCTAAATCTCTCTCGGTTCAAAATGTTGAGATCCAACAACAAGCAAGAGCAAGATAGCAAGCAATAAATTAAACTGCAACCATCTTAATGCGAATACTGGTGTCCCGCTTTATGTTTTTTTTAAATCAGAGATTTGCTTCTCCTAGAAATGTTGCCTTCACCATGGCTTACGGGAGCCCTCTCCACCCCAACACATATATACATACACACAAATATACACGGTGCTAGTTGGCCGTTGACCCCGAAAAAGGGTTCATTCGCCCTTTTAAATGTTTGAAGGAGATTATATACATATATATATATATATATATATGTACACAAACATACATATATACACACATATACATATTTATATATATATATATATATATATATATATATATATATATATATATATATATATATATATATATAACGACAAACAGGAAACGGACAAGGACTTAATTTAACCGTAACAGGCTATAAAAGTACGCTCATTTTGATTGAAGTGGGAGGCACGACAGTAAGAGTAAGGAACACTGATCTACATAGCGGCGGACTATAGCATCAAAGTAGCCGACTTCAATTTCGTCAGAAAATTGAGCATTATAAGATAATCCACGAGGAAAACACCGGGAAATAACGAGTATCCGTGATTGGAACTTAAATGGATCGCTACGTGTGCGGTAAGGGAAGTAGATGGCTGGTTAGATATCCCTGAGTAAGAGTTCCGCTGGTTGGACGGTAGGGGGAGAGAGGGGCCGCAGGGATGACAAGATTGAGACCGTGTTCGCTCTCTTCAGCGATTGTAACGGCCGATTAATAAAGCTGCCAGTTGATCGGATAACGGACGACACTAAAGGGTTTAAGTACGTCCCGGCATGACATGTGTTACGAGGTATTAGGTAATTTGCTAGAGACGTTGATACTTGGAGAAAATTGCTGGTTCTCGACTTCGCAACGTTGTCAGAAAGATGACAGTAATAATGCGCATACCAGCGATCCTTACGTAATGGAGAGTTCGCACTATGTCTGTTATATATAACCATGACCCGTAATCAAAAATATTTTGTCGTGTCCTCATCTTTCTGTCTTGTGATGTCAAGTAAAAACAAAGCCACACCCCAAGAGCAAACTTTTTCTCAGCTCAAGTTTACAAATAACAAATTTACAAATGGAAATACGAATTTTATATTAGCGCATTTTAATAGGTGATTTAATGGT
>NC_136510.1:93279040-93414040 GCF_053919585.1 Euprymna scolopes
CGTGTACATTTAAGATATGCTTTTATGGTAATCGATTCAAAATAATCACTTTATAGTTACATATTTTAAGATTTATAAAGAATCGGAATCGGTAATCGTATTGGAATCGAGGAAAAATATTTTAATCACCCCCTCACTAATACACACATGGTATTTTTTTAGTTTACCGACCACTCGGCATTCACCTTTGAATTGTCGACTTTTATAGATTTTCAGTGAAAAAAAGACTGTCCATTTCGATATCGGGAAGCAGAAAAATATCCGGAGGGCGGTTTGGTGGGGATAAAATAGGGTCATTTTGGCCTTAAACCGAAAAATGTTTTGGGTGCCATTTTTTGGCCCTTTTGACTTCGTTTGGCTATTTTTTTGGCGTTTTTATTTTCTAGATAGGAAACAAGATGGCGGCCAGTAAAAATTATATTGATTACGTTGGATACTGAATGTCTTTAAATATTGATAAATACTTGTTTGCGCAAAAATAAATGCGATATTCGTTCTCAGCATACCCGAAAACAATTAAAAGTCGAACCGTTAAAGGTGAATGCCGACGGGTTGGTAAACTAAACAAACACACACACATATACATATACATACATACACATATATATATATATATATATATATATATATATATATATATATATATATACATGCCTCCGTTCAGTCTCGTGAGACAAAGGATACCCCATATAGGGGCAGCTGTGTGTGTAATTTTGAGGTAAGGATTGCGCAATTCCAACCACATCTCTCCTAAATCAACGCTGCTTGAATCCAGTGGCAAAGAAAAGTTCAGGACCACTGGAACCAATGCCGAGATAAGCGGAGGGCACAGACAGCACCTGAAAGTTCCAAATAGTTACACATCTGGTACTGGCCAGACTCATCGTTGCTTAACTTCTGTGATTTGTGTGTCAAACGTGATTATGCCGTACACACACACGTGTATATATATATATATATATATATGTATATATATATATATATATATATATATATATATATATATATATATATATATATATACACACACACGTGTGTATATATATATATATGCGAAGCTCGCGGTTTGTTTACAAACAAACGTTTGAGCACTTTACGAGTGGCGGACGGATGTTTATTTAAATAGACATTCGGACAGATTAGTTGCGGGCACCGCTTCCGTGGTCAAGGGGTAGAACTGCCGACTGTCATCACGACGGTTCTAGGTTCGATCCTCGACTTGGGATAGGTGATAGTCTAGCGGCACTGATGAGTTGTGATACAACGAAACAGGACTGTATATCGATGACTAAAATATATATATATATATATATATATATATATATATATAATTCATGAGATTATATACAATATATATTATAAGATTATGGTATATATTCCTTATAATATCGCCAAAATTCTTTTAAAAACAAGCTCAATGAAATTATATTTTCGGATTCAGAGCATATATATCGGTTAGTGGCATTAACGAAAAAAAAAAAAAAAATCAGTCACAATCATAACATTTCCGGTCAAATATAAAACAGCATTTTCAAAATCGTCCAACGTAGCGTCAAATATCTTTTTTCTTTGAGAGGGTCTTTTCGCTGATTGCCACAATTCATATGCGTTTTTCGAATTTAGCGTTATTCTCGTCTTTCTGAAGCATCTTTCTACCTTTTATTTTGAAACAATGTATAAATGTTTACTGATATTTGATCGCATCTGACGAGTAGCCAGATAGACTGAAAAACACGCGTAAGACGGCAAATAAAAAATATAAACATTGATGGTTGCCTAAACATATAACACTCTATGTATACAGATTATTGTTAATATTTATTTATTTACATTTGTGTATGTCTATATGTGTGTGAGTTTGTTCGTATGGACTCCGAAACGGTTCGATCGATTTTTTTTTAAATTTCAGATAAGTATACTTTATGCATCTGGGGCGGTTTTTTAGATAAAGTTTGTATCAGAATGACCTCGATATATATCGACAATCGAAAAACTCCGATTAAAGAAGGAAGAGTTCGATTTTGACCAAAGCTAACACTTTGTACAGCCTTAAAATCGCCAGTGCATTTCAGAAGCTTTATAACCGCACAAGCAGAAGACCACGGCGTCTAAAATCAACAGTAAGTTTTTTTTTTCGGATTATATTAAATTATGATTCTTGACTTTATAATTAAAATTTAGTTTTCATCTTTAAGTCAAGTCATTATATGAAAGTAAGTTTATAAAATAAACAGCAGATTCTCTACAGTGCAATGTATGCTTGCTCTAGTTACAGATTTGTGGTGTTAGCTTGTATAAAAGTGTTAACTTCGGTCAAAACCGGCCTTGCTTTAATCGAATTTTTTCGAGTATCGTGTTTCAATATTGATTAGATGCATTCTGATACAAAATCTACGTAAGAACACTCCCAGACACATCAAGTACATAGACAAAGTTTCTTTTCTATAACAATAGAGATAATTGTTATATATATTACACTCTTTTGCCTTTAACTTATTTGAAAATATTCTTTTGAAGCAGGTACGAGTTTGGATGAACGCATACTCTAAATGATAAAGTTTACAAATAATAATAATAATAATAATAATAATAATAATAATAATAATAATAATAATAACGTGCTTATGTAACAGATTGGGCTAGCCAGATTATATATTCCAAAATTTATACTGATACATTCATTGGTTCAAGAAACCTAAAACCAGACGATTCCGGGGATGAAACGTGGAAATTATGTATAGCTTAATTGACATATTTTCATAACTCATTACTCTGACACGTATTGTACACTGTTTAAGTAAATATTGAAACTCGATAAATAAAATATATTTTCTTATAACATTTTATGTGGATACATCATATTTTTTTTCAGGATGTGAGAGATTATATAATTATTTCCACAGCCAAACAACATCGCAGCCCACAAGAGCCATGACAGCCAACGAACCGGAAGTCTAAGACTCGAATTTCGTCCTCATTTGGCTTGGGGTTATTAGCTAGTTGGATGACCGCGTTCCTTGTCAAGACTAAGTAAGCTCATTGCACAGTCGGATTTCGCCGCGGTTTGCTTGATCTGTGTTAGTTGACAGAATTTCTTGTTTGCTCAGTTGGCATAGTGCTTACCTCGCAGGCAAGAGGCTCGGATTTCGGATCCAGTGTTCGTATATGTCTAACTGATAGCCCAAACGAGGGCGAAACTCGAGTTTTGGACTTCCGGTTCGTTGGCTTTCATGGCTCTTGTGGGCTGCGATCGTGTTTGAATGTGGAAATAATTATATATATATAATAAATCTCTCTCTCGCATATATATATATATATATATATATATATATATATATATATATATACATATATATATATATATATATATATAACCAAACCATTAATACATAACAGCTTCTAACGCATAAAAAAACACGGCCGATATCCTCTTCCAAGAATAATATAATTGTCCAACTTTTAGCATATTAATACGTCGCATTCCTGATAAAGAACGCAGCGCGTTTGAAATATTGAATTAAAATAATAAACAATTATATAAAAACCGATGACATCGTTTTATGCTTCAATCACCACCCACTCATCATTATAAAAAATATATTTCTCTTTGTGACATACTAATGTCATCCTCTCTATTTCCTCTGTCTCTGCTCTAGCCATATTTTCATGTCAAGTGCTCGATTGAGCTTCACTCTTTGACCTCCATTACAAAACATTCACAACAAACACTCGTCTAGCTACCACAATGGCCAACAACTTCCCTCATTCTATATCTGTGCTTAAATCCAAACCCAAATACCATGAACAAAGTTTCTTTCCCAGAACTGCCAATCTGTGGAACTCTGTGCCACTGGCCTGCATTATTGCCGACTAGAACATGGTCTTTGTCAAGTCCAATATAAACAAGTTCTAGCAAATTTCCACCCCTACTGATCATTACCCTATTATCCGATTGACCATCTTACGCTCAGTAACCTTTATCCTCGGGTGGCCTCCATGCCTTGATATGAGCAGAGTCTCTTGCAAAAAAAAAAAAAATAGCAACTACAAAATAAACAAAATAAACAAAAATAACAAACAAAAAATACAAACAAACAAAAAAACAACTAAAATAACAAAGAAAAAATAAACAAAAAAATAGCAAACAAAATAACAAAAAATAAACAAAATAACAAACAAACAAAATAACAAATACACAAAACATCAAACAAACAAAACATCAAACAAACAAAACATCAAACAAAAAATAACAGACAAAAAATAACAGACATAAAAAAAACAAAAAAAAAAATGCAAAAGTATCGGAAGAGGTAAGGGGGTTTGGAAATTCGGAGAGACTTGTTGTCACCCAGACTCCAGTCAATTGTTGTCGGTGAATTATCTCTGATGATGACCTGCTTGAGAACCCCTAGTGAGTACGAATAGATAATAAATTAAGAACAGTAGTTCAAATAATCCCGTTAGTTCAAATAGATTTAAGAATTTAAATAAACATAGGATATACCAAGGAAGAAAAAAAAAAGCTACGCAAAACAGAAACATCTGAAGACATGTCACTTGAATTGTTTGCGAATCCATTTAATTTAGATGTTCATTCGCGTTCTCTTAGTTTGTTCTTTCTTTCCTCGGATTCCCTCGTTTCTCGATTGTTTTCACGTGCCAGCGTGAGAGTGTGCATTACGACATAGACAAAAGATCACAATTATTGCGTTGCCATTCAGCACACGGACGCGGCTTCTTCATTACGTCGCGACGTACACCCACTCACTCACCACCGCCCGCAAAAACCTATCACTCCACCCTCAATCCGGCTCTCTGCTGTCACCTCTTAAAACGCACCTTTCAACCCCAGCCCCCATCCCGCGAAGAATCCGCAGAAAACCCCTTCGCTTGAAATGCCAAACAAACGCGACTCATTAGTCTAATTAATTCAAAACAAAGATAACAAGAGTTTTACAGCACAGGCGGTCTGCGGGGTAGGGGATTCGACGTGTAATCAGCTGGATAAGAAAATGAAAAAAAAAGAGGTGGATGTTGGTTGGGTTGCTAGGATAACTACGATGTGCACGCTAAGGGAATACTTGTTGCTAGAGGAGCAGAAAACAAGATGGCCACCTGTGAAAATTTGGTACTTCTAGGCACCGCCAAAACTGGGGGGGGGGGGGCAGGTCAGTACTTTTTGACGGACCGTCTTTTTAAAAATCTACCAAAAATCAGGTAATTATCCGATCAATACGAAATTTTCAGCGATTATTAGGAGAAGAATGAGCTTTATAACAGTGTACTTATTTTTCATAAACGATATTTATATATATATATTTTTTTGCTTACAACCCCCCCTTGTTTTGAAGTGGGAACAAATATGCTTAAAATAATCATCTGAAACTGAACAAAACATATTGTGTTGTTGTAAGGGACAGAATTATAGATTAAAAAAAAAAAATTGTTTGCATACCTTATTTTGACGTCTGAATATCAGAACTTCGATTGTGTTTAATTATCCCGCTTTTGAGTTTTGAAGTGTGAAATTCGGTGAATATGTTAAGTAAAATAATTAATTTAAGTTAAGCAAAACAAAAAAAATTTTTTTTTTTAATATTTATACGAAAAAAGCCATTTTTAAATTTTTGATAAATAAATTAACAATTTTTTTTTAGCGAGCCGAATAATGCATGACCATTATTAAACAGGGCATGCTTTGAATAATCGATACAAAAAAAAAATTCGATAAATATTGTGCCCTTTGTGTTAAAAATAGCATCATTTTTTTCGATCTCGTTTGAAAACGTTTGCCGCCTTTCGACTACGGTGGACCAAACGCGCTGAAATAATTTTTTTTTATTCTGCTTTAAATTGCCCCCCCCCATTTTGGGGAGCCTGGCCCCCACACACATACACATTAAAAACCAAACTCATACAAATGGTCACCCATCTGGTACTGGCCAGCCTCAGCTTAATAATACATTGAAATTTTCGTCACTGAAAAATAAGTTTTTTTGGCCTGTTTGGTCTTACATAGTTTTCTTATCATCAAAAGAAAACGTAAACAGAGTCGATCTGAACTCTACGTCGACGCGAAATATTTGGTTACCTATATGAATAAGTGGAATTATTTGAAATTCAGGTACTTATATTATAATATTTTTGCATATTCTCTTAGAAAATCATCCTAAATCTTAGTTAGACAATAAATAAATAAATTAATTATTTCAAAAACCCTTTTTTTTTTTTAAATATTTAAGTACGTTTTTTGTGCAAGACAAAAAATGTCAATTGTTAACTTTTTGGGAAAATTTAACATTTAAAATTGAATTAAAAATAGTAGAAAAAGTTTTACATTATTCTGTTTTCTATATGATAAAATTCAGGGTTTTATCTTTCTGGAAAAAAAAAAGTTACTCAGAAATAATGGATTTTAATAAATGTAATTTAGTTTTAAAAAACAACAACTTGATTTTGCGGCCATTTTTGGCGGTGCCAAGAATACTTGTTGCTAGAGGAGCAGAAAACAAGATGGCCACCTGTGAAAATTTGGTACTTATCCAGTTTATGACCTAATCTTCGCGCCGACATCTTCCCGCAGGTTACGTGAACTCGAAAAAAGCATGAAGCCAGATAATAAATTAAAGACACGCCCTCTCATTCCCATCTTAAGAATGGCTTTCTATCTACAAAACCATTTTTAATATATATATTTAGAGAGAGGATTCACGTTAACACAAAAGTAGAAATCAAAACGGCCACATTCGTAAATTTGATGGTCGTGATGTATTTCAGCAGTACCACACAAACACACACACACACACACACACACACACACACATATTGTAAATAATTATTTTATACTTACAGGCACAAATGTTCCATGCTTTCGCAATCATTGGTGCAGGTGACGATAGCTACTATTTGAGGGATTCGAACCCAGCCACGTAGACACCTTTGACTCCATTAGCAAGGGACGTTACCCGTAGGCCACCAACAACTATCATGAAATAAACTAAAAACAACGTATCCTCCGTCTGAAATTACCGGGCGCTATTTTATTCATATATATATATATATATATATATATATATATATATATATATATATATATATATATATATATATATACTAGCAAAAGTACCCGTCGTTGACTGGGTTCAAAAACAGCCTACAGAAAATGGACTTTAATTTATGAAAGTATGATAAGTTATGAAAAGGAAGGGTTGTAAATTTGGGTTGAATGTGGGGGCATCAAAACCAAAGTAAAATATGATGAAAGTAAAAATAAAATAGATAAACCCCATAATTTATTATATCATACCTGTTCACACTGTACACTTATCACAATATTCTGTGGATCTATATTAAAAAACCTTGTTAAACTTTTTGACATATTTCCATTCTATGGAGGTCAGGTGCGAACAAACACCCCATAATTTTATTATACCATATTTCTTCAAACTCAAACATAACTATCAAAGTATACTTACGCAGATAGATATGAAAAGTCTTTATTAAAGTTTGTGCCTATTTCCGTTCTATGGAGACCAGGCGCGAACGCAGACCCCACAATTATATTATATCATCCCTATTTAAGTTAAAACAGACTTATCAACATATTCTTATGTACAACTATATCAAAAACACTTGTAAACGTTTTTTTTTTTTAATTTAAATTTTTTTTATTTCCATACTTTGTGGACCAGGCGCGAACGCAGACACCACAATTTAAATGAACCACCGTTCTGCCAGATCAAATATGCCCATTCCTGTGTCTCGATACATATTCTATCATTATATGTAATCAGTTTTTTTAAAATAGTCAACCATATAGGAGCCTATTCGTGACCAGACACACACACAGCTATATATATATATATATATATATATATATATATATATATATATAATTCTAACTTTACTTTGGATAAATTTTTTTTCAGTGGAAGAAAAGGAACTTATCTTAACATCTATTTTCACCCAAATATCCGATTAAAAAAATAATTAGAAGCAGAAAATATTTAATACGTACTTCCCTCTGAGATTATATATATATATATATATCGTATATATATTGCGTAGATATATTGCAGCAGTTTTTCATTCAGGCAGACATAGTTAAAAAACAACAGAAGGCTTGTTTGGTAATACCTTTCTTTATTTTTTCAATTTACATCCGATAATAACAATGCACTAATAGTTACGTTGGATATATGAGCACATTATCACGCTGGTTCAGCTGCCATAATGTCGAATCTACTACCATCTTCTAACATCTCTGCCACCTCAAATTTCAGAGAAATTCTAGTTAACAACTCCAAAATACTACATCACGAAACGAATGTAAAAAAAAACTTAAAATTCTTGAAGCTATTTATATCAAAACGCAAAAACCTAGCCTGAATCAGGTCACATTTCAGAATAGTTCCAATACACTCAAATGCCTCGCATGAATCCTTCCCTCACACCCACTCGTTCTTACTATTGACCTTAGAGAGGACATGCTCTCCTCACTTTTCCCTACCACACCAACGCTCCCACCGATGTCAGCAGTCACAACGAACTTCGCTTGCACCCCAACTACTATTAATTCCCCCCCATCCTATAATTCCTTACATTCTTGGTGATGTGAAGACGATTTCAAGAACAGTTCAAACTGCAGACACTTCAGGAAGAAAAAAATTCTTGGACCATACATCCATACGTTGGATGTATATACAAAAAGATAGTATGAAAAATTGAAAGAATAAAAAAAGCTATTACTAAACAGAAGCTTTCGGTTGTCTTTAACGTCTGTTTGAATATATATCAGTGATGGGACGATTACAAAATATTTCCCGATTCCGATACAATCACCGATTCTTTATAACTATCTAAATATTCAACTATAAAAGTGTTACTTTGTCTTGATTGCTGTAAAAATACATCTTAAATGTGCCTACATTTTCTCAAACGTAGAAACACACTTGTGAGGGGGTGAGCTAGAGATTTTAGTCATACTGGAAGTTAAAAATCAATAAATATTTATTATTTTATTCTTACTACAAGCAGTGGACGATGATTCTTAAACCAAAATCAAATACAAAAGATAATCTAAGGAATCGCTTTTAGCATCGGGAAATAGGCTAAAATTTTTTCCGATTCCGGTACCGATTCTGATATCCTATAATCCTCCGATTTTTTCGATTCCCGATTTCGATTAATCGTCCCCACACTAATATATATATCTCATAACCTAAATTTTCCGGAACTAGAAAATTGGGATTACTCAAATAAATCACTATAAATATGGTGCTTATCCAACTTACGACCTAATATTCGTGTCGGCATCTTCCTGACGTTAACAGCCGAAGACCACAAAGTGAAGATTGTCAGACAAGTAATTGAAAGTACGGCTAACCCCTTTTCTTTTCACCATATTAAGAATGGCTGTCTAAATAGGAAGCCATTCTTAAAAGAGGGAGATTTCACGTTGACAAAGCGTGCTGAAAGACATTTGTGTTTTTTGTTTTATTTTAATCATTGATTTAATGTATTCCATGGTTTTATTGAAACTTGCCTTCTGACAACTGATTGGATAATTGCTTCGGCATCTCTCAGCGGATTACGTAACCTGCTGAAAGATTCTGATGCAAAGAGATTGCATTTTTGTTAGAGTTTCAGACCAAACACCGCGAAAAAATCCCTCTAAACGTCAACGTCCCTGCCATTAAATAATAGTATTCCCAGTGACCAACAGAAAATGAATGTTGAAAAGAAAACGTATCCATGTTCCGACGAAACACTGAACAAAAGGATTATATCAGCGCTGTGGATGTATCGTATAGTTTTTGCCTTTTAGCTAGACACACAAATTAATATTCTTTAAGTAATAGACCAGCATGGTACCCGGCGTAGCCCGGACCAAATGTGTAATGTATTTCTATTAAAAATTCTACCCCCTTTCTTTGCCATCCTCCGTTTCCTCATGAGCCTTCTCATCCCTCTTTATTCTTCTCCCAGCCCATTTCTCCCTCTGGGCATATGCACAGACGTTTAGAGATTACTCGATCAATGAGTCGGCATAAGGGAAATAATTTCTTGAAAATGAATCAGTTACTTCCCTTTAGATAGTGATTAGAAAACAGACTTTTATCCTGGCAAAATATGCGCTTGTTTAGATTCAAAGAATGGATAACTGTTTCTTTATTATTTATTCCAGGCAATGCTGATCAATAATAAACTAACTTTTTGTGTATTTGTTGTATAGTTTTTGATTTTTTACGCAGATAACTGTCCTTTAATATAGCAGATTATGATTACTTGCAGTAGTAGTAATAGTACTATTATGACAACGATGACAAAGTCTGCTGCTTAGGTTACAATAATTATATTAAAAACGCTTTTAAATTAAAAAGATTAGCGTATAACACTTACTGACACTTTGATTTGTTTCTTAGAGTTCTTTTCACTGTATTTTTGTTTTTGTGTTGAAAACAAAAGCAGTAAGTGATAAAAATCGAAAGGAAATATAAACAAAAAGAAAGCAGTAATGGATTAGGAATATGGTAGGCTGTGGGGTGCAAACAGAAAGAAATGAAGAGAATAGAGGGAGAAAGAATGAGAGAAAGAAAAAGAGAAAGAAACAAGAGAAAGAAACAAGAGACAGAGAAAATAGAGAGAGAGAGAGAGAGGGGGAGAGAGGGGGGGACAAAAATAGAGGGAGAGACCAAGAAAGAGAGGGAAGCAAAAAAAAAAAAAGCGAGGAAGAGAGAGAGAGAAAAATGAGAGGTAAAAAACAGAGGGAGAAAGAGAGATAAAGAGTGAGAGCCAAGAAAATAGAGGTAGAAAGAGAGAAAGGGAGAGAGAAAAGGAGGGGACAAAGAAAATAGTGAAAGAAAGAGAGAACAAGAAAGAGGCGGGGACAAAGAAAAAAGAGAAAGATAGAGAGAAAGAAAGAAGGGCAAAGAAAATAGAAAGAGAAAGGAGGCTAATAAAATACAGGAAGAGAGAGAGAGAGAGAGAGAGAGAGAGAGAGAGAGAGAGAGAGAGAGAGAGAGAGAACGATAGAATTAAAGAGGAAGAAAATAGAAAGAGAAAGAGAGAAAGAAATACGATAATTGATCTCTACGTTTCTAACGTTGGCTTTTTTGGTTAATATCAAAGGTCTGTTGTTAATACATGCTGTTCTTAGCTTGTAAAGCTTTTCTTGACCTTCTGGCCAAGAAAAAAAAAAAAAAATGCACACACAACATACAGAAATGAATATACAAATTGTACATAGTTAAATTTTACATTGAACGCTGGGGTTATTAGTTAGATTAGGATCCACAGAGTGATTGAGGTATTTTGGTAAATGTTGCCAGTCAAGAGTAAGACTTCAAAGTCTCATCTGTTACATAGTCATAAAGACCCTGTACCCTCCCCCTCCCAATTTCTTGTAGGGCCTTGTGCCTAATTTTGTTGAATTGAATTTTTTGTACGTTTTTTATGTTCAATTTTTTCTTTCTCAATAAAATATATAAACAAGATCAAAGTGTAGTATCTGTTCCGGCAGATACTGCAAGCTATGACTAGCTATGACTAGCAAAGACCAGATGTGGGGGCAACCCTACATGCCTGACCTTTAACCAGCTCCCATTTCCCACCTCTCGGGAGCTGGTCCCCCCTTTCCCTTCCCCCTCCCTTCACTCCTCACATTAAAAACGGCCTTGTGCCTAATTTGCTCAGTGGGGGAGCAAATAAATACAATCTGTTCCGGCAGATGCTGCACTTAAGATAATTTGTACCAGTCAATGGAGGGGAAACCCTCTATACTGGGACAATTATTATTTTTGGTAACCAGAGTGCCCCCTTTTTGCCTACTTTTAGGGGAGCTGGTTTTTACCTCACATTAAAAACGGCCTTGTGCCTAATTTGCTCAGTGGGGGAGCAAATAAATACCATCTCTACGTTTCTAAACTAAGTACAGGGGAGGGAGTCAAAAAATATATTTTTTATTAGAAGTTGCAGTCGTTTGTTAACTTTTTTCTTTAAGGAATTTTTGTTATATTGAAGCAGTTGCAAAGGTTTGCGCATAATACTGTCTAGAAATTAAAGCTGAACCCTATTTAGGGAATTAAAAACGCGATCAACTTTAGAGAAAACGCATCATTCCAATTTCTTGTTGCTGAATATTTGATACTGACGACTAATATTACTACTACTATTACTACTACTCCCCCTCCTACTACTACTACTACTACTAATAATAATAATAATAATACTAATAACTATAATAATGAGTAATTACCTCATCTGTACGGCTGCCGACACGGCGTTCATAAGTATTTAAGTGTTAGCTCCGGGTGGCCTGGAGGAAAGACGGTTGTCTGCGAAGTCGAGGGTGGTTCTATTGACCGTGTTTGAATCCTCCGATCAGCAGTACTTTCCATTTCCTACACTGATGATTGCGTAAACATTAAACACTAGTGTCCCTAAATATGAAAATTGTTATTTATTTATTATACTTGCAGTGTGGCATCCTGCTTTGCCCGGTCGCAAAATATGTTTGAATATATTTTAATTCATGCAGATTTCGTATTTATTATTACAGAGCCAATTGTCTAATATATATATATATATATAGCACTGATTTCAATGATTAAAAAATAAAATGGCTATGGGCTTTGGTGTCATCAGCTACAATCGAAACCAAAACATTTAGCGCTCAAGTCGCGTTTTCTACCGTTTGAGCTATCGACATATAGATGAGAAAGGATTAACTATTAAAACACTTCAAGCTATGAATTGATCTTCGCATGCGCAAAGTAATAGAAATATGTCGGCAAGTAGAAGTGGACACTTTGGATTTCAACTTGCCAATATAAATTAGTAAGTTATATTTGTCAATTAAGCTACAGACTGTTAAGCGTTTCATTCCTGTAATGAATTGTCAGGCTAAATGCATTGAATTTAGGGTACCAGGTTTTTACATACGAAACAGAAAAAAAAAAAAAGAATTGAAAGTCCAGCAAAACTTTGAGTGAATCCCTGCCCTTGACTAATGAAAACATTAACCTGTGGATGGGAATACAAAATAATCTGATTGGTTAGTTAGCTAAACTAAACATTTCGAGTATATATGAAAATATAAAGGCAGAAATTGACAAGTGATAACGAACTAGAAAAAAAAGTGATATAATAACTATAATAAAAAGAAGTAAAAATTAAAGGCGAAAAATAAACAAAAAGAAAAAAATGATGAAGAAAAAAGAAATTAAAATATAAAACTAAAATAAAAAAATTAAAAATTACAAAAAAAAAAACTAAATACATAAAAAGAAATGAATACAGGAATAAAAAAATGAATAAAAAAGAAAGTATGTAAGGAAAACAAATGAAATAGAAAGAAAAATTGATAAAATGTGAAAGAAAAACTATAAGAATAAAAGTAGAAAAAAAAGAAAAGAAAAAATAAAGGAATGAAGCAAGAATGAATAAAAGAGCCATTAATTGAATGAAAGAAAGGAAATAGAAATAAAAAAATTTTTTAAATAAATAATAAAAAGAAAGTGAAAAGAAAAAGAATTGGAAAAATGGAAAGAAAAAAGCAGATAAAAGGCGAATAATAAAAAAAAGAATATATTAAACGACTAAGGAAGAAAAAAAGATAGATACAAAACAGAATGAATAAAAGAAAAGTAAAAGAAGAAAGAAAAGAAAAATACATTAACAGAATAAAAATAAAATGGCGCTTGTTCATTGTACGAACCGGAAGTTCGTAATTATGCATATTACAAACCGGATTTCTCGGCCAATCAGGCGCAACCAGCATGTGACGTCACCGTCCGAATGTACCGAGCGCCATTAAAAACGCTCGGACACCCGTTCAATGTTTTTTTTTTTAAATAATAGTTTCAAATTAAAATCAATTTTTACGATATTTTTGTTTATTACATTAAGTGAAAGTGCAGAATAGTTATCAGAAACCCACTTCTGATATCATAAATGACTTTTTAAATAATAATCTTATTTCAATGCGGTAACATAGATGTAAATGGACCTGCTATTGTTGATCCAGCAATACCGGACATTTACGAGAAATCCGGTTCATAATATGCAACAGTAATGACACTGGGTTCGTACAATGTTCTAGTAGCAAGAAAATAAACTTAGCCAAGACATGAAAGAAGAAATAATTGATTATAAAAAAAAAATAAATGAGTGGAAAATACAAAAACAGACAAGATCTAATGTGACGAAAAAGACAAATAATTATAAATAATTTAGATACAAATATTAGATGTAAATTGAGATGAAATAAAAGAAAATATGAGATGAAACTGAAAAAATAAATAAATAAATAAATAAAAATGGAGATGAAAAGAAACGAAAATAAAAATAAAACAGAATGAAAAACGAACACAAAACACGAAATGAAAAATATGAAACAATTTTTTTTATAAATGAATCCATATAAAGAAAATGTGAAATGAAAATAAAAGAAAAATAAACGAAAAAGAACGAAAAATAAGAAAAAAACGCGAAATGAAAAATAAAATGAAAGAAAATGAATGAAAAAATGTGAGATTATAAATAAAATGGAAAATAAGAGAAAAAAAAATGAAAAATGAAAGAAAATTCAGATGTAAACTAAAATGTGAAATTAAAATAAAAGAAAAATAAACGAAAAAGAACGAAAAATAAGAAAAAAACGCGAAATGAAAAATAAAATGAAAGAAAATGAATGAAAAAATGTGAGATTATAAATAAAATGGAAAATAAGAGAAAAAAAAATGAAAAATGAAAGAAAATTCAGATGTAAACTAAAATGTGAAATGAAAATAAAAGAAAAATAAACGAAAAAGAACGAAAAATAAGAAAAAAACGCGAAATGAAAAATAAAATGAAAGAAAATGAATGAAAAAATGTGAGATTATAAATAAAATGGAAAATAAGAGAAAAAAAAAATGAAAAATGAAAGAAAATTCAGATGTAAACTAAAATGTGAAATGAAAATAAAAGAAAAATAAACGAAAAAGAACGAAAAATAAGAAAAAAACGCGAAATGAAAAATAAAATGAAAGAAAATGAATGAAAAAATGTGAGATTATAAATAAAATGGAAAATAAGAGAAAAAAAAATGAAAAATGAAAGAAAATTCAGATGTAAACTAAAATGTGAAATGAAAATAAAAGAAAAATAAACGAAAAAGAACGAAAAATAAGAAAAAAACGCGAAATGAAAAATAAAATGAAAGAAAATGAATGAAAAAATGTGAGATTATAAATAAAATGGAAAATAAGAGAAAAAAAAAATGAAAAATGAAAGAAAATTCAGATGTAAACTAAAATGTGAAATTAAAATAAAAGAAAAATAAACGAAAAAAAAAGACGAAAAAAAAGAACGAAACGCGAAATGAAAAATAAAATGAAAGAAAATTGGGATGTAAACTAAAATGAAAATATTACAAAAACATTAAGAAAATGTAAAATTCAAAATAAAATGCCAAATGGAATATACAATTCAAAGAATCTCTATCTTTATTATTATATAAAAGTGACTGTGTGTGAGCTCCTTCCTTATAGGTTCCGAAACGGCTGAGCTTATCTTTTGCAAATTTCGTAAAAAGGTGAGTTAAATGGCTGGCAGTGTTCTTAGATATGTTTTACATAGAAATTCATTTTATAATCGAAAAAATACGATCTTAAAAATAGTCTTTCTTTTTTATAGTTAAAAAGAATTTAGTTAATATTTTACGTTACACTAGCAAGAGTTGGTTGTTTTTGTTTTACGGCATATCAACCCTTTTCAGGTTATTTAAGAAGATTTTGAAGAAACATTTTTAATAGAATATATTTGTTGTTTTCAAATCAGTTTCTATTTAATCCATAGTTGGGACTCTAACAGGTACTACCACTCCGGTTCAGAATGAACCTGGAAGCAATGGTAATTAAAGGGTGGCTCCACCCCCCCCCAAAGCCCGCAAGCTGGGGCCTCACCACTGGATATAGTTTAAGGTCATATCCAGGACCACACTAGCAAGGGAGATAATAAAATCTCAACAAATAATTTCTTCTTAAAATTTTTTTTTTGACGTCTGGAAATATAGCTTAATGGTAGAGCATTCGATTACAGATCGAATGATCTCTTGTTCAAGCTCTGTTGTGCATCACTGTTTTAGTTTATTTTTTTCTTATTAATGAATTAAATTTACGATAAAAGATGGACCATTTAAAATCGCCGCAAATCCTTTCTTCATTTGCTTATTTTAAAACTAATGATTAATCAGAAGTGACTTTCCATGGTATTCTTCATCAAGCGCAAATATCAGCTGACATTAAATAAATTATTTTTTTCCAAATTAGCCCACTGGGCAAATTAATCCATCGTAATATATATTATTAAATAGAGGATTGATTCTATAATAGTACATAATTTGCATGAATCAAAATATAATGTTTAAGCGTATTGTAAGACTGGGCAACGGCGGGCGACCAGCTAGTACAATTTAAAATCATTGTGGAAATATTGATTATGACGTTAGAAGGTCAAATAGCGAAATGAAACTTAAATAAAGAATTATAACAAAAGCAAAAAAAAAAAAAAGAAAGAAAAATCAAATAAAAATAATATCAATTTAATATGTAAAAAAAAAAACCGATATATCTGTCTGTCTGTCCGTCTCCCTATTTTCAAACTTTATCTACTCCGAAACTAAAACTTGCAGAGCAGCGCTAGGGACCTCAAAAGATTAGATTTTTTATGGACCGTTCTTTTATGGTTCTTTAACTGGTTCAAATAACATGGGGGGGGGGAAACATAATAAAAACAGAAAAATAAAAATAAAACAAAAAAATTGCAAAAGATGAAAAATAAAAAAAGGCCACCCAAAGTATGTAAAACTCTTAAAAATAAAGAATTAAGGAACTAAAGGTGATATAAAGGAATAACCTTTGACGAAAGGTTAATATTATAGGAAAAAAAAAGTAATATTTATTTTTATCTGTTTGCCAATTGTTTCACGAATGCGTATGTCTGAATCGTTCACATGACAGATTCCTTATGTTAAGTATAAGTAGGTGTAAAAACATTTTTTAAAGATCGTGTTCAACTGGCCTAATGGTTATCGTACTTGACTCACTGTCTTTGAGTTTTGGTTTCACTGTCAGCTAGAGTAACTTTTTTTTTACTTACAAAAAATGAGCTGTTTAGAACAAACAAAAAACAAACAAAAAGAAAAAACAAACATAAACAAACAATACTTGTATGCACAGGTCCCAGTTTCTGTATGAATTAAAATATAATATTTATGCGTATTTTATGACCGGGCAACGTAGGGCGGCATGCTAGTATGTACAAAAAACAAAACAAATAAATGAAAGCCAAACAGACAAGAATTTTTTTAAAAAAAGTGAAGAGTAGGAAATATGAATAAAATGAATGAAATTTGTGAATAGAATAATTTATAACGAATTAAAAAGAAATAATAAAAAAGTAAAAACGCAGTAAAATATGAAAAAGAAAAATCAGCCTCATTTTAGATTTTAGTTAATTTTTTTTCCACGATATTTTACCGAAGAACAGCTGGCATTGTTAACGTGTAAAATACAATTTTAAAAAATAATACATCATTTAAAACTTTTTGCTTACCATTTTCCATCGGCAGAAAATATATATATATATATATATATATATATATATATATATATATATATATATATATATATATAAACAACAAAAAACAAAAAATGCCCTGAGAATTCTTCTCCAAATTGGCAGATCAGGTGAATACCTCTTGAAATTTCCTGAAGACTACATTCATCACAAAATTCGCATTTTCTCAGTTTTAATGTCTAGACGCAAAATTAATTTTCCCGACATGCTTTGCAATTACCGGTTTCTTATTTTTTATTTTTTTCCTTTCCCACGCGTCCATTCCTTTTTTTTTTTTCACGTTCGTTTTATAATCTTGTTCTGTCTTCTTGGAAGGTTTCTTGTCTGGAAGAACGATATCTTTTTTAGGGGTTCCAATATTTTTCTATATTTTTTTCTTGCAGGAAAATATCTATTATCATTGAAAGGCTACGCGTCTTGCAGCTTCTTTGCTTGTTTTCTAGTCCTTGCTCTTCGTTTCATTTGTTACGTAAAGGGTTTCATTTATAATAATAAAAAAGAAAAGTTTAAAAAACAGACGGCCATGCCTTGGACGAGTAATTGCTCTCTTGGTAATTTCTCCAAAAGACGCAAAAAAAATAAATAAATAAATAAATAAATAAAATAAAAATAAATAAAATAAAATAAACACAGCTAGTCTTAAGATGTGTCCATTCAAACTGCGCGTTTAATGGAGTTTTTTTATTTTACGGCATATCAACCCTTTTCGAGTCATTTAATTCCATATAGTAATTTCAATAAAATTTTTATGTTTCAAGTTCTTTATATTTTCAAATATTTATTCATGGTGTTTGGTTTGGTTGTTTTGTTTTACGGCATATAAACACTTTTTCAGATTATTTAATGCCGAATCTGATCATTTTGGTAAAAGTTTTTACGCTTCAATTTATTTACATATTTATTAATGGTATTCGTTTTTTTTTTTTTTTAATCTCATACCAACCATTTTAAAATTATTTAATACCAAAATCCGGTCATTATTTTGTAAAAGACATACGCTTGAAATTCTTTATATTTACAAATATTTGTTTCGATTTCGTTTTACATCTTCAAATATTTGTTTGTTGTTTCGTAGTGAAAAATTGCTGTTTTTGTTGTTGACTTTTCAGAAGATGATTGCGTTTTGCAAAAGGAAATAAAAAAAAGAAAACAAGAAAGAACAAACAATCACATCAACATTTCGTATATTTTAAGTCAGGAAACCAAGAACCTCAGACAGCCTGATCTGGTAGCACAAAGACGTTTAATGATACGAAATGCAATTTAAATCTTAAGCGAAACAGTTCGATTCAAATGCCTTTATTTCAAACGAAGCTATTATATTCAAGTGCAAAGTCTATTTAAAGCTTAAGCGTTACATTAGAACCTACCATACAAAGTTTATTTAAAGCTAGAAAAAAAAAACATAACAGTCTGATCAAGTTAAAAGTCCAATAAAAATGCTTTTTAAAACTTAAGCGTAACAATTTAATGATGACCTTATTTCAAACTTCAGTGCGACAGCTGATATAATTACTATTTCAAACTTTAGCGGGACAACCGACGTAATTGCTATTTCAAACTTTAGTGAGACAGCCGATGTAATTAGCATTTCAAGCTTTAGCGGGACAGCTAGCGCAAATGTCCTTTCAAACTTTAACATAGCAATTTACTGAAAATTCTATTTCAAATTTTAGCGGGACAACCGACATTATTGTTATTTCAAACTTTAGCGGGACAGTCGACGTAATTGCTATTTCAAACTTTAGTGCGACAGCCGATGTAATTAGCATTTCAAGTTTTAGCGGAACAGCTAGCGCAAATGTCCTTTCAAACTTTAACATAGCAATTTGCTGAAAATTCAATTTCAAACAAATTCAATTGGAGTATGGGTGAAAGTTCAATATCCAAAAACGTTCCGAACATAAATTTAGGCAAGATAGTTACCGCCACTTTTTAATGCACTTTTCCTTGCATAATCAATGGCTGTGCATGCGTATCACACCGTCAATATCTGCAACTAGCAGATGAAACTTTCAGGTCATGGATGGTATAGGTTGTCATCATAACAATGCAATTTTCAATCTCCTTTGGTCCATTCGGGCTGAGTAAAAAAATTGGAGACATTACTTTTGGAACGCATATCGCATATTACCCAGAGCAATTTTAATGTGCCATTCATAGTTGATACTGTCATCTCTTATACCTAGCAGTTGTGACCCAAAAATTCATAATGATCGGTTAATTAGTTTAGGAGTGAAGCATGCATATTTCCCTACAAACCTCTGGCCTTGATAGAAGGGAGACTAAAACTTGCTGCTATCGTTTTAACTGATATGAAATAACAGCAAGGGAAGACTTGATTCCAAATATTTCTCATATATCTCCCCTTTTTTTGGAGGAATAGGGTACGATTGTGAATATCTCCAGTATCAAATAATCTTTAAACACAGTGAAATTTACCTTTATGTATGAAAAACAAAGAGGGGAGATATAACATATGATAAATATTTGGAATCAAGTCTTTCTTTGCTATTATTTCAGATCATTTAAAACCACAGCAGCAAAGTTTTTGTCTCCCCTCCATCAAGGCCAAGGAAATATCAGATCTTTTGTAATTCATATGCAAAACTAGGAAAATAAATCACTATGATTGAAACATTTTATGATGTAAAAAAAGGGGCAAAAAAAATAAGCTCTGCATGATGGATGATCCCGTTAATCTGCGACCTTAAGGGCAAATGTCACATAGCCCACTACACAATTCAGTTTATTTCTCTTTCCAACGAGTCTTCATTTCTTAAATTCTGATCAATAGTCGCTGAGATTTGGAACTTATAAAATTGCTACAAAAGGTGGTATGTGTGTGTATATATATATGACAAAAGTCTAAAGTCTATATTCCAAATTTCATGGGATAAATTTTGGTCATTAAATTTTTGTTTAGTTTTAAGCACAGATAAACAATAAGAAATATTGTTCATAGTGGTTGTAGGTAAACGAGTGTTTGTTGAAAACTTTTTAAAATGGGAAGGAGAAGACGTCTTCCAAGGGGAGGGAACTCAGTCGAGTAACTGCCATGAAAATAATGACGGAGAAGAGAAAAACTCGCAACGTCTAAAATTGGCAAGTATGGTTTTAAATTCCTCCCAGCTATTTCGCACTTGTCCCCAATTTCTTTAGGAATATACTTATTATTGATGTTCTTGGCTTCTAGCGATGTGACTCAGAGTTGTGAACAATTTATTAAGTTTTCTGATAGCGACACATTGTCAGAGAGTTCTGCGTTTGTGGTAGTACGAAAGACTCAGATAGACGATAAGGTGGGAAGTAAAGGGTGGCTAGTAGGAGGGGCGGTGACAGGAGAGAAAATGGTGAAGTTTAAGCTTCGTCTCTCTCTCTCTCTCTCTCTCTCTCTCTCTCTCTGTATTGCTCTTTCTACTTCAAGATATGAGGGATATGCGGTTATCGATACAGTCAGCAGGCAGCCAGGCCGGCCCAATTCCTGTACAGGTGCCAGAAGCAATCAAATCATAGCCAACATGCTTTCGCATTCCATGGCGTATACAGCTCTCCGTTGGCTGCGGAATGTCTTGTTTTTGGAAGAAGGACGGGTAAAAGAACATCGTGAGTGCGAGCTTTGTGCGCATGCATGTCTGTGCTGACGTCGAAATCCGTTACATGGGATTGAAACCGGTGCGTCGCCCGAGGAGGAACAGATGACAGCTGTCGACCCAATACTAGAACCTAATAGAATGATACCAAGGAAGGATGGGGGTGATGGGGAGGGGGCATGGGCGCAAACGCGGGAATAAAGAATGAAAATTTAAAAAATAAAAAATAAAAAAAGGAAAGAATCACATGCAACTAGAAAGAGATGAAAGAAGTAAATATAAGGAATAAAAGGGGAGGAAGGACGAACAAAACTATGTATTTTAATGGAGAAAAAAATAAAATGATAGAGAGAGGGAAGATGTAGGGAAAGCTATGTGTTTAAACGAGTAACAATGGCGGTTTAAAAAGAATCTGCTTCTATGACTTTAAGATAAAGAGAGAGATAGAGGAGGGATATATATATATGTGTGTGTGTGTGTGTGTGAGAGAGAGAGATAGAGAGAGAAAGTAAAAGATAGAGAAAGAAAGATATAAGGAATGAAAAAAATGAAACAATGAACATAAATAAGTAAAAAAAAAAGAAGAAAAACAATGAATGACAGAAAAAAGAAAGAAAACGAGAGGGGGTGAGATAATAAAATAAATAAATATATAAAAAATAAAGAGTGAGTATAAAGAATATATTTTAATAGAGAAAGACACAATAAAAGACAAGCCTGGGGAGCGTGTGTGAAGATACGAGCGAGCGAGTGAGTGAGTGAGTGAGTGAGCGAGCGAGAGAGAGTGAGTGAGTGAGTGAGAGAGAGAGAGAGAGAGAGACTAAAGATTTGGTTTTGCTTTACAGCATATCAATCTTAATGCCAAATCCAATCATTTTAGTAAAAGGTTCCATGTTTCAACTTCCTTATACATTCACATGATTATTTTTGAAATTTCGCTTTAATTGTTGAGTTTCACGTTATATTAACCCCTTTTGGAAGTATTTTATACTGAATCTAGACTTTTTGGCTAAATTTTTTATGCTTACGTCCTTTTTATGTTCAAATACTTATTAATGATCTTTGGTTTGGTTGTTTTGTGGAAGAAAATTGTTGGCTTTGAGTTTGCAGAATATGATTGAATTTTGTAAAAAGAAATGAGTAAAGACACAATGACATCAATCGAATAGATAAAGCATTAAAAAAACAACAAAAAAAAAAAACAAGAAAAATATGAAATAAGGAAGCAAGGACGTTTTCAGCGGTGCTTTCTCTGCTTTTTGCATTCCCCTCCTCGCAGAGAAGTCGACCGAATTTTTTCCCCAATTTAAAGCGCCAGTAAGGCAGCCAGAGATAAACAGGGCGTATTTGCGTTGTCATCAACAAATTGACTGCTAATGGGAAAATTATTTACTGCTTGCGAATTGATTTTGCTTGCTATTTCACAATAATACGAGAAATTTTACCTACCTATAAGGGAATTTTGTAGGGTTAGATTCGTTTCGTTTACAATATTTACTAATATATTTTCATTTTAAGTACGAAAACGAAACTTTTTGTATCGTTTTGTTTTGTTCATTTTGCTTCGTACGTCTATAAATATTTAATTACAACCAGAATGCAGCAAAAGATACCAAGGCTTAACGAAAAACTATGAAACACGAAAAGATATAATTAGGGAAACCCAATAATTGCATTTATGAATCAGGTGTAGTAAATTGACAAACTAATTGCATACAAAATTGCATAAAATCAATCAAAATATTTAAATTTCATGTTAGAAAAATAATTTAATGATCATTAATTGCAATTTTTAGATTGCCCTAATAATAATAAAGAACGGAACGAAACGAAACTTTACTAAAACGAAACGAACGTAACATATTTTTTTTAATTTTTGCTACGAATTTTTTGGATCCCCGCCTTGGTCCTTCCTGGCTACGCACTTGTAAGGACAGAATAATGATGATTATTTGAGCGGGGGAAAAAATACGGTAAGAAATAATTTTTAAAGACAAAACGAAGAATGAAAAGCGGGAAAATAAAGAGAAGAAGACAAGTTAAAGATGGAAGAAAAGATTGAATCTAACTTTCTCTAAATGGGGTAATAAAACTCACACCTGCCACAACTTGAGTAGCTGTTGTTAATACCAGTGAAGAATAATCGTCGACGTCTGAGAATGGGTTTATTGCTATCGGACTGGGGTATTATTGCGTTCAGTCCTAAGAGGTTCATCCTCCCAGGCTTAACCTTCGCTTTTTTTTTAAAACGAATTGGTTTATCGCTAATCACCTTAAGCTTCCCCTACCGAGGAATATTGAAGGGGCTGCTCGTGCATTTTTATATGCCACTTCTAGTGCACTTTTTGTTTACTAGATTTAGCGCCTCACCTAAATTTGGGTCTAACTTCTGGTAGAGGAAATGCATATATTACTAAACTTACACAATATATTGTGTGTCTGTATACACACACACACGATATTGTGTACGTTTAGTAATATTACATGTATAACATTAAATGAAAAAGTGCAAAGGCAAATAAGCTTATCTCACGTGTTCATATGTAACCCTAGGATTCCAGAAAAGCCCGGTTGAGAAACGCTGCTCTAAATGTAACATTATCGTTATATGTAAACACTTGGGACCCACACGTTGTATGCAGACAGTCGCAAGAAAACAAAGACAGGGAAAGAATTCGACCCATTTTTCTTTTCAATTGAAACACATTTATTTACAGCTACTGTCCAGAATTATGCCTTGTCTCTTGTTCAAAGGTCTTCTCGTACTCCAATGTGCTTAACAAGACTCTGCCGTGTCGAATATGTGATACTCTATCTTTGTCCGGCCATGTTTAGGACACATCTTTTCCTGCTTCTCCCGGGTCTCGTGTATAACGCGTCTACTTCACCTCTGCCCTCTCTCTCTGCTCTCTCTCTCTCTCTCTCTCTCTCGTCTCGAATACGCCTTGAAATACCCCACGTCCCGAACACGGCTTGAATACCTCTTTTTCTCCGTCACATCGCGTCGCCGGCTTGGTCATTTGCATCTGGCTACTGCTGCTGCTTAATATTGCATAATTGCGTTGACACACCGGTTCTCTTCAGATCACCGAAGTTAAGCAACGTTGAGCCTGGTTAGTACCAGATGAGTGACCATTTGGGAATTCTAGGCGCTTGGTGTCCTCTCTGCTTATCTCGGCATTTGTTTCCAGTCATCATGTACATACACTTCACTTGCCACTGTATTTAACAATGTCGATTTAGAAGAGATGTGGTTGGAATTGCGCACCTTCTGCCACAAAAAAAAAAAAAAAAAAAAAAATCACGCGCAGGCACCCCTACGATGGATATCCATAGTCTATCAAAGACTGAAGGAGCCGGTTCACTATTGCAGCTTCCATACGCGCGCCCGCGCTCGGTTACATAAAGAGACGAACATGTCGGTGAACGGGCAGTGTTAGCTAATAAAAGAGTGACGCATGAATCCTTTTTGTTATCGTTCGCATCGGGCCACACTCTCCTGTTCTATTATCAAATATTAGCTCGCATTCGACCGCAGAGGAACCGCAAATTGATTCATTGTTCTTCTCGCAAAGAGTAGAGTCCATTTAGGGTTATCAACAGAACTAATGAATCTCCCGATCACTGATTTTGCTGATACGGAAAGATTGAGTTATTTCGTAACTAGTCAAGCCTTGGTTGCTTTGTCCAAGAGCCGAGCCCGTACGTAACCTGCTGACTGTCCTGATTGTGCTCGGTCTGTCAATCTCCGATGCTTCGGAAACGATTAATTGTTAGACATGTTAGTTGGACGGACATCGATAAGATGGCGTCCATATGTCAATTAACAACAGTCGCGATATGAGTAAAAAAAGGTTTAGCATGGCCGACTTATAATTCAAGCTTTTAAACGAAAAACCAAAGTCACATTCCGCGGATGATTTACAATATAAATATAGAAATCACAGTATCCAAAGGCAATGGAAAAAGGCAAAAGGAAGATAAAAACATGATCCCGACAGCCAAATTGGACCTAGATGGTCACGCCTAGCTAGAGACAAAATAAGATGGAAGGAAACCAGGGAGGGGGTCATCGTTCGAAATGATGATAATGATGATGCCGACGACGATCAATTCTTGGCCTTTTTGGTCAAGATCAAAGTGTAGTATCTGTTCCGGCAGATACTGCAAGCTATGACTAGCTATGACTAGCTATGACTAGCAAAGACCAGATGTGGGGGCAACTCCACATGTCTGACCTTTAACCAGCTCCCATTTCCCACCTCTCTCGGGAGCTGGTCCCCTTTTCCCCTTCCCCCTCCCTTCACTCCTCACATTAAAAATCGGCCTTGTGCCTAATTTGCTCGGTGGGGGAGCAAATAAATACCATCTGTTCCAGCAGATACTGCAAGCTATGACAAGCTATGACTAGCAAAGACCAGATGTGGGGGCAACCCCACATGCCTGACCTTTAACCAGCTCCCATTTCCCACCTCTCGGGAGCTGGTCCCCTTTTTCCCTTCCCCCTCCCTTCACTCCTCACATTAAAAATCGGCCTTGTGCCTAATTTGCTCGGTGGGGGAGCAAATAAATACCATCTGTTCCGGCAGATACTGCAGGCTATGACTAGCTATGACTAGCAAAGACCAGATGTGGGGGCAACCCCACATGCCTGACCATTAACCAGTTCCCATTTCCTACCTCTCGGGAGCTGGTCCCCTTTTTCCCTTCCCCCTCCCTTCACTCCTCACATTAAAAATCGGCCTTGTGCCTAATTTGCTCGGTGGGGGAGCAAATAAATACCATCTGTTCCGGCAGATACTGCAAGCTATGACTAGCTATGACAAGCTATGACTAGCAAAAACCAGATGTGGGGGCAACCCCACATGCCTGACATTTAACCAGCTCCCATTTCCCACCTCTCGGGAGCTGGTCCCCTTTTTCCCTTCCCCTTCCCCCTTCCTTCACTCCTCACATTAAAAATCGGCCTTGTGCCTAATTTGCTCGGTGGGGGAGCAAATAAATACCATCTGTTCCGGCAGATACTGCAAGCTATGACTAGCTATGACTAGCTATGCTGCACTTCCATTTTTTGTTCTCTTTCGATGGATGATCATTCCTTCACGACTGAGACAATTTTTTTTATTTTTGTACCTTTTCTCCACGTTAAAAAACGACCCTGGTGTCTAACTCTGTCCCGTGGGGAGGCATAGTAAATAGGTATATATTAATAGGATAGCGCCTGTGTTATTTATTTTGTATCACGCTTACATCTGAGTGACTGTCGTTTAATTGTTATGGACATCCTTTTTATGTAATAAATAATTTTATCAAGAATTCTTCATAAGTTTCCGTTTCGATTATACCTGAAGGAACTAAAGTGTTATATATATAGTCTTCGAAGTTTTTAACCTTTAAAACTATACAAAAAAAATTATCATTCGTTAGAAAACTATTTAGTCAGTAAGTCATTCAATCACCTGCAATCATAGCATCAACTTGCTCTCTCGAATTCACTATAGTACCAGTAATAATTTATGTTTTAAGGGATCATCAGTTGTTTACCATGAAAGTTTTGGTTTCGATTCAAATTGATACACCCGAGTCATATGCATATATGTTTTTATTTTTGAAATTGCAATTATAATATATAAAGATCGATAGAACAATAACTCTATAATAATATATACGAAATCTGCAAGAATTAAAATATCATATTTAAGCGTACTTTACGACCTGGCTATGCCGGGTGTCCTTGCTAGCTTAGATAAATACTTCTGCAGTTTTAACAAAAGAGCTACATTAATATCAGAGCGTCTCCATTTACGCTGAACATCTACAAGATATTACATTTGAATGAGTCACCGATGGAATTTCCACAAGTCCTGCTAGTTCGTTTAATTCTGACTACTGTTCTCATCTTGCATGTTTTATCTTTCACAACATTTTGGCCGATGTAACCTCCAACCTTCTTTCAGATATATCTAGATGGCGTCCATATGTCTACGAATTATAGTCGCGATATCCAGTTGTTAAATATTTCTGGGAATAATATGAGTTTTCTAAAAACGAAAATGTTTAGCATCGTCATCTTTATATAATTAGATCCTTTAGACAAACAAAGAAACAAAAACAAAAACGTTCCGCAGATCATTTAAAATATTAATGCACAAACGAAATTGCGTTAAATATTTCATTCGATCGTTTCCAGCTATGCACGTTTAATCCCTTTAATTACGATGATGCGATGTTTTGTCCGGTCAGGAAATCTCGCTGAGGTTTTATATCGGTACCAAAATCAACGGCGTCAAAACCATTTCCGCAAAGATCTATTCCCTGTTAATTGAGTCCTGTGCAATTCTAGGACGTCCACCCTCCCAGGCTTTGCCTTTTCCCTTTGAGAAGGGGTTAGATTTTGCTAACCGCCCGAGGCGCTCTTACCGGAGATGTCCAGAAAATATTTTGCAGATCATAATGACTACCCTTCTCGGTGATTTCTCAGTCCCATTTCCGACCCTAATGTCACATTCCCCCGAGAGAGAGAGAGAGAGAGAGAGAGAGAGAGAGAGAAATAAATGCTTACCCCGTATAAAAAAAAAAACAATGACGACAGGTAATATTTTTCGACAAAAATCTTTTTCTGCTTTCCTTCTCTCTTTAGTCCTGGATATGACCTTAAACTATACCCGATGGTGAGGCCCCAGCTTGCGAGCTTTGGATAGTGTGGAGCTACCTCTTAATTGCCATTGCTCCCAGGTCCACTCTAGCCCGGAATGGTAGTACCTGTTCGGGTCCCAACTATTGGTAAAATAGAAACCGACTTGAAAAAACATATATATATATATATATTCTCTTTAAAATTGTTCTTCAAAATCACTAAATAACTTGAAAAAGGTTGATATGCCGTAAAACAAAAACAACCAACCAACCAACATTCTCTCTTTACAAGTACGGATTTAATGATATTATCACTTGCTGTAATTCAGTTTTAATTATTATGGGATTTATAAATCTTTAATCCTTATTCTCGTATAACTCACTATTTTTGTAATAAACAATGTGTGTGTGTGTGTGTGAGAGTGAGTGAGAGAGAGAGAGAGAGAGAGAGAGAGAGAGAGAGAGTATAAAAAAGATTAGGAAGGCTTCACAAAAATACAGTTAGAGAGGGTGAGTATAATAGAGATAAAGTTAGTAAAAGACGAAAGAAAATAGACGTATTCTTGAATACGTAAGTACACCCAGAAAAGAGCTATGGGGAGATAACCGCGTAAAACTTCAAATATATCGTATTTGTATGAAATTGGAATAATATATGGATAAAACTTTCTAGGGCCGACATTAAAAGTGGCCCCAAAGTGCCTTCCCAACCCAAAGGGGCCAAATATATCCTATTTTGATTAAATTTAATATGTACAACACTCTGGGGAATACAATGGAACTTGTCTTGAAGCTCCACGTTATTTATTCCCCACGTGTCGAAACTACGTGTCAATCGTCTAAGTTAGATATCAGGATAGAAACCCCTTAAAACTTCAAATACGTATATCGGACTTTACTGAAATTTAAACCGTACGTATTAGACATCGATTCAGAAATCTTTTCCACATTTCGGATCCGTGAGAGAATATTAGGGAGGGAAATAAGAAGGGCGCAATAAAAATAAAATATTGTTTTATGTACTTAATGAAAAAGAACGTAGTAACGATCCTCCATTCAATCCCGGGCAACGTCGGGTTTACCTGCTAGTAGGTATCTATTATAAAATATCTCTCGACAATAACCTCCCAGATCAAGGCGAAATATTAGAATAATGTCCACCACAGTTAGACAAAACCCATTAATTATTTTAAAAGAATTAATGAAACCAATTTTCACTCGTTTCTAGAGTAACTCGCTTTTCGATTCAAAAGTAGATACGCAGTTCCAGGTTCATTGAGTCATTCGATATGATTGATAGCGTTTGACATTTCGGTTATTACCTCAAATACAAAAGATTTCCAATTGGCTCGAGTTAATCATCTAATATATAAAGTAAAATCAGTCGGTCTTCTGTTTCTTTGTTATCGATAGCTTCCTTTCTATCTATATAATGCCCTGCTTGTTACTTTCTTAGTCCGTACATTACGATTTGAAAAAGGCCAAATACAGATTTTGAAGGCCAAAGTGCTTTACAAAAAGGTCAAATTCACGTAATTTTGTTTTAAGAAGTCGAATCTGACAACCCCGGACCAAAAAAAAAATTACATTGCCCCCCCCCCCTTTTTATATAGCCTCGCTTTCAAATATTATGATCTTTGTTGTAATAGTGTGAAAAGAAATCTTAGTAATTTCGAAATGCGATGCTTTTTCGACGAAGAAAGAAGTGAAATGTTTCGTAAAAAAGGGAACATTCGAAAGAAACAGGAATAAAAGAACATACTCTGCCAAGAGGGACTTGATTTAACTATATTAAAGCTTGTCTCTTACAATATGATTTTATTATTTGCATTGAACTGTGTAGCACAATATTACTTCCTGATTATTTATTAGTAGTTATTAATTTGTCTTATTTGGGTCAGTTCTATCTATAAATAAAAAAGCGAAAATGTATGTATGTGTGTATGTGTGTTCGCTTTTTCTGTATGTCTACAAAAGGCTTTTTCAGAGAAGCGGTCAGTCGGTTCACAACTTTTAAAAACTTTTTATATCACATATAAATCGTAATATCTCAGAGTTAATAACAGAGCTCGCCTGTCTATTTAATTTGCTCGACTTCGGGAAGATGAATATTCAACATTTGTCGCTTACCGCATGTGGATTAGTCTTTTTCCTATAATAAAAGCGACACTAATTCTGGCGGTATTTTCCGTCTATCGGCGGAAATGTCCGAAAGCAATCAGCTTTGATCAATGTGGAAATATTTTCCATATATCAAACAATTGCTATTCAATTTGGACAAGGGGAGCTGTTTCCCCCTACCCCCGACGTCTTGGGGGGGGGGAAAGCATTCCCGCACTAAATGAAATGCTACCCCGCAGTCAAAAGTTGACCTCATTAAGTCATTAAAACTTGCACCTGCTAATCCAAGTAATTAAATAAATTCAAACGTGTTTCCGTTAGCATCTCGCGGTGGCCCAATGGTTAAAACCGTCGCACTCTTTTTTTTTCACACTTTAGTTTCCAATTTTGCCTCAGGGGTTCGGGTTCGATCCTCATACTTACCTACCAAAACATTTTTTTATTTTAACCCCCTCCCACGGAGTTTCCACACACACCTCCAAACACCCGGGCAACGCCGGGTACCCCTCGCTAGCATTTACATAAAATGGACTCTATTTTCATAGAAATGTTTATAAACTTATATTTGCAGCGTACTTATTGTTTTCTCTCTCTATATATGAAAAACTAAGTTTTGCACTACCCAGAAAATATCAGCTTTATCAAAACATTTATTTATTCAATATCTTTTTCATTCCGTAGAATCTCCACAGATCTTGCTAGTAAAATAAATGTTTCGTTTGAATTAATCTGTATTTCTTGTCGATCGTTATAGCATGTTGTTAACAGGAATAGAATGGAATTCGATCGAGTTCTCCCTACAAAATTATGTCCCAAGTGAAAGACAATTTCAAATAGCTGTCAGTTTAAAGGGGACGTAATATGGAATTCCTCTATGTAGATTTACTGCCCTTAAATAGGAAGATGATATTTAATATTTTTGACAACCCCCGGCTTAATTACAAAAAAAAAAAAAAAAGAAAAGTAAAAGTAAATTGAATTCTAAGTAAAGGTACTTCGGGACAATATTAGTTCATTGCAACAACATATAACATATAACACACAACACACAACACATAACACACAACACACACACACACAACACACACACACAAAGTATATTTAAGCATATTTCATTAAATAAAATAGACGTTTTTTTTTTGTCTATTAATTCTCCTTTGAATCCTTTCAAACTTCCGAATAATGGTCTTCACGCCTAGCAGATTAACAGTACATCGCTCCGAAAATAGTGCTATATTTTACCACCTGGCTTATCAACATTCCTGTCCTTGTCTCAATTGTGGAAGATTTTAATTGACAACATAGACGTCTCCTCCCCTTGGGGGGGCGCTGACGTGTGTAGAAACGAGACCAAGAGTACCACGCAAGCCAGAGATTCACTTACCATCTTCTGCGAGACATCTAGAAAGTGAAATAAAAACTATAAAACAAATTCATTGTTTTGGAGTGAAGGATCCTTCGTCCAAAAACAGGTAACGTCTCCCCTCCAAGACACGAGATGTTCCAGATGGACCAACATCCAAGATGCAGAAGGTATGTTGAAAAATACATGAACCACACACACACACACACACACACACACACACACACACACACACACACACACACACACACACACGCACAAGGGCATATGAACATATCATCTAATAGACTGGACCACTAGACGATCACACGACATCATGGCTGATTAGATATATCACACACGATCCCCTTTATAATACAACTACGTAACAGTATCTATGACGAGAAATCCAGAAAGATTGGAAAGTACTCGGACTTACGGCAAATATGGCGAAAACATCAGTCAGTTTTTGTCAGAAGTGTAAACGTTATTCGGGAGTTGGAAAGAGTCAAAAACAGAATTACTAGACAAAAATCGTCTATTTTATTTAATGAAATATATATGTCCGTGTGTGTGTGTGTGTGTGTGTGTGTGTGTGTGTGTGTGTGTGTGCGTGCGCGCGCGCACCTGAATCTATATAATATATACAGTGTAGAACGATATAATTGTTACCCCAGAAGAGACGACAGGATTCCATTTCCGTTTCATGAAAACCGTTTCTTTTTTTTTGGCAAACCACTATTTGGCCAGTTGTTTCTACTATTTGGCCAGTTGTGTACAAAACCCCAAAGCGATAGGAGCTTTCTACCATGTCTAAAAGTTCAGCTCTACAACATAATCAAGTTACCTGAATTGATTTTTTTTCAATAATAGTTTTAAATAAAGCTGTAGTGTTGTTTTCTTTAGGTTGACAATTTTATCGTTTTACCCTGTATATATATTTCTAAATTGTATATTCCTTGTAATAGCATTCGAATTATTTCAAATAACAAGCTCAATGAAGTTGTTTCCGGCTACAGATCATGTATACAATGTTGGATGAACCCCAATGACCAATAAAAGAATAAGGCAGCAAACGTAAGTTATTTTTTTGTTTCGGCGAATACCTATATATTTTCCTTTACGCCTTGCGGATATTTTGCAACTCTTAGCGAAAATTGTATTTCGTCTATAGGCTGCTCTTCAGAGACGATCATTTATTAATTACACCCCCCCCAAAAAAAAACAACAACAAAGCTAAACGAAAAACAAATAAACACCAAAATAAAAAATAAATAAATAAAAACAGCGAAAAAAAACAGCGGAAAAAAAACAGCGAAAAAAAAAGAAAAAAAAAAACAGCGAAAAAAAAGAAAAAAAAAAAACAGCGAAAAAAAAAGAAAAAAAAAACAGCGAAAAAAAAAGAAAAAAAAACAGCGAAAAAAAAAGGAAAAAAAACAGCGAAAAAAAAAAAAGACGGGAGAGAAAATATGATAAAAAGAATCGCAAATTATCAAATTATTAAATTTATTTATTTGGTTTCTTCGGAGTACTGTTCTTATCTTGACTTTCATTTTCACAAAGTTTGATCGATGTAAGATCTTATTTAGTTCAAGTGTGTCTATCCAGACTTGACTGATGGAACGAGAGCATGCTACCTGCATGAAGTAAATAAGTAAATAAATAGACGGTTTCGTTCGAAATTCCGTCCAGATTCCCGAGTTCGACAGGATACACCTGAAAAAGGTCGAAGTTACATCGACCTAAACCTTGTGAAAATGATCCTCCAAATAACTTTGTATTGGATGTTATGTCTCAGCCAGCCAATCTTACACAGGTGGTTGTGACTTTTGAATACGTTCATGGCTTATACATACTGTTGAGGAATAAGTCTTCAAACAAATAATAAATACGCTGCTGCCGCTGCTAAAAAAATAAAAATAATAATAACAATAATAATAACAATAATAATAATAATAATAATAATAATAATAATAATAATAATGTCTTTCAAACGAAATGCAACAGCCTGGCCGACGCCATTTCCTTTTATACCAATAAATATCATTAAATTATATCAACGTGAAGGTCCTAATACCTATTTGCTGACTCAAGAAAGGCTGACGGGCAAAGATGAAGAGAAGGTGACCCATCCATCCCCTCGGAAAATTATCAAAGGGCCAGCACCGATGTAGGAGGTTGAAGGGCGCGCTTATATTTCACCTCTTTGATGGCGAGAAATAATTCTTTGATTTCCCCGGTGGAGCAGCATATATCGAGACGAGTTTGCCTTTCGGCATGCAAAGAAAATTTGTAGCGCGCGCGCGCGCGTGTGTGTGTGTGTGTGTGGAACACGAGTATGGATATATGCGAAGGCGTGCGTGCGCGCGCGCATTAGAGTAGGTGGACATATTAGCAAATCCGGCCTCAGTCATTTGTTGCCCCTCCCCATTCACTAGCTCAATCCACTTTTGCATATAAAATAAACAAACACACAAAACGCTTGCAATAAATGATAATGCCATAAAAAAGTTTTTTTTCTTTTCCTTCTCTATTTTACATGTGGGAATACCCGTCCCAGGACAGGGTTTCCCATAAAACCGGGCTATCCTGACAAAACGGTGCGCCGCTAGATTACGATCTGGTTGTTTGACCAACCTATTCTGTGACGATGCTGTAAGCAGAATGGCGTTGAACTCTTCGCTCGACAATACTTTTCAACAAATAAGAGCGTGATTTTTTAATATACTAGCAGGGAGACCTGACATTGCCCAGGATTGAATGATGATTGACGAATGTTTCACATTCCCATATTTTATCGAAATCGATGAAATCGATCATTTTTTTCAATCAAATCGATTGGCTGCCTTTTTTTTAATTCGGAATCTACCGCGGCGCATCGGGAGGAAGCTTCACAGGCCTCCCTGTAGTGACGTAATTTACAATACATTATAATTTACATTATACTGTAAATAATCCCCCTTTTTTTTTTTTTTACATGGGGATCACCACTTATCAAGGTCCGGACTATGGTAGTAATAGTTGGTATTGAAGATTTGATAAAGTGTCTTACTTAAGGGGGCGATTAATCAGGAATTTGTTTATGCTGAACTTGTTGTTGTAACCAGGTGGGAAACAGGCAAACAGAAGAGAATTCCACAGGCGTGCACTTCTCAGAAAAAAGCTATGTTCATGGAATCTACGTTTTGATTTAGGCACAGATAAAGAGTGGGGGGAATTACTGACAATGGTTTTAGCTAGACGGGTGTTTATCATGTGGATCTATATTAAAAACCTTGTTATACTTTGTGACATTTTCTATTCTATGGAGGTCAGGTACGAACGAACACCCCATAATATTATTATACCATATTTCTTCAAACTGAAACATAACTATCAAAGTATACTTACGCAGATAGATATGAAAAGTCTTTATTAAAGTTTGTGCCTATGTTCATTCTATGGGGGCCAGGCACGAACCCCACAATTTTATTATACCATCTCTATTTAAGTTAAAACATGCTTATCAAAGTATTATTATGTACATCTATATCAAAAACACTTGTAAACGTTTTTTTTTTGTTTAATTTTTTTATTTCCATACTTTGTGGACCAGGCGCCACAATTTTAATGAACCACTGTTCTGCCAGAGCAAACATACCCATTCTTGTGTCTCGATACATCTTCTATCATTATATGTAATCAGTTTTTTTTTAAATAGTCAACCATATAGGAGCCTATTCGTGGCCAGACACACACACACAGCTTTATATTATAGATTTTATATATAATGGCTCGAATTAAGGTTTAAAATGCAAAGGTCAAACATCATGGTTCCATTGTGCTCTAAGCAGAAATATTTCGAACGCGCCTCTGTCGTATCAAATAACTTACTGTTGATTTTATATGTCAGGCCTTACTGTTTGTGCGGTAATAAAACATCTCAAATGCACTTGTGATGTTAGGTTGTATAAGGTGTTAACTTTAGTCATAATTGCCTGATCTTTGTTTCATCAGATTATTTCGATTATTGAAACTTACCGAAGACATTTCAGTACCAAACTTATCTGAGAACTGTCAGGTATATAAAGTACTCTCGTGTGAAATTTCATAAAATCGGCCCAGTCGTTTTCGAGTCCATCAGGAACGACCCCCCCCAAACACACACAGACGAAGTTCCTTTTATATAATAGTAGAGAGAGAGGTAGAGATGTGTTACATAAGATCAGAAAAAAAAAACAAAAAAAAACATTAGTACCCTCGGTTTGAAATCCAAAAATAAAGAAGATGAATATCTGGTTGCTTATGTCGAACTCTCTTCAGCCTCTGTTTAAAAGAGGACCAACGACTTTGGATTTGAAACCGACGGTTCCGATGTCTTTCTAATCCTCTGTCGAACACACATATGTATATAGGCAAATAAATTAAGAAATAATTTTCAAGTAGGTTCCAATAATTCAACATAAAAATGTTTGAGTACGATCGTTTCAGAGATGACATCTGTTTTTTATTTGATATTTGGTGTCATTATCACCACATGGAATTGACACAAAGTTCAAAATTGAAGCACACACACACACACACACATGTATATAACAAAATTTAAGACTGTACACCATACTTTATATGAATTTATTGTTCGACGGGATACTCAAATAAGAAATATTTTAATTTTCTTTTAATTCGCGGAGATTCAAAGAAATGCGTTATTTTCATTAGATGAAAGATATTACCAAATTAATATTATAACGAAGTTATTAATTTGCTGGTACTGGCATTCATTGAAAGTGCATCATATGAAAACTAGTCATAAAAGAAAAAAAAGTTTTAGTGCAAATAGCTCATGAAATAGGGAAAACGAATGATAAATACCCCCCACAAAAAAGTTTTAGTGCAAATAGTTCATGAAATAGGGAAAACGAATGATAAATACCCCCCAAAAAGTTTTAGTGCAAATAGTTCATGAAATAGGGAAAACGAATGATAAATACCCCCACCCCAAAAGTTTTAGTGCAAATAGTTCATGAAATAGGGAAAACGAATGATAAATACCCCCCCAAAAAGTTTTAGTGCAAATAGTTCATGAAATAGGGAAAACGAATGATAAATACCCCCCAAAAACGTTTTAGTGCAAAGAGTTCATGAAATAGGGAAAACGAATGATAAATACCCCCACCCCCAAAAAAAGGTTTTAGTGCAAAGAGTTCATGAAATAGGGAAAACGAATGATAAATACCCCCACCCCCAAAAAAAGGTTTTAGTGCAAAGAGTTCATGAAATAGGGAAAACGAATGATAAATACCCCCCCCCCAAAAAAAAAGTTTTAGTGCAAATAGTTCATGAAATAGGGAAAACGAATGATAAATACCCCCCCCAAAAAAAATGTTTTAGTGCAAAGAGTTCATGAAATAGGGAAAACGAATGATAAATACCCCCCACCCCCCCAAAAAAAAAGTTTTAGTGCAAAGAGTTCATGAAATAGGGAAAACGAATGATAAATACCCCCCCCCCCCAAAAAAAAAGTTTTAGTGCAAAGAGTTCATGAAATAGGGAAAACGAATGATAAATACCCCCCCCAAAAAAAAAAGTTTTAGTGCAAAGAGTTCATGAAATAGGGAAAACGAATGATAAATACCCCCCCCCAAAAAAAAAGATTAAAGATTAAAAATCCAGATGAAAAAATATGGGAGTGGTTAGGTATTTTCAAGATGAAGTGATCATGAGAGTTGATGTTCTCATTAGAATAAGTCGGATTTATACGCAAATAGATCCAATTTAAAAATCTAAAATGTGCGTAATTTCAAGCCAAGAAAAATCAAGTTTTCATGCATGCGAGAAAGTAATATTCTTCGAATCATTAAATTGTTTAAAAAATTTAGTAATGACGGAAAACTTTATTTAAAAAATACAACAGAAGTGAAATACAGCGAAAACGAAAGTAAAAAAAAAAAGTGCTGTTGTGACCCAGACAGATTGTCCTTGAAATAATTAAGTTATGCCTCATTCTAATTTGGTTGGGATTACTACATAAATATTAATATTTAAATTCGCTTCAAGTTTCCCGGAGGCTTGTAAACTTAGTTTTTACTTCTTGATTTTACATATGCACGAAGAATAACAGTATAACCGTATTTCAATATTCAAAATTTTCATTTTTCTTACCAAACAGCTCTTTCAACATGTTAAAATGTCAATGCATTTTTTACAGATCCGTTTCGTTATACAGAAACAATTTGTTTTTTATGTCAACACCGAAATTCATATACTTAGCAGAAAAACAGAAATTTTGGCTTAGAAAAGAGAAAATGCATGACAATATAATGTCATGAAAAAGAGAAAAAAAGCAAGAAAATCTATAGAAGACTCAGTATTGCTTATTTGTGTGGACGGATCTGAAAGTATTCGAGTCAAAAGTGACTGGCAGGAATTGGCACCAAGTTCAAAGTTGAAACATTGCATATATATATATATATATATATATATATATATATATATATATATATATATATATATATATATATACTAGCAGTTCCGTCGGCTTTGCTCTGGCCCTATGTACTGCCCATAACTTTACGCGCCTATGTATATATTAAAAAGTGTGAATATGTACGGTAATGCCTTTCTATATAATAGGCTTCCTTAACTACCATAGAGAAAAGTTGGTAGAGACAGCAGACATCAATTTTTTTTTTTAACTTAAATCCAAATTTGGATCCCTTAGCATTTATTGTTTTGGGCGCAAATAGAATTATAAAGTTAGATCCCAGTCCAAGGAACCTATATCTAAAATTTCAAGTGTTTAGACCCAAAATTAGTGGAGGAGTTTGGTAAAGTTCTCAAAGGTCAAATCGTTGAACTTTGACCCCTTTAACAGAAAAATTTCTGGCCGAAAACCGATTAAAAAGATTTTTCCAAATCTCAATACCCGTCATTCCAAATTTGGAGTCTGCATGCCGAAAATTGACAGAGTTATTTGGTAGGGAAATGTACACAGATACAAAGACAGACATCTTACTTATATATATATATATGTGTGTGTGTGTGTGTGTGTGTGTGTGTGTGTGTGTGTGCTGCCTATATACTTTCCAGTTTCTTCTTAGTTTTTTTTCCGGTAAGAATTGCGATAGTCACCTTTGACCCGAGTACTTTCAAATCCGTTCAAATTGGTTGGTTGGTTGTTTTTGTTTTATGGCATATCAACCCTTTTCGGGTTATTTAATGCCGAATCCAAAGATTTTGAAGAACAATTTTTTTGATAGAATATATTTGTTTTTTTTTTAAGTCAGTTTCTATTTACCCCATAGTTGGGACCCTAACAAATACTACCACTCCGGGTCAGAATGGACCTGGGAGCAATGGCAATTAAATGGTGGCTCCACACTTCCCAAAGCCCGCAAGCTGGGGCCTCACCACTGGATATAGTTTAAGGTCATATCCAGGACCCCGTTCAAATTGGAAATGAATAACAGAAAATGTTTTAAGGTATTTGTAGATGTATTTCGCCTATAAATCACGTTATTAATTATTTGATGTTATTCAATCCTCAGGGAAGATTACCAATAATGATTTTAGGTTATTTATACAAGTGATTTTTTAAACTTAAAAAGAAAACTAATAAGTAAACTGTAGAAAGTGACAACCAAAATATATAGCCAGGAATGTTATCATATTATTTAATGAAACTTGCTTAAACGAATACTGCATTTTATATAGCCCTTTTTATTTAAACTGTAAAATTATCTCAGTAATCTGTTTAATGTAGTGTCAGAATATATCTGGTTATTACGGTTGATCATCAGTATACAAAGGAGTCTGTAGCATATTTCCATTGTATGGACGCTTGGTGCGAACGGAAGCCCCACGAACACAGAACAGATACTACGTTTGGATCCTAGCTAGAAAACCAAGGAGGTATATTTTAGCTTCACGTACGGTCCAAAAGCGGCATCATGCTTTTTTACATGGCATCGTCTCTGATCGGACGATCTTATTTTGTAAACAGTTTGCATGGTTGGTTGTTTTACGGCATATCAACCATTTTCAGGTTATTTAATGTCGAATCCAGTGATTTTGATGAAATTTCTTTTGCTAGAACATATATATTTTTTTTCAAGTCGGTTTCTATTTAACCCATAGTTGGAACCCTAACAGGTACTACCAGTCCCAGTCAGAGTGGACCTGGGAGCAATGGCAATTAAGGGGTGGCTCGACACTCCCCAAAACCCGCAAACTGGGGCATTTTCATCAGATATAGTTTAAGGTCATATCCAGGACCATAATAAAAAGGCAGATAGAAGGTACTACATTAAATTAACATCTCTGTATATTAATTTAATGTTCGTAGTCTGTTACCATCTTCTATGTTCTTTTTTAATAAATAGGATCCCCCGATCGAATAATTTATAATATGGAAACTGTGACACACATATGAACGTTAAATGTATTACGGTATTAATATATAGATAATGATAATCAGTTGGCGATAATGATGATGATGATGATGATGACGACGACGACAACTGGTGAATTGACAATGGAAATAAGTTGAATAAAAAGGTTAAGGGAAATGATTTGATAAGACATGGCTGATGAAAAAAGGGAGATAACAAAATGGGGAAAACGCATAAATATAATTGACAATAGAAAACAGGAGAAAAGGATCGTTAATATAAATTAAAATACAACAAAAAACAAAATGACGACGAGGAAGAAAATTGTTGCGATAAAAGGAGAAGAGGAAGGAAAAAAATTATAAAAGGGTGAGAATTTGAGGGAAAATACGAGGACGAAAGCATTAGATGGTAAAAAAGAAAATGAAACAGAAAAAAAATAGAAAGAAAAAAGGGGAAGAAAGAATAAAGAGGGAGAATAAAAAGGGAAAAGATGTAGAAGAAAGAAGCAGAAAAAAGAAGAAAAAAGCAGAAAAAGAAGAAGAAAGCAGAAAAAAGAAAGAAGCAGAAGAAAGCGAAAAAAGAAGAAAGCGAAAAAAAAAGAAAGCGAAAAAAGAAGAAAGCGCGAAAAAGAAAGAAGAAGAAAGCAGGAAAAAGAAGAAGAAAGCTAAAAAAAAAGAAAGAAGCAGAAAGAAGAAGAAAAGCAAAAAAAAAGAAGAAAGAAGCAGAAAGAAGAAGAAGAAAGTAGAAGAAAATGTAGAACAAAGAGGAAGAAAACGAGGAAAAAAACGAGGAAAAACACAAAAAAATGTTAAAAAACTAAGACAAAGAAGTTGGCAAAAAAATGAGGAATAAAGACAAGGCGAGACGAATAGAATATAAAGAACAAATCAGGAAAAAAAAAACGAGTTTGTAAAAGACAATCTAAAAGGCACAGAAGAAAAGAAAATGAAAATTATAAAAATTATAAAAACACTAAGCAAAAATATTTTGAAGAAAATAATGCGGAAATAAAGAGAAAAAAAAGAGAAAAATATGAACATAAAACGTAGAATCATTGCAAGTATAAATAACGAAAAAATACATGAATAATTTTTGAATGACAGAATAAAATGGAATAGAATGAGCAGTTACAGCGCGAGCATCAGAGAGAGAGAGAGAGAGAGAGAGAGAGAGAGAGAGAGAGAGAGAGAGAGTCAGACAGACAGACAAAGATAGACAGAGAGAGAAAGAGAGAGAAAAAGAGAGAAAGAGAGAGAGAGACAGAGAGAGAAATATAGAAAGAGAGAGAAAGAGATAGAAAAGAGACAGAGAGAGAAAAGAGATGCAGAGAGAGAAAAGGAAGAGTAGAGAGAGAAAAGAGAGAGTAGAGAGAGAGAAGAGAGAGAAGAGAGAGAAAAGAGAGAGAAGAGAGAGACACAGAGAGAGAAGAGAGAGACACAGAGAGAGAAGAGAGAGACACAGAGAGAGAAGAGAGAGACACAAAGAGAGAAAGAGAGAGAAAGACGAAAAGAGAAAAGATAGACATATATAGAGAGACATAGACAAACACACAGACAGACAGCGAGGAGGGAAGGGATGAGCGCTTTGAAGACATGGGGTAAAGAGATTAAGAAAGATTTAATTAACCCATCTCTGTTTACTATCTTTCAGAATGAAATCAATAAGGCTTCCGATGCGAGAGAAGGATTTATTCCAGTATTCAATAAACAAATAAATAAAAAAATAAATAAAAAAAGAAATAAAAAAACAAGGAAGGAAATAAATAATTTCAAAGATGGCTAAATCCTTCTCTTACTGAAACACAAAATGACACGGAATTCTTTATATATAACCAATGGATACACATATATTCATATGAAAATCATAGAATTACGTCAGCACTTGAAGTTTTCATCATATTTTTTTATTATCGTAACCGATGAGCTAAGAAAAAAAACATAACTTGAAATGCGCTAAAAGCACGTGTTGTGAATAATGGTACAAATATATATATATATATATATATATATATATATATATATATATATATATATATATATATATATATATATATATATATATATATTATAGCCATGAATTAAACAGCTGCCCTGTTTTTAAATCTCCGAAACAGCTACATGGTAAGAAGCTGATTCCCGTTTTCTATTTACAACATTTTAGTTAAGGTTTTCTCTTTTCATCCTCATGTAGTTAAATTCTGTTTTAAAATTGAAGACTTTTGCGAAATCGGCTTTTGCAAATGCTAAATCTATTTCTATTTAACAATTTTACTAAAGTTTTTTTTTTTCTTCATCCTTATATAAATGAATTCTCTTGGGTCATTATAAACATTTTAAAAGTCGGATTATGTAGGTGCTAAGTCTGCGATAGATTAAAGTTAATATATTTTTTTCCTTCCGGGAATTTAAACTACATTCTTTATTTATTTATTTATTTATTTTTTGGCATTTTTTTTTTATTCAAAGCTTCTTTAGACTATATATATATATATATATATATATATATATATATATATATATATATATATATATATATATAGTATTATTTGTATTCTTCGGACTACTATTCTCATATTCAGTGTCATTCTTGAGAACAGTATTCCGAAAAATCTAAATAATACGAATAACCAATCCTCATCTCAAAATTTCAGAAAAATAAAATACACATTGGTTTTAATTATAGAACGAGTAATATTAAATCGTAGCTATACAATGTTTGCTTCTTTAAGGCTTAAATTATAATCACGCAGAATACATGTTACAATATTTCATTATTTGAGAATCGAGTTATGGTTTAAAAAGTCTCTTTCGTTTTCATTAGTCACAATTTGCAATTTATTCACTAAATCATCAATCTCGTGCTTAGTTCATGTCTATTACTCGCAGCCTCATTCAGAGAACTTGAATGCCCACTAGACACTATCCTCGAGTGTCTAAGGTCTCTCTGTAAAGGGGTTTGTTAGAACAATCTGGCATGAGGATACTTTTTCCATCCCTGACCAAATATTCAACATCACATAGTATTCGCAGCCCAAATAAGATCTCCTAACTACGGCTACCCCACAGCTTTACCGAGGAATGGTGCACCTTCTCCAAATTATATTACGTCAAGTAATAGCACGAAGCTGGATACTCCACCAGACTAGAAAAATTCTTGTCCTGGAATCCAGTAAGACCATGAGACCAACACGAAAGATATACTACATATAAAAATGGTTAATTGGGGAGAGGAAAATTATGTTCTCAATTTCTTTACTAACTCAGTGCTTGAGAGATAAAGAACTTTAATGGAACATTCGAATATCTATGTATCTCATATAGACTTCAAGTGTTAGCCCCAGGTTGTGGGCTCCTTGATTTCTGAGAATTTCGACTGAAGTAAAATAAAACAAAAAAGTGTATAGACGTTACCTTCTGCGCTCTTATTATGTGTAGTCTATTCCGTTCGCTCCTGTCATTATCTTTCTCTTTATTATAAAACATAATTATATAATATACAAGCCTGGGTGCCCGGCGTTTTCCTTATGTTTGGAGGTGTGTGTTGAGCAAAAGAGAAAAAAAAAAGAAAAGAAAAAAGTAGTAATAGGCCGACAGGCTCGAACCCGTACCCCTAAATAGGAAAGGAACGCGAAAAAAAAAAAGGCGTATTTGCCGTTGCGTCCATAACTAAATCAAAAGTGGCAAAGATTTAAATTAAGGCAAATCAATCGAAAAGAGGGGATGACTTTAAAAAATATCGGCGGAAAAGCGACCCCTCCTTTTAGAAAAGTGGCCAGTTGAGGGCGAAGGAATTAATGTTTTTAGCCAATTATCTGATATTTGTCGTCCGAAAGGTCGAGCTTCAAAACGATACCGATTTCCTGCAAATCCCTCGCTTCTGTCGAAAGTTCTAGACATACATACATTTAAACAGACAGGTGACATTATATATATATATATATATATATATATATATGTATATATATATATATATTAGTCGGATTTCGTCGCGGTTTGGTTAATAGAAATTCCTTTGTTCAGGGCGTTTAATCAGTTGGTAGAGTGCTTGCCTTGCATGCAAGAGGCTCGGGTTTCGAATCCTGAGTTCGGATGTGTCAAACTGATGAACCCGAATGAGGGCGAAACTCGAGTCTTGGACTTCCGGTTCTTTGACTGTCATGGCTCTTGTGGGCTGTGACGTTGTTTGGCTGTGGAATTTATTATATACAATCTCTCACATTCTGAGAATCATATATATATGCATTTTATCGAACAAAGGATCTGTTTTAGTACTAGGTTAGTGGTTTAAGGTAGACGTTTTCCTCCCTTTTTTATATATATGAATATACCTATGTGTACACACACACATGCACATATACATATATATATATATATATATATATATATATATATATATATATATATGTGTGATCGTTTATGTATATTCATGTTTATTTAATTTATTTATTTGTTTGTTTTCTATTGTTATTGTTAGTTTTAAAGCTATTTTATATCGCTATCCTAGAGTAAGTTTTATTTTGTGAACACAGTTGTTTGCTATTTCTCGTCTACAGTTTAATAGATTTTGGGGTTCTTTAAAGTACAGGATAGCAAATTTTTCATGGAGGCATAATTTACATGGGTCGTCTAAATGTCTGCACGTGGTAGCTTGTCTTATTATTTTCCATTCGACTACTGGCGAATGTCCGCTTTCTTTGAGTTTCCAGTATTTATTCGCTAGTGTTGTTTTATACGGTGTTTTTTTATTTTTTAATGTACTTTTGTGGTCATAGTATCGGGTTTTGAAATCTAAGGAAGTCATGCCTACGTAATATTTCTTATTATTCGGGTTTTCTTTCGCAAATATTGTTGCTTGATAAACTACGCTTTTTGTTAGACATTTATTTTGGACTAACAAAAACAATAGAAAACAAACAAATTAAATAAACATGAATATACATAAACAATCACACATATATGTATGTATATGTTCATGTATGTGTGTACACATAGGTATATTTATTTATTTATATATATATATATATATATATATATATATATATATATATATATATATATATATATATATATATAACGGTTAACGCACCCGAACATAATACCTATGGTCTGAGGTTCGAATCCTGGAAACAGTCAAGTTATGCTGACGAGGGGTAGTATTTCGAAATGCGCGTGTTCGTAGATTACTTTTAGTTGTGTATTAGGCTGACAGGTGATTTTTGTCAGCCATTTTTCTCTAGCGCTTTCGATCATTGATCGCCGTTATGTATAATTTTGTTGTTTTAAGGGGTCTTTTTCCTTTTGCCTTGTTTTTATATACCTTATCTTGATTTTATTTTGGTTTTCATTTATTGGTGTGATTTTATTTAGTTATTTTGATTTAAGTCGTCTGTTAGAGAAGGAAGGATAAAAAAAGGGTGTGGCGAAGTTTTTCTTTCAGCTATTATTCAATAATATATATATGGGTGGAAAAATGTCTTACGCAAGCACATTATTTTCCTTTGAAAAGTCATGCAGATATTCAAACAAAGTTCAACTCAAAATAACCGATACTTTTCAAATGTGCAATCAATGAAATTAGATGTCAATTTAATATTCGAAACGCAATTTTTTCCGATTCCGATATACCTAAAATGTCCGATTGACTCCGATGAATCGTCCCAACACTAATATATATATATATATATATATATATATATAAGGAAATATAAAGGAAATTACAACTGTAAGTTTAAATTTACAAGCAATGTTATTGTTCGACTAACTACTCTAAAAAAACAATTTACAAAGTCCAAATCCGCGGAGTTTAAAAGAATGCTATTCTTCTCATCAGAGAACAGAAAGAAATCAGCAAATTATATTTGTAGCAATGCTGTTTATGCATTACGTGAAACTGGCATTCATGAGAAGGTTAGCATTCTTTAAACCTCGGTGGATTAAGGACTTTGTAAATTGTTTTTCGAAGTATTCAGTCGAACGATAAATTTTGATTGTAAATTTTAACTTACAGTTTTTAATTGTCTTTCTCTTATAATAAGCTATACTCTCTATTGCATATTGAGCTTTTTTATTCGGTTCAGATTAAATTATATTGGTGTTTATATTAGATTGAAGTTTACCATTGCGTATATCAGGTAAACACTACATCCTTTTGATTTCATTTGTTTTATATATAACGAACGTTGACAAAAACAACAGAGATCACCCGTTTAATTAGTACTTTTCAATTTTTCTGATGATCATTATATTATGTAGATAGAAAGAATTATTATAGGTTCAATATGCAATAACAAGTTGGCCACGGCAGTACTTTTCGTTTTTCCAAGAAGGCATTGTCAGAAGGATGTGTGAATCGATGCCTCCGTTCAGTCTCAAAAGACAAAGAATACCCCCTGTAGGGGCAGTTACGCATGTAATTGTGTGGGAAGAGTTGCGCAATCTCCAACTACACAGCTCTTGAATCGGCACTGCTTGAGCCCAGTGGCAAGGAGAAGGCCAGGACGGCTTGAAACAATGAGGATATAGGCGGAGAGTACATACAGCACCTGGAAGCCACAAATGGTCACCAATCTGATATTGGCCGGACTCATCGTTGCTTAACTTCAGTGATCTGACGGGAACCGATGTGTCAAACGCGATTATGCTGCATGGATGTGTGAATAATGTTTGCAAAGAGGGCTGGTAAGGTTTTTATAGTAGCAGCGGTGAATGCGTGCGAACGCTTTATTCTGTCCGGAGATGGGAGTGCCTAGCTCTGTAGTCAGTACCGAGTCACTTTGAGAACGGGGTTACGACAAGCATTTGAGTGTATTTGGGCTGGAATGAAATGGGAGTTGGCTATAGTCAGGTTTTCGCGTTTTAATATAAACTGTGTCAATTGCTTTATTGCAGATTAATAAAATACCAATAGTTCAGTAAATATACGTCACAAAAAATTAAAATATCATCAAAGCACTACTTTAAGATTAGTTATTTTTTAATATTTTATTCAAATTCATGCAATATTCAAAGTTATAACATTTTATTTATTAAGGAATTTATACTGTCCAGCGCTTTATTGCAGATCTTATAATGCCCCCCTCCAAAAAAAAAAAAAAAAAAAAAAAAAAAAAAAGACGGACGATTGAAAATTATCGAAAAGCAAAGGATTGTTGCTGGACTCGCGGAAGGATTGTCTCTCTAACATTTAGCCAAGGAGTTGGAAAGGGATCCGAGAACCTTGGCTTCATTTGTGAACAACCCCAGCACCAAGGATAATGGAAGTGGAAAGATCGTGATATTCTGGAAGATTTGTAGGGAAGTCAATCGAAACTCAAACAACACCAGTGCTTCTCTTTTTGTAAGAACTGAAATCAAGATCCAGGCAGGCCCGGTGCAATGTGTTGAATGAGATGGCAAGGAACATCAAACCTCTTCCAATGCCTCCATTGAGCAAACGACGTAGGGGAAAACGAATGGTTTAGGCAGAGACTTACATGAGAATGAAATTCCCACGTATGAGGCCAGTGCTACACTTGGCAGTCCAGATGGATGGATCAAAGTTTGGAATCCGAACGGAACTCCGACCCTTACGGAGTTTATCGCCAACAAGGAGGTGAAGGCATCATGTTTTGAACGAGATTAATTGGAGATAAGTTGGTTGGACCATTCGAATGCCAGAGGGTATAAATCTTATTAGCAATGCGTACACAGCCTTTTTGGATAATCATTTGTCGCCATGGCTAGATGGCCTACCAATGTCATGTCGCATTCAGATGATTTTTATGCATGACAATGCACCATCCCATTCTGCTAGGGCGACTGCAACCTTCCTGGAATAGCTTCGTTAGATAAACCTTCAGGATCTGGCCACCGTGTTCAACAGACCTTAACCTCATTATACATCTCTGATCAATATTGAAAAGAGGAGTTTATGAGGTAGGAGAGCAATTTACTTCAAAAGGATGCCCTTGACTTCCTCATGGACAAATGGTTGTTTAAAGTTATTTAAAAAAAATGGTGGATATGTCGATCAATAATTCATTTATTTAATGATTAGCATGTAAGATATGCTTTTATTGTTCTTCTTTGACAGAAAAATTGAACAAAAAGTAAAGTTTTTATGATTAGACATTGTATTTTTGCCATAAAACAATATTTAAGTGACCTGAAATAAAGGTATGGACAGTGGAAATTCCTTGATAAAGAATAAAATATCATAATTTCGTGAATATCGCATAAATTATTTAAAAAAAGAAGAAGGTAAATAACTAACGTTACAGCAGTTCTTTTGACACAATTTTAGTTTTTTTGTGTCGTATATTTAGTGAAATATTGATATTTTACTAATCTGCAATAAAGCGACTGACAGTTTATATAGCCTGAAGTATTTTTAACTTCTAAATGTTAGTTTCCTTGTGTATTATTTGTGTGTTTCTGACTAGAATTTCTCCAACTTCAGAAGTGGGAGTAGTTTTTTTTTAATGTTGTAATATTGCGTTAGACTGTGTATTATGCATGCTGAGATGACGTGATAGGTTGGTCGTTGTGTAACCAACGTAACTGTTAATTTTATTGTTGTTATAGGAGTTGCACTCTCCCAAGAGGCATTTGAACTTATAAATGACGTTAATAACTTCTAGTGGTTTGAGGGCAGAGGTGCATTTTTATTTTTTTTTACTAGATGTTAGGTTTAAATTTTTTATGATATATAATGACGAAACGTATCTATGGATAATATTTTTATGGCTATATATATATATATATATATATATATATATATATATATATATATATATAGAGAGAGAGAGAGAGAGAGAGAGAGATTCATATCCCGTGGGGAGAAATGGCAGAATAAAAGTGAGAGATTTATTTTGGATGAGTAAGCTTTGATAACGATGACCGTAAATGAAAACGGGAGAAAAAGAGGAAGAGCGAGTGAGACAGAAAGAGAGAAAGGGAGAGAGAGCGAGAGAAAGAAAGAGACCAAGAGAAAGAGGAAGAGAGAGAGAGAGAGAGAGAGGGGGGGGGGAAGAAAGAGAAATAGAAGCAGAAAGATAAGATAAAAGAAGGGCGTGTCATGGGTTCTAGTTGACCATGACTCAATGTTAGGTTAGAGTAGATTGAGCACCTCAGACTTTAACAGTAAGAAGAGTGACACAGAAAGGCGAAAGAGAGAGAGAGAGAGAGAGAGAGAAAGAGAGAGAGAGAGTAATAAAGAAAGTAAGAGAGAGAGAGATAAAGAGAAAGAGAGGTAGAAAAGTGATGTAGGGTATTTGGAAAGGCAGCCCAACCCACTTCTTGATATCAACTCTTAAAAGGTAATTAATCATTCATGGGTCAGAGGTCATCGTTACTCAATAAAGACAATGACAATGGTAGATTACTTTGGATGAATTACATTGGGGATGTTGGAAAGGGTAGTCGCCGAGGTGACAACAGTCCCAGGGCTGTTTATTCAGATTAGCATCCCTTACGCCTAAGTTCTATCCGTCTTTTTTGTCGGGCACTACCCATTACGATTGCTGGTCTTGTACAGAACGAAAGTAAAAAATGGCTTAGTTGAAATAAAAAAAATAATCAAAAACAAGAAAGCACCAAAAACAACATTTAACAAGGCCATCCATCGAGAAAGGCCAATACTCAAACCGATTGCTTTAGAAAACATTTGTCTAGAACGTTAGAGTGAAAGCGCGTATTAAATAAGGTTTTATGAACTGAAAAATTAAACTTTCATCCTTGGATTAACATCATTTGATTATTTTAAAATTACGAGAGTCGTTCCAAAAAGTAAAACCGCCTATTATTCTAACCCGAAAAAGTTTAAGAATGTCGAAGACAAGTGTAGTACCATAAAAACGAGTGACATTTTGTGCTCAAAAATTTTTTTTTTTTTTTTTACATAATCACCACCGTCCTTAATGCTGTTTTGTCAGCGATGAACGATGGCTGTGCATGAGCGCCTGGAGCGAGCTTTATCACAAAATAGTCATTCTAAAAGTAAAGCACCTTGTGTTTTTTTTTAAATGGAAAGTTGAAGAGCTACGAAGACGGGTGTGCTATCATTAAAACGAATAACTTCTTGTGTATCAAAATTCATTTTTCTTCATAGTCACCACGATTCTCAATGCACCTTTGCCAGCGATAAGCGATGACTTGCCGTTCGAAGCGCGCTTTGTCATAAGAGGGTCTTCCAAAAGTAAAGCCTCCCTTTTTTTTTTAAACTAAAAATGTTAAAAAGCTACGAAGACTGGTTTGAGATCACCAAAACGAGCGACTTTTGTGTTCCAGAATTTAGTTTTCTACATAGCCATCACCATTCACAATGCACCTTTGTCAGTAATTTAATGATACGTCTCTATTTTTGACGCACATCAATGACAGGGGAAGCTTTCTTTAATCCTACGATGTCAATATCTACAACATATACATGAAACTTTCAGGCCATGAATTCCTAAGTTCAGTCATCAATGCAATTCGCAATCCTCTCTGATTACATGTTTCCTATTTACTTGCCTCCCAACGAGGGCAGAGTTAGACACTAAGTCGGTTTTTAATGTGAAGAAAACCCAGCTCCCCAAAAAGGGGCACTCTGGATAGGAACAAAAATAAAAATTGTTTCAGTCATGAAGGATTTGTTTCGTGCGCGTGTTATAGTCATCTGCAGACTCAGCAGCTTTGGAATTGTAATGTTTCAACAATTCAGAATGCTCCTCTGCCTGGAAGCGGATGTTGACCATATCAAAAAAGTCGACCTCCTGTTTCATTTTACATTCCTCGTGGAACCACTGGAACCAAGAATATTTGTGTATTCCGATATACGAATGGAAAAGATGGCGACATGGTTTCGAAACGCAAGAGGACCAGAAATTAAATAGTTAAAAGACGTTATTAATGTTTTTAGCATGTTATAATCTTTGTTGAACACATGAGAGAGAGAGAGAGAGAGAGAGAGAGAGAGAGAGAGAGAGAGTAGGGGCCTTTTGAAGACTGTTATAGGGCGCCAAAAACCTGCGAGCCCTGGCAAGGTTTTCAGTAATAGTCATACTCCACTTTAAATTCGACTTTGCGTTACACTTTGCCATCGTTGTTCGGGATTCAAACCATAAAAGCTAGATTGATAGGCGTACATATAACTAGAAGGCAGCGAGAGAGGGAGAGAGAGAGAGACAGAGGGAGAGGGGAGAGAGAGGGGGAGAGAGAAGAGAGAGAGGGAGAGAGAGAGAGAGAGAGGAGTAGGTTGAACAATTATTGGTGATAAAAGAAAGAAAAAGAGTAGTAAATAAAAGTGTGGAAAAGAAAAAAAAGAAACACAGGAAAGAAAAGATAGATAGATAAAGATGAAGCATAAAAGGAAAAGGTTTAAGAAGAGAAAGAGAAAGAATGGGGGGAAAAGAAGTGTTGCGCTGTGTAACAAAAAAGAAAGAAGACAGAGAGAGAGAGAGAGAGAGAGGGGGGAGAGAGAGAGGGGGAAGGGGAGAGGGACTAGAAGTGAAGAAAGATATGGTACATGATAAGCCCGTGGGTGTCAACCCCCCCCGAGAGATGCGGTCAATCCCAACTGGTTCGATAATGCGTTGGGGATACTGTAAAAAAATAAATAAATAAATAGGGCTGATAAACTCTGGGCGAATCGATCAAATATTGAGGGCCCCAAACTGACAGGAATCAAAATTAATGAGATAACGACATATGATTGGCATACTACGCGCTAAATCTTCAAGACAATCGCAGAAAAGTGGTTCAGCTTCAATGGAGGGTCACTGGAGCTTTCTTTATGTATTGTATCTCGTATTGTTAATGTCTTTTTATGACCAATATCTCAAGCGTTCTTCGTGATAGATTTGATGCAATTTTACGCAAGAGTTTTGCAGCCTTTGAGAGTTTACAATAGAAATCGTCGAGATGTGTACATTACCTGCTATTCATCGACCCGGTAGATCTCGGGAAAAGTCCAAATCAGAAAAACGGAGGTGTTTATGACATCGGTTGAATACAAGAACATACGACATAATTCCACAAACGGACAAAAATGAATATCGAGCAAAGCAAAGGCAAATAGAGTCTAATACTGACTTTTGGACCAAAACATCGAGAAGAAATAAGGAAAAACAGTGGGATTTTCTCTCTTAGTGTAAATGCAGTTTTTCTTAAGATGACATAAAATAGTGCAGAATTGTTCTATTCAGGATTACATTGTACCAACTATAAGACAGGAAATCTTTTAATACATACATACATACATACATACATACATATATATATATATATATATATATATATATATATGCGTATATGTATACCTGTGTGTATCGGTATATGTATGTATATATTTGAATATGTGCATATATACGTTATATATATATACATATATTACAATAAAAATACGAGCATGAAAAGTAATATGGTTAAGCTTAAACATGGAAAAGTAAAGGACTAGTTGTCAAAATTGGAAAGGAAAGGACAAGATATTCTAGTAAAAAATATAATAAATGCATAACTTAAAATATTGCAGCATTAAGAATTGATTATATAATGTTATAAATTGAATTAAAAAAATTCTTAATGCTAAAATCGTAAAAATATGTAAGGCGGTGAGCGACGCCTTTTATGACTGGTTTCCGTAGCAATCATGTCGCTTAAGGACTACCGTTGCTACTAATTCACTGCCGTCTCGAAAGAGAAGTAACAAATGAAACAGAGAGAATGAACGCATGAAAAGGAGATAATTCGGGGAGATTTTATTGCAAGCAGACGAGTGCCGTACATTGTTATTACATATGTGTAATATGTGGGGCAAAAAGTAAGACTGACATTAAACAAAGAACAAGTGAATTTATTGGAAGCCTGGAAAAATCATGGATTACAATAGAAGAATTTTTTAAAATTACATTTAAAACATTATATAATCACTTCTTAATGATGCGATATGATTTAGTTATAAATTTATATTTTTTACTAGAATATCTTGTCCTTTTCTTTTCCATCTTTAAGCTTAACTATACTACTTTTCATGCTCGCATTTTTCTATCGTAATATATATATATATATATATATATATATATATATATATACATACATATATATGTGTGTGTATATACACACGTATGTACATACATATATACACATATTTAAATATACACATAGATATGTATACATATACAGATACACACGTATATATATACACACACACATACTCAAACACATACATATATACTCACACACACGCATACATATATACTCATACACACGCATGCATATATACTCATACACACGCACGCATATATACTCATACACACGCACGCATATGTACTCATACACACACACATATATATACTCATACACACACACATATATATACTCATACACACACACATATATACTCATACACACACACACATATATACTCATACACACACACACATATATACTCATACACACACACACATATATACTCATACACACACACATATATACTCATACACACACACACATACTCATACACACACACACATATATACTCATACACACACACACACATATATACTCATACACACACACATATATACTCATACACACACACATATATACTCATACACACACACACATATATACTCATACACACACACACACATATACTCATACACACACACATATACTCATACACACACACACATACTCATACACACACACACACACACACATACTCATACACACACACATATACTCATACACACACACACATACTCATACACACACACACACACACACATATATATATATATATATATATATATATATATATATATATATATATATGCATGTATTTATATATGGAAATATTTCCCCTTCCATGGCTGGTGCAAAAGAATCTTGAAAAGAACAGTTCTGCACTATTTTAATGTCGTCTTAAGAAAAAAAAAAATCAAGATATAATGCTAGTAAATTTTATTTCTAGAATCTCTATTCTAATTCTAGTAAACATCTAATTGATTGACGAACATGTCTACAGGTTGGAGCTTAAGCTGAAGGAGTGCTAAGAAGAAATTGCATTTCAGGGAATCTTGCTTCATTGGTGTCAAATTATTATGGAGTAAATTCAATGCAAATGTGGTATATTTCAATTGAACCTCCCCCCCCCAATTAAAACTCCTTCAAATACTTCAAAAGAAATGTAAACTTGTAAAATATTTTTAATTAATTTCTAATAACTGTGGCTAAAATTAAAACACACACACACACACACACACACACACACACGCACACACACGCACACACACATTAGAGGTATCTTATTTTTCACGGAGAGCTTATTATCCCCTCTTTTTACCCGGTTTGTGTCAAAAATGAAGTTCTATGTAGCCTACATAATCACCATTTGTCTAGTCTAAAATTTATGATGATCGGTTAATTAGTTTAGAAACGAATCCTATACCTGAATTATCTACAGATTATGACTTGTGTTATCTTCCTTTCTAAATTTCTTCGAAAATAATCCCAGCAACCGCTAAAACGGCTGTGTGCATTTTCTGCCCTGTCTCCTGTCACTCGACCCGGTTCTTTTTTTTTTTTTTTTTTTTTTGCATTATTCGCCATTCAGAAGAGAGACTTTCCTTTCCACTGTCATTCGTTTTCGCTGGCTGAATACGAATTTCTTCTACTGCTCCGGCGGCTTTTGTCCTCATCATCGTCATCATCGTCGACGTGATGGCGGTTAAGTGATGAACGGCACGGACTGATAACTCACTATGTCTGTCTGTCTCCATATTTACAAACTATCTCTATCGAAATGAAAGTCGCAGAGCGGCGTTAGGGGCCCACAATTGATTGGATTTTTTTATGGACCGTCCTTTTATGAGGCTTTAGCAGGTTAAAATAGTTTTTAAGGGTCCAAAAAAGGGGCCAATATTTAAAAAAAATCGTTATACGTTTTGTACATTCATCTTAGTTTATTCTTAATCAGATCATATATGTGTCACGTTGGTACAGTGGTAACGTCATCAGCTTTGAATGTTATGATTTTGCTTTCGGTTTCGATTCTAGCTGGTGACACTTAAATATTATTATTTTTTTTTACTTTTGAAACCATGACTATAATAATATATACTAAATCTGGATAAATTAAAATATATTTAAGCGTATTTTACGACCAGGCAAAGCCGGGTGTCCCTTTTTCACTAGCTACTGATAATAGCCAGTGATGTTCTTTAAGTTTGAGTGACAGCCACTTCCAAGATTTTCAGTACTTGCCACGTCGTTCGATAACTATTGTAAATGACTTTGCGTCATTGCAACAACTGTTTGCTATTGATTTCTCGTTGACAACAAGCACTTGTTATTGCTACTGGACAATCTCTGATATTAATAGTTAGTTGTGTGAATAAATAATTATCACAGCAATAACAGCACTGATTAGTCACAGAATTTTCGACAAATTAACAATAAAATCATTGATTGAACATCACAAGAAATTAAGGGAATTGAACTTGCTAGACCTGTTATAAAGCATGTCACACTCCTAAAAACAATATGACATCAACTTAGACTATTGCCACAAAAAATAACTGTATAAACTCAAGGAGCTTAGAAAGACAGAAGTAGATCACCAACCAGATCTCCACTGGAAGAATGTAGAGAGTACTGGGACCGTGGGAAGACTTTTTTTTACACCGAAATCCTAGAAATGTCCTTCGTTACCAAACTTACTCTTCTACCTACCTGGACAAGTTTTTTGTGTTTTAACTTATTTTAAAGGGTGTTTTTTTTTTACTTAGAGAGCTTTGATGTTCTATCTCTATTTTGTTTAAGTTTCGATTTTTGAGCGATTATCAAGGTTTGCCATGGCAGTCAGTAGTCATCTGTTTTTGTTCTACCTCAACAGACTTGGCATTACTTTTGTATCCAAGAGAGAGAGAGAGAGAGAGTGGGGGGAGAGAGAGGGAGAGAAAGGGAGAAAAAGAGAAAGGAAGGGAGAAAGAGAGAGAGAAAGAGAATAGAGGAGGATGGAGAAAAGGAAACGTCTTGTTTGTGTATGATTACGAACCCCTTATATAGTGCCAATGTGGACACCAACAGTCTGACAACTATAGCGCATGAAACAAGAAAGAACATAAGTAGTTAGGATAATATTAAAAAAGGTGGGGTGGGATAAAATAATGTTCCTATTTACAATGCCTCCCCAGGGGACAGCGTTAGACACCAGGGTTGTTTTTTAATGCGGAGAAAAGGAACAAAAATAAAAATTGTCTGAGTCGTGAAGGATTTCCCCTCCACTGACAGAGAACAAGAAATTGAAGTGCAGCCTCTGAAGAACAGGTACTACACTTTGAGGTATTTATTTGCTCTCCTACTGAGCAAATTAGGCACAAGGCCGATTTTTAAAGTGAGGAGTGAAGAGGAAATGGGGACCAACTCCCCGGGGAGTAGCGGAGCTGGATAGTGACAATTGGTATGAAGGGTTGTCCCTACATTGACCAAGGTCTTATATGTGGGGTGCTCCCACATAGGGTCTTTGCTTGCAGTATCTGCCGGAACAGATGGTATTTATTTGCTCCCCCACCGAGCAAATTAGGCACAAGGCCGATTTTTAATGTGAGGAGTGAAGGGGAAATGGGGACCAACTCCCCGGGGAGGAGGGGAGCTGGATGGTGACAATTGGTATGAAGGGTTGCCCCCACATTGACCAAGGTCTTATATGTGGGGTCGCCCCCACATATGGTCTTTGCTTGCAGTATCTGCCGGAACAGATACTACACTTTGATCAACGAACAACAAGAATGTAAACGGCTGAAATATTAAGGATAACTCTTGAATTTGGAAACTAATATACATGAGTTAGAAACGATAACCGGACATAATAGTAACCACAACATAACCGGACATAATAGTAACCATAATAGAAGTAAAACCAAAAGAGAGAGGAACATGGCCTGGAATCAAGGGAACTGAAACTATCTAATTTTAAGTTAACCTCCCCCTCACCAAAATAAATGTAGTGTTGCATCGACTAGCATCACACCAAATAGTTCAGAAGGGTCGAGGAGGATGGACAGATCGAGGAGAGAATGCACTAACCAAACGTCCATTGAATGAGAGCAAAGAGGACTGAGACCTTCAGGAGGCCTATTTCCACTCAAATTACAGTTAAACCCATGGTCGTTACCAGCAACAGGTCAGTGCAAAACGGTTGCTGCGATAACGCAAATTCATATGCAAGATTATCGAAAAAGGTAGAGTACTAGAAGTTTGGAGGAACTTGTCACTCAGACTCCAGTGAATAACCCATGTTGTTGACAGAGAAATTGTTAATGGTGGCCTTTGTGAGAATGTCTAGTGACTACTACTACTACTACTACTACTACTACTACTACTACTACTAATAATAATAATAATAATCACCCAGGAATTCAAGAAAATTAAAACTCCTCAGAAATCCAATAATGTGATTCCTTCAAAAATGGATGACACTATTTTCAGCTCTGCACAAGATTGTATTTAAACCTCGAGGAGGATAAAAAGGCTTAAGAAGTTGAACATGACTCAGATTTTTACTGCTTAGAGTACTGGAATATTGGGAAGCTTATTCTCACTGAAATTTTATCGAAAAAAATGAAAGTCGTTATCAACGAGAAATCAGTGGTAAGCGGCTGTTTTTCTAGCGTAACATTATTGTAATAAGAAATGCCGTTGCACTTAGTTATATTTGTTAGTTAAATTATATTAGTTAAGTAATGTTGAACCTGGTTGGTATAAGATGGGTGATCATTTGGGAATACTAGGCGCTGTATGCGCTCTCTTCATTTGTTTCCAGTCGTCCTATACAAACACTTCACTTGCCACTGGTATTTAACAATGTAGACTCAGGAGAGGCGTAATTAGAGATAGCACACCTGCCACAAAAAAAAAAAAAAATCCATGCGCAGGTACTTCTTCATGAGTATCCATAGTTTGTCAAAGACTGAAGGATCCTTTATTATTTGTATAAATAATTTAGGTAAAATAATTAAGAGTCACTCGATATGAAAGCATAATAATAGAAACAATACACATGATAATAGTAACGACAGAAATTATTGCAATTGTAGAGATAGGAAGGTTTGCCCGTTATATGAAAATTGATTAACAAAATGTATAGCACATTTAAAAATGTGTCCTCAGCAAATAATTATAGTCTCGAAAAATATAACATTGAAAGTAGTTGTAATGATTTGTATATTAGATATAGAGACCATAAAAAATCATTTTATAACCCAAATAAGAGACGGAAGACCTCAACTGTCTCTTTAAGAAAATAATATCGTACCTATAATAAGATGGAGTATCGTAAAAACAACTTTAGAAATATTTGTTGCGGAAGGAGGAATGTTCTACTAAAAAATCTCTGATTGTAAATAGCTGAAGAGAACAACAATATTATTGATCGGTTCACCGAAAATTTGTACATGATAATCATCTTCCTTATACATAACGCTATCTTGTTGGATTTTCCATATTAAAATAAATACAGAAAAACATCGATATTTGATTCTGTCTAGCAAAAATATCTTAATTATATTTTTACAGCACAATATTTACACTAGAAAAAGTATAATTCACTGTAGATTCTTTCAGAAAATAATTATTTCGGCAAGGAAAATTATTATAATGGTTAGTTGATTTTTTTACGGCATATCAACTCTTTTCGGGTTATTTAATGCCGAATCCAAAGATTTTGAAGACAATTTTTTTAATAGAATATATTTGTTGTTTTCAAGTCGGTTTCTATTTAACCGATAGTTGGGACCCTAACAGGTACTACTACTCCGGGTCAGATTGGACCTGGGAGCAATGGTAATTAAAGGGTGGCTCCACACACCCCAAAGCCCGCAAGCTGGGGCCTCACAATTGGATAGTGTTTAAGGTCATATCCAGGACCAGATTATAATGGAGACAATATTAAATGATGATTTATAAGGCTGTAAATGATAATGAATCCTACTTCAATTTAAAGGTAAGAATTAGAGGGTTTTTTTTACCATCTCTTCATGAATTACGGAAACCTGTAAATCAAAAAAATAAGCTACGCTAATATTAATAAATCCCGGGCTACGCCTCGTAATATACCTAGTATATAAATTCCGTAGGCCCTACTGCTCTATGAATAGGACAATAGATATATATTTTTTTAAATCTATAAGACAATATACAATACTACACCCTTTTTTTTAAATTTATTTTTTATTGCATTTTCACTCCAAACAAGACACAGCGCCACTTTGACGTAAAGAGCTACTATCTGGAACATAATTTGCAGGGATACTATATAGGGAGTTGAGCAGCAAGATGTCTCTTTACATTATACTTGAATTTCTGCATGTCAATACAGTCAAGAAATCAGGGACCTGAAAGGGAATTCCAAATGTAGCAGTGTGAGGGAAGAAACTATTAGAGTACAGTAGAACCCCGGTATACGGTATTAAAAAATTAATAACAAAATACAGTACAGTATATAAATAATACACATGTATATAATCAAATAACATTATAAATAACACTGTAACCCGGGGCCGGAAAACATGTCATTCTACATCGTAACCTAAAAAAAAAAAAAAAAAAAAAAAAAGTATCCTGGGGCCACCGTCTCCTGGGGTTATAATGTAGAAGACCTAACATCTAGGGATCTCTATTATGTAGGGGTGGAATTTTGCTGCTTGTCGAGTTTGTCGGGGGTATTTACGTCCGGAGGGTACAAGGGCTTGTAGTGCTTCAAAGGACCTACCATTAAAATAGTTGTAAAACAGTAGAGCGATGCAACATTTCGTCGATGGTACAGAGGTTGAGTCTTAGTTGACAGTGCGGGACCTGTTAGGTTGGTCTTTTTTGTAACTCTCTAAGACTGAGAGAGAAAGTCTTAAAGTATTAAGCCACTAACTTATTGCCCGAAAGAGCAATGTAAATTCGCGTGAACAGATTTGCCCGTTTTTAATGTGTGTAAATTTTATCTTGATTTCTAAAATATATCATATGTATCCAGCGTCCTATTTTTTTTTTTACACAGTGATCACCACTTATCAAGGCCCGGAAGCCACTCAAGGATAAGGGTTATTGCAAGTACATTACGTTACTGTGGAGATTTGATGAAGTGTTTACTTAAGAGGGCGGTTCATTAGGAATTTGTTAACATTGGACTTGAACACATTAAAGTTGTAGTCCGGTGAGAAGCAGGCAGACGGAACAGAGTTCCACAGGCGTGCACTTCTAAGAAAGAAGCGTTGTTCATGGAATCCACGTTTTGATTTAGGCACAGATATAGAGTGGGGGAAATTTTTCACAGTGGATTCAGCTAGACGGGTGTTTTCGTGAAAGATTGGCGAGGGGGGGACCAGAGATTGGAGTTCAGACAGCACCTGCTATGGAAATAACGATAAAACAAGGATATGCTCGCACCGTCTTTTCTGTGGGAGAGAGGTTGCAGGGTAGAGAAAAGGGCATCCCCCACTAAGCCACGAAGTCTATTTTGTACTCTTTCAAGGCAGGATAGGCTGTTTTTAGCAGCTCCTGCCCAGATATGGCAGCAGTATTCCATCCTTGGACGTACTTGGCTTTTATATAGATAGAGAATTTCATCAATAGTAAGATATCTTCTGGAGCGGTTTATTTATTATTTATTACATTTATTACATTTTCTGAATAAGATAAGACAACTAGATTCGATTTTAAAATTAACCAGGAAGGAGGCCCGACGTTGCCCAGGAATGAATGAGAAACAACGAATGTTTTACCTCCTCCATATTTCATTGCAATCGAAATCGGTAAATCGACCATTTTTCAATCTTTCCGGCAGTGACTTAGTCCACAAAACATTGTAGCTAATATTGCACTGTAGAGAACCTATCGTTGATATTTTAAAATTATTTTATATAATGGCTTGAATTAAAGTTTAAAATGCAAATATGAAGTATCATGGTTCAATTGTGTCCTATAAGAAACATAAATTTCGAACGCGCCCCTGCCATATGCCATATCAAAGAATCTACTGCTGATTTTATATGCCGGGCCTTTCTACTTGTGCGGTGATAATGCCATGAATTAAAGTTTAAATGCAAAAGTCAAGTAATAAATTGTGTTCTAAACAAACACTTATTTCGAACGCACCCCCCCCCGTCATATCAAAGGGCCTACTGTTGATTTTATATGCTTTCTGCTTGTACGGCAATAAAACTTCTCAAATGCACTAATGATGATAGGTTGTTTACGGCGTTATCTTTTAGTCAAAAGGAGCGGACGAATTGGACTTTTTCGATTATCGATATTTATTGGAGATATTCTGATACAAAACACTGCCGGGCATGTAAAATACATTTCTATGAAAAAAAAAAAAAAAAAAAAAAAATCGGCACAGGCGTTTAAGAGTCCATAGGGAACGAACTCACACGCACAATTCATTTTATGTAGTAGCAGAGATAAGCATTATAGAATTAATCTCTCTGGTTTCTTCTCTCTGTATGCATTCATGTGTATATTCACGACTTTTGTTTAGTTTTTCTATTTATTTTTGATAGATGTCATCTCGGTTTTATTTTTTCATTTCTGGTTCGGACGAAAATAAAATTAGAAAGAAAATAATTAAAGACGAATGGAAGTAAATAATGGATAAACCAATTAATTAAATTTTAAATCGCTGAAGAAAAACAAAAAAAAATCTTGAAATATGGATTCACTGTCACAGGGGTTTAGAAAAGATCCAATTAAAGAAGGCCATCTGAGATTTGACGATTTATATTTAAAATAAAAATTATAAAAGTAAAAAAAAAATTATAAAAGTAAACAAAAACAATTATAAAAGTAAACAAAAAAGGGCATCTGAGATTTGACGATTTATATTTTTTTTAAAATTATCAAAGTAAAAACAAATTATAAAAGTAAAAAAAAATTATAAAAGTAAAAAAAAAATATAAAAGTAAAAAAAAGAAAAAGAAAAAGTAAGAAAATAAATAACGGACACGCACGTAAAACTGTAAAAATCGAAAAATCATTTGAGTCAAAAAAAAAAAAAAAAATGAAAGCAACAAAAAGCTAAAAAAAAAAAAAAAAATTTTAATCCAAAACACACGCAACTTGAAAAAAAAATAATTAAAAACAGCAGCAAAAAAGTATTTAAAAAAAATGTTGCCGTTTTGTCGGGAGAGGTTCACAATTCTTCACACACGTGATTCTTAGAAGATGACACTAAATTTATCGCTATAAGAAAGAAATAAAGACAACTCTAGTACTACTACTACTAATAATAATAATAATAATAACACTTTTACCCTTCTAACAACTATTGGATCTAATTCTTCATTCTGAAATAACGGCAATAATGGGACGTTCTTTCTTTCTTATTCTTACGCAGAGTTTTCTTATATTCCCATCTGTCTGTATTTATCCCTACTCTCCTTTTTTTCGCGGGGTTCGGAGTTGGGCTCCGACTAAGAACAAATAACCCAGTCCGTTGGCTGACTTCCTTCGCTTCGTGATTTCCCTTCGTAAATTTCCGTCCGTTTTTGTCCCTCCTCCTCCCGCATCCATCGAATCCCTAACTCTTTACTTCCCCTCCTACCTGTCATCCGCCTCCCTTCCAGCCAATTTTCACTTTTTGCTCTCCCTTTCTTTTGCACCCTCCCATTTTCTCACAACCACCATGGTCATCACGTATTCTCTTTACTACGCCCATCTACTTCATTACACATGCCCATCTTCCTCTCTATCTTCATCTTACTAAAACTCTACCTATCCGCTGTCTTCGCATTTTTAAGTCTATTTCCCCTCCTTGGATTGTAACTTGAGCAGCGTGCAGTGTAACATTTGTTTTTCGTTTTAATTTTGTTTATTGGCACCATATTTTATACGGGTTTACAGTTTGGTATTTAATTGTTTTACGAAAGTTGTCTTTTTTTTTTTTTTTTTGCAACTATTAAATTTTATGTAAATAGCAGTAGTAGAAAATGAAAGAATTACTGGCTGTCCCGGCACGGGGCAGCCCGGGATTTATTAATGTCATTTTAGTTTTAATTTCTAATTTTTAAAATTATAATGAAAAATAACTTTGTTTAAGTTACGAAGAGATAGAAGCAAAGCTGGACAGGTAAGGGAGATCACTCATAATTTTACCTTTCAGTCAATATAAAAAAATATCTCCATTGAACTTACCAACAAGTGTATAAACACTTATACACTCGTCAGGAACCTAGGCTCCACTCGTCCGCTGATAAACCTATTTGTACCTTAGTACTTGTAGATATGGTCTATTAATTTAAAACGCAGTCACATATCCACTTATTACTTTAATATGAGTGGAGATAGAGAGACAGAGTGATGGAGAGCAAAAGACAGAGAGAGAGAGAGAGAAAGAGAGAGAAAAAGAGAGACAATAAGAGAGAGAGAGAAAGAGAGAGAGAAAGTGGGAGAGAGAGAAAGAGGAGCGGGAGAGAAAGAGGGAGAGAGAGAAAGAGGGAGAGAGAGAGAAAGAGGGAGAGAGAGAGAAAGAGGGAGAGAGAGAGAAAGAGGGAGAGAGAGAGAGAAAGAGGGAAAGAGAGAAAGAGGGAAAGAGAGAGAGAGAAAGAGGGAAAGAGAGAGAGAAAGAGGGAAAGAGACAGAGAAGGAAAAAGACAGAGAAGGAAAGAGGGTAGACAGATAGAATGATAGCCTATCCCGGTACATTTAACTGAATTTTGCGTTCCCTATTGAGGAAAACAACACGGACCCATTTTGACTGCTTGAAGTCTCGTTAACCAAAAGGCCTACATTCTCCACCCAAAAGTCACGCAGTCTCGTCGACTTCCGTTCTAGTTTTACCTCTGATCATTAATGTTATTCAAACCTTTTCTTTTCAAACAAATACCATCAGTATAGAACGCATTCTGAGCTTTATAGATCATTATTTAAAATTAACTCCATTCTAACAATCTTCCATGTCGGAATATTATTTTTCGGAAAAATATATTACACACTCTCCTTACTACGACCAGCTACTTCATTACACATGTCCATCTACCTTGCAGTTTTAATGTTACTAAAATCTTACCCATGAACTCAGTTTTAAGTCTTTGCTTTCTTTCCCATCTTTTAATCCCTCGCCAAATGTTAACTAGAGCAACCTGCAATCTAAAATTTAAAAACTATATTTATTGCCACCGTATTTTATACGGGTTTACAGTTTGGCATCTGTTTTACGAAATTTTTATGTTTTTAAACTATTAAATTTTTCTTATATGAGCAGAAAAAAAATTTACTGGCTATCCCGGTCCGACACAGTCCGGGATTAATTAATGTCATATTAGTTTAAATTTTAAAATAATAATAAAAATTATTGTATATTATTACATTTTATTTTATTTATTTTTCATCTCAAGGGATCCCCCCCCCCCGCACAAAAAATAAATAAAACAAGTAATATATAATACAATTCGGTACGGATCCGACAGTGAAAGACCAGGTAAAAAACACACACAACTGGATTTATAAAACCATAACACCCAACCTTGATCGTTCCTTGAGGCCCGTGGCGGAGTAGGTAGAAGGGTTGATTCTACGTTCCAAGTGAGAATTGTCTGAAGATAGCGGTTTTAATCCTAACTAAAGCAGGCCAGAGGATTAGTTGGCCAAAATGTAGTGAGACGACAACTATGGAAGGCAGTAATTACTTGATGCAAAAAAAAAATGAATAATTCAGTTTTAGTCACAAAGAGATGGAAATATGACTCGACATGTAAACTAAATCACATTTCATCTCTAAATTGATGTATGAATTATCTCTTTTACTTATCGTAGTATGTACGTATAAGCCATACGCTCGTAGGGAATCCATATTCCTTCTGTCTGTTGGTAAACCTATTTGTACGATGCTTACGAAAATAGTTTATTAAAAAGCAAGGAATAGTCACAGAAAATATCAGATAGAGACATTTCTTTCGCACGCACCCTGGAGAGAGAAAGGAGGGAGAAAGAGAGAAGGGAAGACAGAGAGAAGGGAATGGAGAAGGAAAGAGAGGGAGACGGGAAGAGAGAGAGAGAAGGGGATAGAGAGGGAGAAGGGGAGAAAGAGGAAGAAGGGGGAAAAGATGAAAAAGGAGGAGAGGGAGAAGGCGGGAATAAGAGAGAAAGAAGGGGAGCTTCTTCCTCTCTCAGAGGAAGAAGGGGTGAGTAAGAGAGGAAGAAGGGGGAGTAAGAGAGGAAAAAAGAGAGAAGGAGAGAGAGAGAGAAGAAAGGAGAGATATCGAGAGGAGCAGATAGATAAACGGCAAGCTTTTCCCACTGCATTTAGTTGCATTTTGCGCAACTTATTGGGGACGTCATCCTAGACACGTCTTTCCTTCCTGAAGTCTAACCAGACAAGATTCTAAAATACTCTGTGGTTTTGTCAATATCACATCTAGGGTAACCTTTTAGCGTTTACGTGCCACTCACACTTTTCCATTCGAGCAACTGCCCTCAGTATGTTACACAATTTGACGTGTTTAGATCATTATTTAAAATTGTCACCATTGTAGCAATCTTCTTTTCCGGAATAATTATTTCCGGAAAGAAAATGAAGCGAATTCTACATTTTTAGAGTAAAATGTTGCACGGATAAAAACAATGAATTGTTAATCAGAATTAAGATAATATTTTGACAAGCGTATTGCTATTTAGGTCTGACATAAACTATTCAACAATGTAACTTGACATATAACATGGCTAGGATCTAAAAAATATGCAGCATTATGTTTTGCATGTGCCACTGTGTTGTCACTCCCCCAATCGCCAGAAGGGGATTTGACCACCCGCGGAGAAATACAGAGGAAAGGTGGACAAGAACCCAATTCGTCAGAACTCATCCTTTTTTGCAGTTATTAATCATTGGTGTAAGGAGGCATATTTTTGTTCCTCTGTAAAAGAGGGAGGGGCCTCTTCTCCAGTAGTTAGCTAAGGTTAGTCAACTTTTTAAAAAGTTTAATGGTTGAAGTTAATTGTTTTTATTGTAATATATTGTGAATATTCCTTGTAAAAATAAATAGTTAAGATTTTCTTATATATTACAATTTGTGCTGCGTGTTGTTTAGTCTGCTTTAAACATCAAGACGTATGCTGACACCCTTTTCAGCCAGAACCCAACAGGAGGGGGCAAACTTTAAGAATGGAGAACTAACTAAGGAAAAAACCCACACTAATTCCAAGTGTGCATCCACTTTTTTTTTGAAGAGGACATCCAAGTAAACTATGAAAATAGTGTTGTATGGGTCGGCCACTCAAGTGACCGACTCATATGATTACAAATATATCCCATCAAATGTACATCCATCAAAATAAAACAATCTTTAATTAAATTAATCTCATAAGAATTAGAACAAGACGCTCATAACCTATTCTTTATATTCGCTGATTTACCCAGCATTGACTGGTATCCATGCTAGTGCTTAATATAATTATAAAGAATTGCCACAGGTAGAATGAATAAGAATACATAGACGACACTGCCAAGTTTGCTGCAAATAAGGTAAAATGGGTCTACTGCACTAGAAAATATTATATATGGAAGGGGACAGACCCCAGTAATTAATGAAAACCGTAAATAGGATTAAAAAATAATATTTATTTATTATAAGGAAAAGGCTAGAATCGAACCCAGTATCCAAAATTTAAAAGTGAATACATGATGCAATCTCAAGAATTTAGTGAATTGACCATTGTGTTTAGAAATAACTAAATTACAATACAACTATTAGGTCAGATATCGGACAATGTAAATTAAGGACTGTCTTTGTTTTGCCAAAAATATGTTGGGCATATGTGTATGTAAATCCATATGAGGAATCACATGGCTGGGCACGATTCTGGCGTCACAAAGAAAATTAAGTTCAATATATTCAGTTAAGAGGGTTCGAGTCAGTCAGAGATCAGAGAGAGAGAGAGTAAGAGAGAGCGAGAGAGAGAGAGAGAGCAGTAGAGACAGATCAGTCAGGGTCGAGTCGTGAAGCAGAAGAGTTAGCTAAGCCCCTTACGGAAGCGTGACTTTTTTCTCACACATATATTGCTTTGTGTTTCTATGGTTATTCATAGATGTGTATCTAATGCTTTTACGATATATATATATATATATATATATATATATATATATATATATATATATATATATATATACTAGCAAAAGTACCCGTCGTTGACTGGGCTCAAAAACAGCCTTCAGAAAATGGGCTCTGATTTATGAAAGTATGATAGGTTATGAAAAGGAAGGGTTGTAAAGAGATAGCTTCGAATTTGATGATATCAAAACCAAAGCAAAATATGATCAAAGTAAAAATAAATAGATAAAACCCTTAATTAATTATACCATACCTGTTCACACTGAAACACTTATCACAATATTCTGTGGATCTATATTAAAAAAACTTGTGAAACTTTGTGACATATTTCCATTGTATGAAGGTCAGGCGCGAACGAACACCCAATAATTTTATTATACCATATTTCTTCAAACTAAAAAATAATTATCAAAGTATACTTATGCAGATAGATATGAAAAGTCTTTATTAAAGTTCGTGCGTATTTCCATTCTATGGAGGCCAGACGCGAACGCAGACCCTAAAATTTTATTATACCATCCTTATTTAAGTTAAAACATACTTATCAAAGTATTATGTACATCTATATCAAAAACACGTGCAAACGTTTTTTTTTTTTTAATTTTTAAATTTTTTATTTCCATACTTTATGGACCATGCGCGAACGCAGACCCACCAATTTTAATGAACCACCGTTCTGCCAGAACAAACACCCATTCCTGTGTCTCGATACACCATCTATCATTATATGTAATCGGTTTTTTTAAAATAGTCAACAATATAGGAGCCTATTCGTGACCAGATGCACACACAGCTTTATATTATATATATATATATATATATATATATATATATATATAAGGTAGTGCTCATTGAAAAGTAGAATTGTATTTTAGTATTTTTTACGTTGGCAAACAGTTTTTTTGGGCCACATATATGCATACATATTTTAGATCTGAGGTATCTAGACTGAATAAAGTCGCATATGAAACAGGTATGCACATATGTAGACAAAACTATTTGTGTAAATAAGTATTTATAATATATATATATATATATATATATAATATATATATATATATATATATATATCTTGCGTAGGAATTAGTAGAAAACTGACACTTACCTTAAGTATTTGATCATGTAATTTTAAGCCTTTCTTATCGGCGATCCCACCTTCGGTAACACGAGAGATAATTATTTCTTCAGGAACATTGTCACTACTTTTTTCAGGCTGCAATTAAAGTAGAAACGAAATGATTAAATTTAAACAACATACATATGGTTTTGGTTATAATTATTACGTCGTGGGTACGATTTTAGACTAATTCCACTGTGAAAAATTTCCCCCGCTCTATATCTGTGCCTAAATCAAAACGCGGATTCCATGAACAAGGCTTCTTTCTTTGAACTGCACGCCTGTGGAACTCTGTTCCGTCTGCCTGCTTCCCTCCGGACTACAACTTGGATGTCTTCAAGTCCAATGTTAACAAATTCCTAATGAACTGCCCCCTTAATTAAACACTTCATCAAATCTCGACACTAACGTAATGTACTTGCAATAACCCTTATCAAGGCCCGGAAGCCACTCAGGGATAAGTGGTGATCACTGTGTAAAAAAACAAAACAAAAAAAAAACTTCGGATGCCGTTGGGTAAGGAATCGTCATCATACCAGCACCACAAAATTCATTAATTTCCCAACCCTTCAGCTATTTTCTTTTTTGCCTTCGCTATCTCGAATTCGACTTCTCAGTAGTTTATTCAATCTGGGGATGGAACATTCTACCGGATGTCAAATATTCCCACCCTTACTCAGATATTCCAACCGAGAGATCTTTTTAAAGATTCTGACCATCCCTTTAAGTGCAATTATTTGAATCTCTCTTGCACTTGGTTCATCTTGATGAAAAGCATCTCGGTTATCGCAATGCCACATTCACCCTAAATTGTTACTGTTAATAGATATACATATACTGCACTATGATCCTAGTCAAAATGCATCAGAAAATATTAAGCAATTAACAAGAACGAACGGATTGAATTCGGCAGTAGATCAACAGATAAAAAGCTTGATATGCCGCACAATAAAAAAAGAAAACAAACCATAATAAGTATTACTAATCAAATTTCAATATTTCAATGTAAAAAATGGGTTGACAAAATAAAACAAATCCCATGAAACAGATTTGAGCAATTTGTCGCAATATTTAAACGCATGTGCGTAAAATAAAGGTTAAAAAGAGAAAATTCCATGCAAGTAAGAAAATATAACTTTTCGTTAGTAATAATGAAGTTATGAGTTAGGTCGACGTGTACAGGTAATTACGTTATGGGAAGAAGTACGTAGGGGAAACGTAAGAGAGTTCCTGCCTTTGTGAAATAAGGTATCAAAGTGATCGGGCGCGGTTGTCGAGGCTTCCGACGTCATGGTCCAAAGGATGCAGGTCATTTACATGATTTACAGCTGATAAGTTGCCTGTTCCGTCTACTCGTTTCAACTCGTTCGCTCAAGACTCCTTGACTAACTCTCCTGTAGATATTCAAACTAATCCTTTATACTTACGTTATTCAACTACACAAATACCTAACAGGTAGACTTATAAGTCACATTTTCCCTAACCTAATTTTTATGATTTTATATGTAGGATTCTTCCGGCTTCTCTTTCATTTTTAATTGTTTTCTTGCGTATGTTTTCTTTATTAAATTGTTAGATGAAAGTATAAAATATGTACAAAAAGCTCCCCTCTCTCCATGTTATTTGTTTGCTTGGCGTGAAGATATTTCTTTCTTTTGTGTGTAACATACTGCTCAATTTATGTGTGTAATTATAGTTTAGTATGACTATACTAGCAAGGAGACCCGACGATGCCAAAGACTGAATGACGATCAACGAATGTTTCACCCTGCCATATTTTATTGTCATCGAAATCGGTGAAATCGTCCATATTTTTTTTTCAATCAAATCGACTGATTACCTGCTCTAGTTTGAGACCCACCGCAGTGCATCGAGAGGAAGTTTCACATGTTTCCTTGTACGACTTAGTCCACAATACATTGTAGTCTACATTGCACTGTAGAGAATCTACTGTTGATTTTATAAAATTATTTTATATAACAACTTTAATTAAAGTTTAAAATGCAAAAGTCAAGTATCATAGAACAATTGTGCTTCAAGCAGAAACATTCATTTCGAACGCGCCCCTATCATATCAAAGAACCAACTGTTTATTCGCAAATACGAGTGGCGTTCCAAAAGTAGACTTTTTTCTTTTATACATCCCGAATGGATTAGAGGGGATTGCAAATAACATTGGTGGCATGACGGAACTTATGCAATCGTGACCTGAACGTTTCATCTCTCTCTTGCAGATTTTGGCAGTATAAGAAAACAATCCCTGTCATAAACGTGTGCCAGAAGCATCATTTGAATAGACATCGCCCCCAGAGAAATAGTATTCTGACCTTCAAAAATGCCTGAGCTGCCCTATCGACATTCCCCAGTAGGGGCGTCTAGAGCGAAGAGCAATGAACTAACTTCTTCTCAAAGAGTGAGAAGTCAGATCCTAGAAGGGCAAAGCCACGAAAACTTCACAGAACTATACCCCCGCCAACAGAAAATAAGTCACCTCAATAATGGTCTAGACTGGTGACGGTGTTATTTTCGTAAGAATTCTAACTGCGAAATAGATGTCTCTGATTTGGATCGGTGAGATGGTCCGTTGGACAAGAACTACAGACGGATATTAAATTAAAGTAAAAAGTAAAGGGATCAATAAAACTCAACTTGGAAATTTAAATAATTGGTTAGATAATAATAAAAAATAGATTATGATATATTAGTGGGGGAGGGCGCCCGGCTTTGCCCGGGCCTAAAATACGCTTAAATATGATATTTTATTCTGTCCAGATTTCGTATATATTATTATAGAGTCGTAAGTTCAAAAGTAAAAAATGAATAAATAAATAAATAAACTATTTGGGCGCCATCAATTAAAATCGCAACCGAAAGGAAAACTGTAGCATTCAAAGCTGGTGACGTTACCACAGCACCAACGTGGCACGCATATGAACTAGTTAAAAAATAAACATAAACTAAGATGAATATACAAATGTTTAATGATTTTTTTTTTCAATTTTGATTCATTTTTAACCCTTTAAAACCCATAAAAGAACTGTCCGTAAAAGATCCAATCTTTTGAGGCCCCTGGCGCTGCTTTGCGACTTTTATGTTCAGAAGAGATAGAGTTTAAAAACATGGAGACAGACAGACAGACAGACAGACATATTGCCTTTTAAATATTAGGTAATTGGCGTTCAATTGATTTTGTTATATTTGGTTCCTTTGTTTTACGGCATATCAAGTATTTTCGGTTTATTTAATGCCAAATTGTGGTAAATATATTTTTATACTTCAAATTGTTTATGTCGTTAAATATTTAATCATGGCGTTTCATTTGATTGTTTCGTAGAGATTTTTTTTTTTTTTTTTTTTTTTTTTGCAAAACATTATTGCATTTTGCAAAAGGATAGGAAATAAAAATAACAATTATGTTTGGTGTAGTTTGGGTCAGGCAGGCTGTATCTTCAAACAGCCTTATCTGGTAGCATCATGATTGAACTATGATGCGATCAAATCAACATGTCTCGCTTGCCCAGTTCAGGCAAGTGCGAGATTACATAAATAAATATATAAATCATATCTATAAAGGAATCTTGTCGGATTATAAAATCACGACTCAAATAGCATCACAGATCGATATTTGATTCTGCCTAGGAAGATTATGAAGAGAAGAAAGTGCAATACGAATATTAAACCGAACGTGTCCAATTATTATATCATGCCTGTTATGACTTCGTTGTACAGCAATGCTAAAACTAAGAGTGGCACAGGGTCAAAATAAAATGAACACCAGGTATTTTTCTTACCAGTTCAGTTAAGAGAATGTGATTATCAACTAAGAGCACGGATCGACCCTTTGTATTAATATGGTCTCGTGGGGAGCCAAGTAAAGTGGGGAAGAAAGCTTCTAGCGTTATTCCTCGAAATCGCCGTTTTTAAGGCACGAACGGAGTGTCTTGTTCAAACGTCGAGACGCGAATGAAAACGAGCAATCTCAAAAGCCGCACAGACACCAATAGCAATTTGCACACAGACTCTCTCTCTCACCATCGTCCTGTCTCTCTCTATATATTTACCTCTCTCACACACACATGGACACAAAAACACGCACTCGGAGCGATGGAGGCACGTGTCTAAACGGTTGACAAAAACAAGGAGAAATGACAGGATTTATTAATGCGAGAAAGACACAGATATTTGCTAAGAACGTGAAATAACCTCACTGGTGACAGATGACTCCCTAACGCGTAAGCATCCGTACGATAAACGGACAGACAGACGAACAGATATACAGATAGATAGATCGAAAGATATTTTCGTTTTACTTTATTTTTGTTTCTTAATAAATGTATCTCTCTCCTACGACAAAATGATATGACACAAGGCCGAGGAAAGTGGGATTTGAAAACAAACCGCCATAGAAGAAAACACTGGCCTGCAAAAAATTGCTGAGCTACCCCGGCGGCATTCCATGGTAGGGCGATTCAGGCGATTCAACTAACTCCTATTCAAAAATTTGAGAAGGTAAAGCCTGGGAGAGTGGAGCATCAGATTTCGTATTTATTATATTATATTGGACTCAATATATAGTAATGATTTAAAAAGTTAAAAAAAAAAAAAATGACTCGTGCGCGTGCGCCACTACATGGAATCGAATCGAAAACGTTTAGTTTACGATTTACTTTTTCCTTTGAGGTTAATGTCTGAGCTATGAAGACATGTTTCCTGCAAGGCTAAAAATTTAAATATGAACAAATAGCTATTATGTTACGCATGCATATTCGTAATGCCGCCGTTCGACCATCATCTGGCAAATTCCATTTTTATAATAATTCCATTTTTATAATTTTCACACTTTTGAACCGATTTCCCCGGCTAAAACTTAAATATACAGTTTCGCATGGGGTTGAATACCTTATATATTAAGTTTCATGTCTGCAGATTAAAACTGATAGGAGTTTAGTAGGCAAAATTTTTAAATAAAAATATACACGTATACATAAATATATGTATAAACTGGTTTGCTAAAACCTTTTTACGCGAATATTAAGCAAGTATAAATCGTGTAGAATATAATTACACGTAATAGTTAACTAAAGGTGACCATTAAAGAAGAAAACCGAAAAAAAAAAAAACTAGTAGAGGATTAATTAAAATGAATGTTTAAAAGAATATGCAAATTAGCTAGATATTTTGCAGACGAATGCAATTCCACGACCTTTATATTATATATATATATATATATATATATATATATATATATATATGTGTGTGTGTGTGTGCGTGTGTGTAAAAACATCGTTGATTTATTACCCACACAGCATTATCCGTATAGCGCAATGGTCAGAAGCCTCGACTGTCATTTGGTCGGTCGGGTTTCGATCCTGGCTTGAGGAAGTTGCCTGTTTAGCCGCACTGATGGGCTGTGAAACAGCGAATCAGTATTTTATGTGGATGACTATCTCTCTCCTACGACAAAATGATGTGACACAAGGCCGAGGAAAGTGGGATTTTAAAACAAACCGCGATAGAAGAAAACTCTGACCTGCAAAAAATTGTTGATGTACCCCGGCGGCATTCCATGGTAGGGCGATATATATATATATATATATATATATATATATATATATATATATATATATATCTGTCTGTGTTTTATTTTCTTTTTAAATAAATAGAAAAAAGGGTTTTAATATGAATATCAATAGACAAAAAAATTGATAGAACTATATATATATATTTTAATACATAAATAATGTGTGTATGTGTGTGTGTGAGAGAGAGATACAATCATTCTGGCTAGCTAGGTATTCGGAATCCAATTTCAGAGAGAGAGAGAGAGAGAGAGAGAGCGAGAGAGAGAGAGAGAGAGAGAGCCGTTGGACAATAACGACAGATGGATACTAAATTAAGATCGGAAAGGGTCAATAAAAACTGAACTCGGAGATGTCACAAAGTGGCTGGACAAATATGGAAATAGATTATGAGATAAAATTGGCGTCCAATTGCGCTATTATTATCAAGCTTTTATCCTTTATTCCTTTCCTCTTCTTAGCTTTTCTTTCGTGTTTCGACCACGCAAACATTTCTATAGGTGACACTAAATTTCAGCGTGGATCTAAATATTTTCGCTTCTTACCAGTCTAGGTTGTACATAATAGCCCAGTCTCTATCATATCTCCCTATATATACACACACACACATATGTATATATATATATATATATATATATATATATATATATATATATATATATATATATATATATATATATATATATATGTCTTATTTTTTTTTCTCACCTGTGGAATTTCCACAGGTCCCACTAATAATAATACTAAAAATAATAATAATAATAATAATAATAATAATAATAATCAGTCAAGTTTTCGCTTCTTTCCTTATACTTCTGCTTATCTTCCAATGAATCTTTCTAGCTCTTCCTCTTTCGGCACTGCATTATTATTATTATTATTATTATTATTATTATTATTATTATTATTATTATTATTATTGAAAATTCATGGTCAATTTGAGATACTAAGTCGCAAAAATATCAGGACACATGGAATTTTCTGTCTAAAAATGACTTGAAAAGAGAGACATAAAATATTATATTTCCTGCTCAAGAGCAGGCACTGAATACTAATTTAATCAATAGAAACATCTTTGGAAAGGACTGTTCTGATAAGTGCAGGCTGTATGGCTTAACCTTGAAACAGTGACACACATTGTTAATGCGTGTTCTACACTTGCTCAAAAAGAGTACAAACGTTGCCGTGGCAAAGTATGTTTAAATCTATATTGGAGTTTGTGCCAAAAGTTTGGAATCCAACTGACGGACAAGTGGTTTCAACATCACTCAAAAACGTTAGTAAAAAACTGCGAATGTAAAGATTCTCTGCGATTTCATGATTCAGTGTGACCGAGAGATAACTAACAGGAAACCGGATATTGTAGTTGTGAACAAAAATACAACTGAATGCCAACTTATTGATATGGCTTGACCAAACGACATCAACTTAGTAAGCAAAATGAATGAGAAACTACTGAACTATCAGAAACTGGTGGTGGAGATTGCTAGGTTGTGGAATAAAAAAACTTCCATCATGCCAATCATCATGGGCGAGCTTGGCTCAATTCCACATGATCTTGAGAAACAGTTGAATTCTTTGAGAATCTAGAACAATATCACCGTACACCAGAAGTCAGTTCTGCCTGGCACAGCAAACATCCTACGCCAGCTGCGTTTCATTTAATTGACTATACTCACTAGCTTTGGTGTAAAAGCTCATTCTTGAGTTAAAAAAAAAACAAAACAAAAAGCGAAAAGTGTAAAATATCACAATACCTTGAAGTTAACGAATAATAATAATAATAATAATAATAATAATAATAATAATAATAATAATAATTATAATAATAATAATAATGATTATAATAATAATAATTATAATAAGAATAATTATAATAATAATAATTATAATAATAATAATAATAATGATAATAATAATGATAATAATAATAAAAATAATAATAATAATGATAATAATAATGATAATAATAATAATAATAATGATAATGATAATAATAATAAAAATAATAATAATAATAATGATAATGATAATAATAATGATAATAATAATAATAATAATGATAATAATAATGATAATAATAATAATAATAACAATGATAATAATAATGATAATAATATAATAATAATAATAACAAAAACAATAATAATAATAATAATAATAATAATAATACCAGTAAAGACAAATGGCCGCTAACAACGAGAAATCAATGGCAAGCATCTGTTGCGATAATGCAAATTTATGTGCAAATGTTATCGAAAGAGGTGGAGAGTACTAGAAAATCTGGAGAGACTTGTTGTCACACAGTTTACAGGGAACACCATAGACTGTATTCAATGAGATCTTTGATGACCTGTGTGAAAGCTTCTTGTTAATCAATAATAATAATAATAATAATAATAATAATAATAATAATAATAATAATAATAATAATAATAATATGGTTAGACTTAGGGCTACCCAGAACAATTGCCTCAGTCGGACAGCTAAAATTCCGCCGAAAATTCGCATTTTCTGTCGGACTGATTGTCGCCGTCGGAACCTCGACTAATGTACTACGAAATACACATACACCGTTGTATTATTGCTTGTGTGCGGACGTAAATCCGTGTGAAAAGATGCACATAAAATATGAGGGTAGAGCGAGGGGAGAGATATAGATATATGCGGAGGGAGAGGAAAGAGAGAAAATAATACTCTTTCCTCTCTTTCTCTGCCCCCCCCTCCTTATCTGGAGACACGCACACAGACACAAAACGATAGATGCACGTGCGCGTGTAAATAATCAGCAGGGATTATAAACAAAGCGAAAAGCGATAGAAAGAAGAAAATAGAAGACGGAGAAAGGACGAGCAAGAACTAATAGTAACCCTAGAGAGTAACCCCCCCCCTCCTAAAAAAAGAACAAACAAATAATAATAATAATAATAATAATAATAATAGTAGTAGTAGTTTCGCGCTCTCATATTTAAATTCAAACCAACAGATATCCACGTGTATACACACATATCAAATGATACGGACACGTGCGTGTGTAAATGTGGGTGTAAAGATAAACAAAGGAAAACAAAAGGCGATTTGAATAATAATAATAATAATAATAATAATAATAATAATAATAATAAGAAGAAGAAGAAGAAGAAGAAGAAGAAGAATGTTAATAATAATAATGTTAATAATAATAATAATAATTATATTATTGGATTATTATTATGGCTATTTTTTTTACTAATAATAATCGATTCACAAATTTATTATTGTTTAATGTGTAGCTATTACACACACACACACACACAGATGTATTGTTAATATAACTATACACCGACACGTGTTTTCTTCGTCTACGACTCGTCAGAGCAGTGGCGTAGCTAGACGTGGGAGGGCGGAGGAGGGCGGTCCGCCCCGGGTGAGCAAAAAAAAAAAAAAAAAAAGGGGTGGATACAATATCATCCCAACAAATTTTTTTTTAGCCAGACTAAGGTTCAATAATAGTCTGTAAATGTGATTTATTCATCATATATTATGTAAAGTTCTTTAATCTTTTCTAAAATATTAGAAACTTTGACATTTTTTTAAAAATTAGTAATTGATGAATATTTTTGCCGAGGTTTATTGAAAACTGTACGCCTGGTAATTTTTGTAGTTTTGAATAGTACATTTGAAGACACTTATTTCATTTTCATTTAACTGTGAACATAATTGGAAAAAGGATTAAGTGGTTATATATTGGCCTTCGGGTCGGGATCAAAGTGTAGTATCTGTTCTGCAGATGCTGCACTTAAGATAATTTGTACCAGTCAATGGAGGGGAAACCATCTATACTGGGACAATTATTATTTTTGGTAATCAGAGTGCCCCCTTTTTGCCTACTTTTAGGGGAGCTGTTTTTTTACCCCACATTAAAAACGGCCTTGTGCCCAATTTGCTTTGGTGGGGAAATAAATAAATACATTATATATAGCTCTACCTACGTATTGAGCACTTTTAAAGTAAATACTTAAAGTTTACGCATAAATCTATACTTTCGTATATTAAATTTATGCGAATAAATGAAGTAGTTATATATAATATATATATATGCACACACGCACTCTTATATATAATATATATATACACACACACCTATATACGCATATACCTATATAAATATACACAACTGTGTAAAATGTACATTATACATACATTATATATATATATAGATATTCCAACATGTCTGATTGAACACGACAGAGTTATTCTTTTTTCCGACTCTTCTGGAATCTTCAATTCGCCGATTTTTTTTAAATTTCAGCTGGCATGTTGTATAAAATGGCGCCCAAAAGTTTTAATCGGTCATCTATAATATAAATCTCAAACGTCTGTTTACATGTATGTATGTATGTATGTATGTATGTATGTATGTATGTATGCCTTAATCTTTTGACAAAAATGAAGGAATTTCACGAGATTAGTATCCTTTGGCAGCTCGACCCTTCGGACGACAAATATCAAAAAATTAGCTGAAACATTCCTTCAACTTCAACTGGGCACTTTTCTACAAGGAGGGGTCGCTTTTTTCGCCGATATTTTTGGAAGTCATCCCCATCCTTCGATTGACTAGCTTTAATTTAAACCTTCGCCACTTCCGGTTTGGCGATGAACGCAACAGCAAAGCAGTCACGTTTTTCTTTTTTTCACGTTCTTTTCCTCCTTCGCGGTACGGGTTCGAGCTTGCCTACCTACTACCACTTTTTTTTTCTTTTGCTCAACACACCTCTAAACACCTGAGCAACGCCGGGTACCGAGGCTAGTATTTTTCTCAAGCGTTTTCTATCGGTGCATTCGATTTTACACCAGGAGTGATTGTTGTTGTTATTGTTTTATTTTCATTTGAGGCTTGGTGTATCCATAGTTTTTTTATTATTGGTTATAAAAATGGGTGCAGGAGGATGGTTAGGGACGAATTATTTTTATTTTTAATGTTCTTATTTTATAGTTTATTAATTTAATTTCTTGTTAGTTATTAAATACTGTTAGGATAGCTGTACCGGTGTTAAATGAGATCCGGTTAAAAAGGGTTGTAGTTTTTTGTTAAGCATGGCTTCTAGTAATTTTAGTCGTCATGTTAAGGTATCGAATTTTAGTATCGTTAGTTAGGATATTTCTAATGTCGGACGATTGTAGGTTTTTATCATGGGATGTTAGGTGTTGTTTTATGGCCCTATTGTCAGCTAAATGGTTAGTCGTCGGGAGAGTGTTGTGGTGTCACCTATGTATACGTTGTATCAGTTTTTAGAGGGGGTTAGGAGACATCTTCGAAGGGACAAATAAATGCATACACTACGTTAGTTAAGTTTGGTGTGGTGTTAGTATTTTTTTTTAATTGTTTTTAATTATATAATTGGGGTTTTAAATTTAGTATAATATATTAGTTTTATCTTTTATTCTGGTCGGCGGGTCTAGTGTATTACTTTTAATTAGTTTTGTTATTTTTTCATCTGTTTTATAATTAGTGTGTAGTTGGTTTTCATAGTATACTTTGACGGTGTCGTTTTTGTTAGGGTTTTTGTTTTTATTGTGGAGTGAGTTTTGATAGAGTTTTATGTGTTTAACGATGATTTTGTTGGAAAATTATTGTATATTAGGGTTTGTTTTATGTTTGTTATTTCTTTGTAAAATATTTGTCGGCTTGCACCGATAGAAACGCTTAAAAAAAATATGGCCAAACAACAACTTTTTGGCGCCATTTCATACAACGTACCAGCTGAAATAAAGACCGCTCGTCGAATGGAAAAAATATCCAGAAAAATCGGATAAAAGAAAAACGTGTTCAATCGGACGTGCTTGAATGATGACTTGCTGCCTATATATATATATATATATATATATATATATATATATATATACACACACTAGGGGGGCTCGTAAAATACGGTTATATGACATTTTAATTTGTCCAAATTTCGTATATATTATAGAGTTGTGACTTCAAAAGTAAAAAAAAAAGAAAGTATTTGTGTGTCATCAGCTAGAATCGAAACCGAAAGCAAAACTGTAGCATTCAAAGCTGGTGACGTTACCACTGTACCAACGCGACACACATATAAACTGATTAAAAATAAACTGAGATGAATGTACAAATAAACTGAGATAAATGTATAACGATTTATTTTTCAATTTTGATCCATTTTTGACCCCTTAAAAACTATTTTAACTGGTTGAAGACCCATAAAAGAACGGCCCGTAAAAAATCCAATTATTTGAGGTCGCTCTGCGACTTTTAGTTTCGGAAGAGATAGAGTTTGAAAATTTGAAGACAGACAGTGAATTTTATGAATTAGATTATATTTATAGACAAACATTATATACTCATATATATTTTTATATATAGTAATTCATAGAAAACCGGTTTCACTGTATCACAGCTCATCAGTGTGGCTAGCTCAGTACGCTACTATCATCGAATTCATAGTAGTTCTATCACTCACGCTTACAGGATAAGTGCGCTCGACAATTATATCTAACATTTTTTTTATACAAACATTGACACTAGCCACAGAGATTTAAAAAATTGCGTCGAAAAAAAAAAAAAAAAAAAAAAAAAAACTTCCTTCGTAATCTCGTGTAATTTTATTTACTTAATCTATCACCGCTATATTTCCAGAAGCAATTTTTTTAATCTCTACGATATTTTAACTTTTAGACGTAATCCACCACACTAGTTTACTTTAATTTATTTTCTCTCATAAAATGTATATATGACATCTAATTTACATAAGGAAAACACGTTGCTCTCCCCCATCATTATATATAGCCCAAATCCTCCGGCTCTCTCGTCAATGACCATCCCTCTTGAAGAAGCCCGCATAAATCGGGCGAAACGTTGAGTATTCAGGTCCTTCCACCTCCATTTTATTTTATTATATATATATATATATATAGTGACCTTGTCTGTGCCTGTGAACCGCACAATCTCTACGAAACTACTCTGCCAATTGCTGTTCTACAGTTTTAAAATCGATATGCTGGGGGTTCATACCTGTGAAACAAATTTGACTTAGTACCTATTTTTACCGGCTACAAACTAAGGGATAAAAATTGAAAAGTTGAAACTTGGAATGCGTAAGTCGAGTTGAAGTGATTCTGCGCATGCGCAAATATGCATTTACATATTTAAGTCGGTTAATTTGTAAAGCTTTGATATGCATGTCGTCTTAGCTCAGATGCTAACGAATAACGCTGGAGAAGTAAATGTTTTGGTTTCGATTCCAGCTGATGGCACCAAAATCATTATATATATTTTCAATTTTTAAAATCCCTACTAAATACTTGGTACGATGTAATAATCAATTCGAAATCTGCATAAAACATTTGAGCTAATTTTACAACACCGGGTGGCCTGCTAGTATGCAAATATTTCAAAATTTTCCAGTTTCCAATACAATTATCGATCCTGTTCTAAATGCCGATTAGCTGTAACGTGCAGAGGACTTTTTCAGGGCGTGTGTTCATGTGAATATATATATATATATATATATATATATATATATATATATATATATATATATATATAAATATAAATGAACAGCGACTCTGTAGGGAACAGGCCTATAATGCATTCCTCTGAAAAGGGCACTTTTAAAACAGGAGTAAAAGCTGCAGATGCGTGGGCACTCCAAGCATCCTTCTCTTAACATCTCTGTTGATTACGATACAATAAACGATTCTTTTAAAATTTGTAAATATTTAGCTATACAGTTGTTTATTTATTTCTGGATTGCCGTAAAAACGATATATGCCCATACATGTTCACAAAAGTAAAATACACTTCGGTGGTGTGAACTACAGATTTTAGTTTGAATGGCAATCAACGACTATTGCTTATTTCATTGGTAATCAGTAAAGGAAAATTAAGTTAAAAATAAAACACTCAAAAGAATCGTTTTCGACCTTGGAAAATAGTCACAATTTTTTTTTTCTGATTCATATATCGATTCCGATACCCTCCAAAATTCTAAGTTTTCCGATTCTCAATTCCGATTCAATCGTCTCAACAGTAATATATCCATCAGGTATCTACACAAAATGTTATGAGGTAAAATATTTTATGCACCGATTTTCAGCATTTACTTTACTTATGTATTGAGCACTATTAGAGTTGGTAGTAGGTTGTGAAAAATTGGCATGCACAGATGCTTCCACGTGTAGCTCATTAGCATATATATTTATAGAAATTACATAAACTACTATGCAAATATTAGGTCATGTTTTATACCTGTATATTTCTCTATATCAAATAGTTGCATTATAACTCGATATTGTATGATTATACGTCATTATAAACGAAATGATGATCGGGCACAAGAATTGGTAAAACTGTTGCTATATTTGATATCATGCTATCACTGCTACCACCACCACGATTTCTATTACAACCATAGTAGTAGTAGTAGTAGTAGTAGTAGTAGTAGAGGTCCGGATGTCATCATAGTTAACAAGGATGAAAAGTTATGCCAGACTGCAGATTTTGCCGTCCCAGCAGCGACAAAGTGGAGATAAAAGAGATGGAGCAGCGGAGCAAATACACAGAACTAGCCAGGGATCTTAAATGGATATGGAAGATGAAGAAAGTAAGGATGACACTAATAATATTAGGAGTACTAGGAACAATACCGAAAAAAAAAAAACATTGAAAAAAGAACGGGCGAGATTGGAATAAGAGGAATGGCTGAGAAGATACAACGGATAGCAATAATGAAAACGCCTAAAATATTAATGTAACTCCTTCAGTGCGGAGACCAGTATATATAACCCCGGGTATACAGAAACTACTAAAGTAAAACACACACACACACACACACACACACACACACACACACACACACACACAGAGCACTTGAAAACTTAGCCTCCCCCTTCCTTTCCTTTTTTTTTTCTCGTCATAACAAACTGCTGCCGCACCAAATGAAACGGAGGGCCATGGGGATGGAAATTCTGAGGAGACAAAAAGCACTAACTAGACCTCCACTGGAGGAGTGTAGGAAGGACTGGGACCTTGGGGAGGCTTATTGCCACCCATATCCCAGTGAAGACCAATGATCGCTATTTATAAGAAATCAATGGCAGACGACAGTTGCGATAAGGTAAATAAATTTTCAAAGCTTGCCGAAAGAGGTGGGGAGTAGTGGAAATCTGGGGAGACTTGTTGTTACTCAGCTTTTAGGGAACACAATAGGTTGTTTTCAAAGTAAATTCTTTTATGATAGCCTGCATTAAAGCTCCTAGTGGGTAATGATAATAATAATTAATGTACACACACAGACACACACCCATTTTATATATATATATATATATATATATATATTATATATATATATATACATCGTTAGTAAGCAATTTCAATACAGCAAGTATAACATTCATATTTTATAAAATAATGCGAATGTTATATAAATATATTTGTTGTATTGGAATTGTTTACTAAGGATATATGTGCTCTGAAAGTGCAATTCTATTTTTATTGAGCTTAAATAAATCTGGTAATTAAGACAAATTACTTTATTGGATATATACATTAAATGTATATACATTTTACGATCAAAATGTGTGTGTGCGTGTGTGCGCATGCGCGTGTTCGCAATGACAAAAAATATATCTCTTTCGGTGCGTTTTTCGATTATGTAAGCTGAAGGTGCCTTATGGTCATTTGTATAAATACGACATGTTTTTTTCCTGTCATAAAAAAATGACAGAAATATAAAAAATAAATCTCTCTGAAGTCTGCAGATCACACACACACACACACACACACACACACACACACACACACACACACACACACACACACACACACACACACACACGCACACAAATATTTAAAGTAGTAGTAAATAAATTAAAACTGTTGAAAACAATATAAGTAAAATGGCAGGACGCTTTGTGTTGCCCAGTCCTAAGATACGCTTAAATATGATATTTTAATTCATGCAGATTATGTATTTATTATTATAGAGGCAATTATCTACTGATTATTAGATTAAACTTGATATATAGTAGTGAGATCAAAACTAAATATATAAGTTATGAAAATATATATGGCAATTTTCATAACCTACTACCTAGCTCTACCTACGTATTGAGCACTGTTGAAGTAACCACTGAAATATTTGCGCATAAAATTATATCTTCGTATATTAATTTATGTGATTAAATGAAGTAATCTCTCTCTCTCTCGCTCTCTCTATATATAGTAATTTATAAAATATATATGGCCATTAAGCTACACTGAATATTCGGCGTTTCATCCACTATAGGATTCGTCAGGCTTATGCGCATAAGCCTGACGAATCCTATAGTGGATGAAACGCCGAATATTCAGTGTCTCAATCGCCATTTATAAATTACTAACTAGCTCTACCTACGTATTGAGCACTTTTGAAGTAAATACTTAAAGTTTACATGTAAATCTATACTTTCGTATATTAATTTTATGTGAGTAAATGAAGTAGTTTATATATATATATAACTTTGGTATCATCAGCTAAAATCGAAGCCAAAGCATACAACTCTTTATTCCCATTCGTAACTTCGGATACTGCGTATGTGTGTGTGTGTGTGTGTGTGTGTGTGTGTGTGTGTGTGTGTGTGTGTATTTACACACACACACACCTTTTTTTTTGTTTCCTATTGCTTTTTATTATACGTATTTTTTTCAAATGTATATTTTTCCTAAGAACTCATGTTAGTCTCTGATTCTTTGTTTAGTGTAATCATGTCATTCAATGCAACACGTGTAAGGCGCAACAGTAAAACAACATGAATATGAATTAAGTGAATACTTTTGTGACTCTGGAATGTTTACTATCGATACATATGCTCTGAAATTGTAAATCTATTTTTGTTGAGCTTATTTAATTGTGGCAATTTGGAATAAATTTATTCAATCTATACATACTTAAATCATTCGTTGACATCTATGCTGATGACACGACCATCTACGGCAGCACATCAAAGGCTGTAAATGACAAAGTTCTCTCTGATTCTCTCTCCTCTGATCTCGAGCGCGTGGTTCAGTGGGGGGAAGACGTAGCTGGTTACCTTTAATGCATCCAAAACCAAACTCCTATCCTTACATCATCAACGCTCTGATCTCCATCTGGCATCAATTGTGATGGAGTGCTCTCGTCTGGGTGAGGCCCCGTGTTTTGACAAGCTTCTGGGTTTGACCTTTACTCCTGATCTGAAATGGAACACGTACATCAAGTCTGTTGCCAAGGTCGCTGGAAAGATGGTGGGATCCTTCTACCGCTCCAGAAGATATCTCACTACTGATGCAATTCTCTATCTATATAAAAGCCAAGTACGTCCAAGGATGGAATACTGTTGCCATATCTGGGCAGGAGCTGCTAAAAACAGCCTATCCTGTCTTGACAGAGTACAAAATAGACTTCGTGGCTTAGTGGGGGATGCCCTTTTCTCTACCCTGCAACCTCTCTCCCACAGAAGAGACATTGCGAGCCTATCCTTGTTTTATCGTTATTTCCATGGCAGGTGCTCGTCTGAACTCCGATCTCTGGTCCCCCCTCGCCAATCTTTCACGAAAAACACCCGTCTAGCTGAATCCACTGTGAAAATTTTCCCTCACTCTATATCTGTGCCTAAATCAAAACGTGGATTCCATGAACAAAGCTTCTTTCTTAGAACTGCACGCCTGTGGAACTCTGTTCCGTCTGCCTGCTTCCCACCGGACTACAACTTTGATGTCTTCAAGTCCAACGTTAACAAATTCCTAATGAACCGCCCCCTTAAGTAAACACTTCATCAAATCTCCACACTAACGTAATGTACTTGGAGGAGAAACCCTTATCCCTGAGTGGCTTCCGGGCCTTGATAAGTGGTGATCACTGTGTAAAAAAAAACAAAAGAAACAAAAACATTATAAGTATATATCCGATTACAAACGTTCGTAGATATAGATGTACAGAGAGAACAATTTAAAGATGCCATAACACGTGGAAAAAAATTGCAACTTCTCTTCCAACTTCCGGATTTTGTAATCAAGCCCATATGCCTTAATTTTCTTTTAAAGTTGCCGAGTTCTTTTTCCTCCGATTTGTTAAGGGCGAAATAAATTCAGTAACTGACATAATTACATGAAAGATTCTGCGCTACGAAACAAGTGCTTTCAAGAATTGTGCAGGTCAACGTATTTAACGAAATAAACGGTAAGATCGTCAACATCTTGTCATTTATATATACCTTTGAAAGAGAAACCCAGCAGAGTGCTCGATTATAAAAAAAAAAAAATTCAAAACTATGAGCATAATATTTATTTATATATGTATTACAGAATATCAGAACAACATTAATACCGTTGGTTTCAAAGGACTTTTACGTGCTATTCCATTTTATCGGATTCGAAATTGACAGTATCAATTATGGTTTGCTTTTATTTTAACAAAGGAATCAGCACTTATCGAGGCCCGGAGCCACTCGAGGATAAGTGTTAATGAGTGGACAGTAGACGCCCATATTGTAGTCAGTTGGAAAGCAGGAAAACGGAACAGAGTTCCACGGGCGCGCAGTTCTAAAAAAGAAGCTTTGCTCATGGAATCTATATTTAGGTTTAGGCACAGATAAGAGTAGGGGGAATTATTGATAGTGGTTCAGTTAAACGAGCGTTTTTCGTGAAAGTCAGGCCAGGAGGGACCATAGATTGAAGCTCAGACGAGCACTTGCCATAAAAATAACGATAAAGCAGAGACAGGCTCTCAATGCTTCTTCTGTAGGAAAGGGTTTGCAGGGAAGAGAAAAGGGCACCCTCCATTAGGTTACGAAGTCTATTTTGAACTCTGTCAATGCAGGATAACGTCTTTCTAGCAGCGCTTACCCAGCTTTGGCCACAGTACTCCATACTTGACTCTTATACAGGTAGAGAATTGCATCAGCAGTGAGATATCTACAGGAGTGATAGAACGATCCAACTGTTTTTTTTCTAGCAATCTTGGCAACAGATTAGATGTATGTGTTCCATTTCTGATCAGGAGTAAAGGTCAGGCCCGGAAGCTTGTCAAAACATGAAGCTCCCCGCCACCCAAGACGAGAGCCATTCATTTCATTTGATGTCAGACGAGTATCAGAGAGTATTTATTTATCATATTATTCAATTCCTTACTCCCTCTTTCTCAATTCCTTACTCTCTGAGAGAGAGAGAGAGAGAGAGAGAGAGAGAGAGAGAGGAATTGAATAATATGAATCTTGCCACATTCATTCATAACTTCACATTTTGTTCTTAGTTATTGGAGGAGAAATCCTTCACGACTGAGACAATTTGTATTTTTGTTCCTTTTTCCGCATTAAAAAACTTGATCCATTAATTGTTCTTGTTTTCTTTTTTTGTTTTTTTTTTTATAAAGAGAAGTAGCGTTTGATCAACACTGCTGGGAATCCATAATTTATTATACTCTTGTTTTTAAATCCCCGAAACAGTGTTTCACGGTAAATAACTGATCCCTGGGTCAAGATCAAAGTGTAGTATCTGTTCTGATACTACATTTCAAGTTTTGTTCTCGGTTAGTGGAGGAGAAATCCTTCACGACTGAGACAATTTCGTTTTTTCCTTTTCTCCACTTAAAAAAAACGACCCTGGTGTCTTACTCTGCCCTCGTGGTGAGGCAAAGTAAATAAGAACAATGAAAAATGTGTGCGTGGATAGCGTATATTTGTACTACATCTTAATGTTTTGCAGCGAGTCAGACTCGCAGTCATTTTATGCCGAAATCATCGATATGTGTGTATACGATCGAGTTGTAGATTCACTTTCTCTTTTTTTTAAATTTTTACTAAGAAGGTGTGTGTGTGTGTGTGTGTGTGTGTGTGTGTGTGTGTACGGAAGGGGGGTAGGTCATTATTTATCAAGTCCAGTCGAAGAGAAGAGTTAAGATGAACTGATCACCATAATTAAGTCCTTACGTTTGTGGGGATGGTCCTTGTCAGGATTCTGATAGCATTAGTTTTGAAGATGACCCAGTTGTGATCTGCTTTAATGTTAGGAACGTTTTTCTACAATTAGCACCTGGGTTTCCCCAAATAGTCACCTATTTAGTACTGGCCAAGACGAACGCCGCTTACCATAACGGTAATACTAAAGTTGCAAAATCGCTGCTTGAGTGTATTGCAAAAACGTGTAGACGTTAATCTTTTTTGTTTCTTAAATATTAAATCACACGTGGAATCATTTCGAGTTAAAATCTATTGAGAAATACGCATTCTGTCTTGAGGAATACACACTTTAAATATGTAAACATGGTTAAAGAATAACAAGCTATCAAAATTGGACACAAACGACACGACCATATTGGATTACACGTTAGCTAATGTTTACATACTTGAAGTGTGTACTGTTCAATACAAAATGCGTATGCCTCAATAGATTTTAACACAAAACGAGTCTTTATATGATAATATTTAACAAACAAGTAAAAATTTAATGTCTACACAGTGTTTTTTTAAATTTTTTCACGTAATATATTCACGGCCGTAATTCAGTGACTTCGCCACGGTAATTTTACAGGAACCGGTGCGTCAACGTGATTCTCGCGATATTTACGACTTCAAATAATATAATACAATGTAGATTCATATCAAAATTAGTAAAACAACTAAATTAATAATCCTAGGCAAGTCCTATTTGCGTCCGGGGGATGCATATGCATATCATACAGTAGAACAGGATACGGCATTAAATTTAGTAACAAAATACAGTACAGTATATAATACACATGTATATAATCAAATAACATCATAAATAACACGGTAAGGTGGGGCAGATACCGTAACCAGGGGCCGGAAAAACATCGTATTCCACATCGTAACCTGAAAAAACCGTATCCTAGACCCACCGTATCCCGGGACTCTTCTGTAAAATAAATATTTTTACTTTTGTGAAGCTGTACACAGAAATTCAAATGAATATATCCCTCAGTTATTATTTTTATAATAGCCAAAAAAAAAAAAAAAAATGTTAAAAATAGATACTCAACAAATAGATTTTACAAAACGCAAGTTAAGTTTACTCTAATATCTACCAGGATAAGTATTTTGGTGTGTTTTAACTTATCTAAAATCGTTTATTTACTTTAAAACAAAACAAAACAAAACAAAACTGTAAAGTCTGTTGAGTAAGAACAAAAAAACAAAAAAAATGGCGGTTTACTGAAAGCCAATTATACTCTCTAGAATTGGTAAAAAAAAAAATCTAAAAATTAACAAAATATTGGTAGAAACCCATTCAATATATACTAATAACCGTGCAAAAAATTAATTTTCTATCAGTATTTTAATTTTCGATTTTGGAGTCATCATAAAGGGCTTAAATCGCTGTAACTAAACCGCCATATTTTGGATGTTCACAATAATTTTGTTTCGAAGTAAATAACCGCTTTCAAAAAAAAATGAAAAAAAAAAAAAAAGTAACGCATCCAAGGAAAATAACTTATCTTGCCTTTATTTGAGGTATACGCGCTTCTACAGAATTGGGACGAGATTTTCGGAAATCATAAAACTGAATTCCTACGTGAAAACAATGGTATCTACGTATTCCTCGTAATTTTAAGATGATTATATCCAAAAATTACGATAATCGATGAGGTAGAAAATTATTTATTAAAGGAAATAAAAATGGAATTTGATGAAAACGATCGTAAAACACAGGAGAGTTCAACAGGGAGGTAATTTTCCGTTTGAATTAAATAAAGATGGTGACAATTTTTCACCTGCTAACACGATTAAAGTTTTTTTTTTTTTTAAATAATTCAGTAATATTCGGGTAATTTCGACTGCATAATTTGGGAGCTACCATTGTAACTTATTAGAATTGACAAAAAAAAAAAATCAGTGGAAACCAGCGTTTTTTTATTTTTATTTTTTTATCTGAAAACTATTAACTGTTATTAACTATTATTAACTATTAACTACAAAATCTCGTTCCAATTATGTAGAAGCACCGTTTATTTTTTTTTTTACCTCTCATTTATTTATTTATTTATTTAGCTATTTTAAAATGTGCCTTATCCATTTTTTTAAGATTAAAGTTATAATTAATAAAATTTAATTAATGAAAATAAGTCAGTTATATATGTGTGTGGTGGACGTTTATGTTTATTAAGCAAGTATGTACAGGTTTATATCCAGCTTTGTAGACTTCGATGGAAAAAAAAATGAAAACTGCATTATGATATCTGGGAAGTGACGTATATTAATGGAAGTGCACTATATCCTAAATAGGGCAGGTGTGTTTACATGCAGTGTTGCACGGAAGAGACACTTTCTTTGTCTTTTCTTAATATGTTATACGTAAGAATAAAAATAAAATTGTGTAGGAGTTTGATTTTTTGTTTGTTTGTGAAATAATATTACATAACGAATTATTTCGAGTTAAAATCTTAAAATCTATTGAGAAATACGCATCCTGTCTTGAGAAATACACCCTTTAAATATGTAAACATTGGTTAAAAACGAATAGTTGTCATAGACGAATACGTGAAACAATGGAGTATCATATTGGGTAACGAGTATATGTTAGTCAATCCAAGGTGCTCAATATATTAGATAGAGCAGTTATGTTTAATAACCGCAGTGCCCAGCAACACCCCAATAACACTTATGTGATTTTATTCAAGATAATTTATTCGGTGTTCCTATATACTTGCCTCCCCACGAGGGCAGAGCTAGACAAGGTCGATTTTTAATGTGGGGAAAATCCAGCTCCCCGAAAAGGGGCACTCTGTATAGGAAAAATTAAAATTGTCTCAGGCATGAAAGATTTCTCCTCCACTGACCGAGGACATAAAAGGTGAAGTGTACCATCAGAACAGATACTACACTGTGATCTTAGCCTCACAGGGATTTTTAATAGTAATAATACCGTACCATATCATAATCAAGTATATTATCTGGTATTATTGGTATAGAGTAATCAAAGAGTGCTCAATTTTCTAGATAGAGCAGGTGTGTTTAAACGCAGCATTGCCCGGGAGAAATATCATTGTTTCGTTTTTAATTACGTTGTGTACTACACAAAGTACATAGTGTTGCCTGCAAATCAAAATAGGAATAATAAAGTATCATAACTGGTAAGAAGTAGAAGCCAGCCAATCTAAAGTGCTCAATATCCTGGATAGAGCATATATATTCAAAGAATGTATCGCCCCGGGAAGAAAATGTGACTGTGTTTTGCTATACTGTTTTTATACAAGAACATCCACTTGGCATCGCTCGGGATAGAAAATGATAGTCATAAAAAGTGCTCAATTCTCTAAGAATAGCAGGTATGTTTAAACGCAACTTTATTTCTTTTCTTTGTTTTATACAGTCCCGGGCAACGCCGGCAGCCTGCTAGTAATAATATAAGCGTTTATATCCGGCGTCGTGAAACTATACATGCGCCATCCAAATCCTCAGTGGCCTCTTTTTGGGGGAGCTGAATTTTTTTTTTTCAGATTAATAATAGGTTGTTCTTATTAAATTGTTTAAACACAAGATCCGTTTTAGCGTGTGTGTGTGTGTGTGTGTGTGTGTGTGTGTGTGTGTGTGTGTGTGTGTGTGTGTGGTGATGGTGATGATCTAATTCATCCCAAAATGGCATTCTGGCTTGAGAAAAAAAAATGTTAAATTTCCTCAGTTTAAAACAATTTCTCCGTCACTGACAGAGAACAGAAAAGATGGAATATAGCATTAGAACAGCAACTACACATCTCTCTTAGCCAAATGTGCAAGAAAGAGTACAGGCAGTGCCTAATTTTGCTCTCGAAGGGAGTCAAGAAAATACAGATATTCAAGTAATATATATGCATATATATTAAAATTAAAAAAAAAAAAGGTTTCATCAAACGGAAGCTCTGCTGTCTTTAACAATGTTTGTTTAATATATATATATATATATATATATATATATATAAGGTTGCGTTCAATTTGGACCGACGATGGATACTCACTGAATGGTGCTTGCGCATGAAATTTTTGTGGCAAGACTTGCGCAATCACCAACCACACCTCTCCTGAATCAGTACTATTTTAATTCTAGTTGCAAGCACGGAAGTTCGGAAGACCGGAACCAATGCAGATATAAGTGGAGAGCACATACAGCGCCTAGTCTTCCCAAATAGTCACCCATCTAGTACTCGCTAGGCTCACCTATTCCTAACTTCGGTTATCTGGCGAGAACAGTGCATAAACATGATTATGTCTGTCTGTTTCCATATCTGCAAACTATCTCTTCCGAAACTAAAAATCGCAAAACGACCCTAGGGGCTGTATTTATTTGCTTCCTCACTGAGTAAATTAGGCACAAGGCCGTTTTTTAATGTGGAGATGGGGTGTGGGGAGGGAGAAGGGAAAAGGGGACCAGCTCCCGAGAGGTGGGAAATGAGAGCTGGATAGTGAGAGCCTGCTGTTAAGTAGGGCTGCCCCTACATGGACCAAAAGATTGCCACAAGGGCAATGGTCTTTGATTGCAGCATCTGCTGGAATAGATACTACACTTTGATCTTGGTCCGAAGGCCACAAAGGTCCTCAAATGATTTGATATTTTATGGACAGCTGTTTTAATGGGTCTTTAGCCAATTAAAATAGTTTTTTTAATGGGCTAAAACGGGGTTAAAATAAAATAATAATAAAAAAACAATCGTTATACATTTTGTACATTCAGTTTATTTTTAATCAGGTTATATGCATGTCACGTTGGTACAGTGGTAACGTTACCAGCTTTTAATGCTATAGTTTTGGTTTCGATTCTAGCTGATGGCATATAAATACTTTTTTTTTCTTTTTACTTTTGAATCATGATACTATAATAATATATACGAAATCTGAACAAATTAAAATATAATATTTATGCCTATTTTACGACCGGGCAAAGCCCTTCCCTCACCCCTGCTAGTATTTACTATTATAATATAAATGTCAGATATTCGTCTTTCTGAAACGGTACAATATTCGAAATGTTTTCCGCATGTGTTATAGTGACAGCGCAATAATTTAATATTCTGCTACTGCGAAATCAACGTTCTCATCGAAACCCCATCAAACATTGATATTATCGTTGCAAAATGGAATCATGTTCTCCAACCGCCCCCTCCCCCACCAAAAACAAAAAAAAAAAAACAAAAAACAATTTCCTCTCTAAAAACAATAAAATATTAGGAATAATTTTTTTAAACATATAAAGAAGTTGAAGCACCAAAGAAAAAAATAGTTTCTTCATTAAATAACACGAAAAGGGTTAACATGCCGTAAGACGAAATCCTTCACGATTGAGACTATTTTTTTTTTGTTGTTGTTGCTTTTCTCCACGTTTAAAAACAACCCTGATGTTTTATTGTCCTGTGGGGAGGCATTGTAAATTGAAAAAATCAAACCAAACACGACGAATAAATATTTGAAGATATAAAAGAACTTGAAGCATTAACTGTTTTACCAAAGTGATCGGATTTAGCATTTAATAGCTCGAAAAGGATCAGTATGCCGTAAAACAAATTTCACAAATTAACAGGATATGACGCGCGTGCGCCCACACACACACACACGCGCGTATATATTTTACAAATTAACAAAGTAGGTGTCACAGGTACACACACACACATATATATTAGTGTTGGGACGATTATCGGAATCTGAAAATGGGATCATTTAGGGGTATCGGAATCGGAAAAATCCGTGCATATTTTCCGATGCCAAAACGATTCTTTTAATTGTCTTTTTTTATTTGAATATGTTTAAAGCAAACTCTACCTTTACTGGTAATAATTATAAAATAATAACTGTTTATCGGTTTTTAACAACTAGTAAATAACAACTCTATATTAAAATATATAGAGATTTTATAAAGAATCGGAATCGGAAATTGTATCGGAATCGCAAATTTAGTACGGAATCGGTAATTGTATCGGATCGAATAAATATTGGAATCGTTCCATCACTAATATATATATATATATATATATATATATATATATGTGTGTGTGTGTGTGTGTGTGTGTGTGTGTGTGTGTGAAGGTACTGACGAGTACTAACTAAACGCTCACCATTCAAAACTTATTTTTAGGGATATTCAGGTCTGATTTGAACTAATATGACATTTAACATTGTCGTCGACAAGTAGTTTTTATGATATTAATACCTTAGTTATCAAATGTATTCGCTAATGGTTTTCAATGGTCGCCATTTTTTTCATTTCTGACGATACAAACCAATGTTAACATGCGTAGTTAAGTGAAATCAAATGGCGACCACTGAAAAGCATGAGCGAATACAATAGATAATAAAGGTCTTAATATCATAAAAATCTACTTGTCGACAATTTTAAATATGATATTCGTCCAAAATCCACCTGAATACCCCTAAAAAAATCAACTTTTGTGAAGGCGTTTAGTTGGTACACGTTTGTATTTTAACCCGTGTGTGTGTGTGTGTGTGTGTGTGTGTGTGTTTACTTATTGTTCCTATTTACTTGCCCCTTCACGACGGCAGAGTAAGACACAAGGTCGGATTCCAATGAGGGGGGTGGCACTCTGGATAGGAACAAAAATAAAATTTTCTCAATCATGAAGGAATTCTCCTCAACTGACCAGGATGAAATGTAGCATCAAAACAGATACAACACTGTGAACTTGACCCTGTGAAGTTTAAACGGTGCGTGCACACACACACACACACACACACACACACACACACACACACACACAAATGGTCGCGATACTGGACATGCTAATCTTTCAGACAAATGGTCGGTTAAAACCAGAAATCCTCGTCAGGCGACTTAATAAATGGTTGCTTTCCACAAAAGAAACCAGTCCACAAATGAATTCATCTGAGGACTGGTTTCAACCATGTAAATTTGTTTATGTTAAAAAAAAAAATATCTTGCTCTTCTTTTATCGAGCACTCTTAATAACCTCGTTACATTCATTAGTTATCACTAACCCGATATAGTTGTTTATTGTTTATGGTTGCGATACTTTTTGAATAAATTCAATTATTTATACGAGAGTGCATTTTTACCTAAATGCGAGTTGGGAATAATTTTCCCTTTAATCAATTTGGTACCCCCCAAATTGGGAGCGGCATATATTATTGTTTTTAAAATATAATTATCCACTGACACGTGTTTCGTCTACGACTTATCAGAGTGTCTGAATCTAGCGAGCCACTCTAAACTTATATATATATATATATATATATATATATATATATATATATATATATATATATATATATATATTCAAGAGGTGTATAAATTAGTTAATACAAATGAACTTATATATAAAGGAATAAATATATCACTGTTTGCGTTCGAACAATGTTTACTTTTAAATCTATATTACAAAAAACAAAAACAAAACAAAACACTGAGACAATATATAGTGTGTGTGTGTGTGTGTGTTTATTTCTCAGTTATTTAATCTGTATTAAAAAACAAAAAAAAACGGTTATTTAATCAAAAACAAAAAAAATCCCAATTATTTAATCTATATTACAAAAAAACGAAAACAAAACAAACACTGAGGCAAGATATAGTGTGTGTGTGTGTGTTTCTCAGTTATACATAACCTTGCTAAATACACATCTAATTATTTTATATTTACTATGGAAGCAAATATTCCTTGAAATAAAATAGAATAAAGAAAATAAAAAACAAAAAAAAAAACCCTCTTAGTTTAAATGATATGTATATTTGAGTATTTTTGTCTTATTCTTCAGTCAATAATACAGGGCAATACGGGCAACTCTGGGTCAATACGGAGTATAGGATATAATATCTAAGGCTATGACAACAGCATATTCTTTTCATTGTTTTGACTCTCGAGTGTGTATCCGTTGATATTTTATATGCTTTTATACAGAGTGATGTGATGTATGTGGGTTCTCGGCTGTCTAACTGTGTCGGATATATACTTGAGAGTAAAAACAATGATAATGATATTCTCTTGTCATAGCCCTAATAAGAACTACCATAAACTTTGCGAAACTATATACAGATATAAAGGGTTTGTATTTTATTATTTTAATGCCATGTCGTAGTGGATAGGGACGCTTACGCAAGTTAAACATGAACAAATGGTTGTAAAATAACAATAAAAAAAGTCTTTGTGTGTTTAAGTGAAACCTGGAGTAAGTTAGTTGTGAAACCCACCTCAGTTGCCTGCGTCTCGCATCTTAAAGTACTTTTCCTGATCTTCGTCGTCGTCGATGTAGGTAAACGCACAACCGCGTAATCAATCCGAGGAACTCTCTCCCAGCTGACGGTCGCCATGTGTTAAAAATAAACCTGTTATTAACCAAAAATATGCTTTAATATAACCTTTTTTCCTCCGTTTATTTACTTTTTTTTTAAAATAATTTATTCAAATTATTATTATTATTATTATTATTATTCCTCGCACCTTTTTTGTGCGATGGTCATTGCACGGGGGGAACCTCTCCACAATAACAGCCGACGAGCCCTCGACGAATACGACAACACGGGACCGTGTGAGCTGCGCGAGTGGACACCGAAGAGAAAGAATCCCAGATAGGCCGAGGGGATGAGCGAGGGTGTACAAAGACCCGCGATAGGAAAGGGAAGCCTGTCTCGTCAACCGCTCTGTCGGGTTCTCCGCCGTGGCCACCGACTGACAAGTTAAGATTTATTTATTTATATTTTTCTTTCTCTCTTTCCATTTTCCATGTGCTCGGGAAACATCCCCCTACGTTCCCCGTCCCTACCCTACAGGCGAATGCGTGTAGACTGAAACTGCGTGAGTGCTTGTTCAGCGAGCGCAGGGGGGTTTTCCGCGCTTGGACGTTAAGCGTGGTGCAATCATGACAACAGCGTCGATTTTCGCCATGCGTGTTTTCGTTTAATTGTGGCATTGTTTTAGGCGACCTGATTCGACACGTTCCTCTACAGGAAGGGTTCCCAACCTTATTTTACTTGTAGACCTCCTGCGAGCTATCTTACCTACTCTGGACCTTTTTACGCATACACATATAAAAAAAAATCAACTATTTATTTTTTTAGCTTAATAAAACTAACAACTACCCACTTTACCTATATTTATTACTAGCAAGTGACACCTGGCGTTGCCCGTTGCCGTGGTGTAAAATACGCTTAAATATGATATTATGCACAATGATATTTATTATTATCGAGTCAATTCTCTTGCTATTATTTCATATTAAAATTATACCTAATATATAGTCGTGATTTTAAAAATTAAAAAAAGAAGATTACTTGGGTGCCATCAGCTAGAATCGAAACCGAAACTAGCATTTACAAGTTTCAAGCAAGGACGCCCAGACGGTCTATAGAGTTTTAAAATTATTGAGATCTATAATCCAAATCCATCTTAATACGTCTTAAATCCTCTGTAGGAACTCGGGGGTCCACGTGGACTCCGTTTGGGAATCCTTATTCTACACCCAAATATTTTTTTGCAATCAAATATATTAGTTCATATATTCACATAAGGAGAGATACTATTTCATATATTCACATAAGGAGAGATACTATTGTATGTATCGGTTTTCAATATTTAATTCAACAGTGCTCAGTAAGATATTAAGTTATAAAAAATATATGTTTATAGCTATTAAGCTACACAAAGACTTCTGTGTTTCACTGTTTCATCCCCGTGTGGAATCGTCAGATAAAAAATGCATTTTAGCATGACGATTCCATACTTGGAAGTTTCTATGTAGCTTAATTGCCATAAATATATTTTCATAACTTAATAGAGTTAGATATTGTTATGGAAATAATTTATTCACGAATACGCAAATTTCTTTTTACACTCGAACAGAATGTCCGTCAAAAAAAAAAAAAAAAAAAAAAAAAATGGAGTGTAAGAGAAATACACAGGAGTTGTCTCTGCTCTTCAATAAAACGTGAATATTATGCATCATTCAGACACGGTAGTGTTTGAATATATGGTTAAGTGTCAGGCTTAGTCATTTAGAATTGCTTTAAGCTTCACCGCTCACTCATTTTTCGACGAAATTTCAAACAATTATTATAGTTTATAGATCACCTTCTTAGCTATATTTTGAAAAAAAAAACAAAAACAAAAAAAAAAAAAAAAAAAAAAAAAACAAACAAAAATTTCATTCAGTAAAACAAAAGTTATAATGAATTTAGTGGTGTTCAAAATCGTAAAAATATGTAAAGAGGCGAGAGACGTTTTTTATGACTGGTTTCCATAGCAACATCGTCGCTTCAGCAACTACTGTGTCGAAAAGAGAAGTAACTTGTGAAACAGACAGAATGAAAGCATGAAAGGGAGATAATTAGGGATATTTTATCGAAAGCAGACGAGTGCCGCACATTGTTATTACATACGTGTTTATGGGGACAAAAAAATAAGCTTGCAATTAAACAAATGACAAGTGAATTTATTGGAAATCTGGAAAAAAAAAATCACCGATTGTAGAAAAATGCGAGCATGAAAAGGAATATGGTTAAACTTAAACATAGAAAAGTAAAGGACTAGTTGTTAAAACTGGAAAAGGACAAGATATTCTAGTAAAAATAAAAAAATTATAACTTAAATTATTGCAGCATTAAGAATTTTTAAAAAATTCAATTTATAACATTATATAATCAATTCTAAATGCTGCAATATTTTAAGTTGTAAATTTATTTTATTTTTTATTAGAATATCTTGTCCTTTACTTTTACAATTTTAACAACTAGTTCTTTACTTTTCCATGTTTAAGCTTAACCATATTACTTTTCATGCTCGCATTTTTCTATAATATATATATATATATATATATATATATATATATATATATATATATATATATATATATAGTAATGATTTCAAAAGTTTTTGTTTAAAAATGACTTTGGTGCGGTCAGCTGGAATCGAAACCAAAACATTCAGCGTTCCAGCCATCGTCGTTACTAAGCGCTTTATAGATTGAGGTAATTCGAAAATTAACAATAAAAAACAAAACAAAACTTTATAACTAAATTTATACAGATTTTAAAAGAATCAGAATCGGAAATTTACAACAGAATCGATAATTGTATTGGAATCTGGAACACTTCTCCATCATTAATTACTGCAAGTATATACGCAAGTGAAACATGAGAAAAAGTTCAATATCTTGGAAATTACATGTTAAAGAACTGTTTCGAGTAACTGTAAAATTTTGTTCTTAAGCATGTGATGAAGCTCTCTGGTGCATGCATATAGGTACGTCAGGTACGTATTAATCTCAAATGAAAATCAATTAAAATGCACACAAAGTGCATATTAAGCTAAAAGCTAAGTGACCGACTGTAGTCGGGGGCGACCAGAAGGCTTGGTTTTCATTAGTTGCTACACAGAGGTGTAGGAGAGAGCGCCACTACATTCTCTAGATTACTCCACTTGCTCTCGATTCTTCCCTTATGATGCTGAGTGTTTAGCAATTATTATTTTGAAAGTCTTTGCTATGACTGTACTGACTTTTAAACTCTGGTCTCCCGGCCAATTAACAAACACTGACCATAATGCAAAAAAAAAAAAAAAAAAAAAAAGTATATCGCTATTATTTAATGTTCCTATTTACTTGCCTCCCCACGAGGTCGGTTTTTAATGTGGGGAAAATCCAGCTCCCCAAAAAGGGGCACTCTGGATAAGAACAAAATAAAAATTGCCTCAATCATAAAGAATCTTCCCTCCACTGACCGATGACAGACAAGATGAAGTATAGCATCAAAACAGATACAACACTCTGATCTGATCCTGTTTAACGTTGACTTCAAATCTTGTACCTATAACCACGTAATGATTGATAATTTGGATTATTGAGAATACTGTCCTCATCTTGGGTTTTATTCTCGCGATGTTTTGGTCTAGGTACCCACCTATCTTCATGTGTGTCTTGTCAAACTCTAGAATATGTGTATTATTTCGAACGGAACCCTTTATTTAATCCACAGGGCTAGCATGCTATCGTTCCGTCAGCCATGACCGGGTAGAATTCTTAAATAATTTTTCACTATAATTTAGATGTTGTGCCATTGTATGACAAAGGAGAAAGAATTGCTGCAGTCTGGGTCGAAATCCATCCATATCAGACTCATCGTTGGCTAATTTTTGATCTTGAAGTGACATTTTGTAGCTCCTTACGTCAAATATCTGAGTGTCTTGTATGGATCGATTTTATAAATAAATAAATAAAATTGTAAAATAAATGACACTCTTCTGGTGGTTGAAGGTTCGATCCTCAGTATAGGCAATACTTAAGTAACTCATAATTGTATTATTTTATATATTATATTATTGTTATTATTATTATTATATTATATATTAATGCGCCGCTAATTATACTTATGATGATGAATGTTCTTTTGTTTACATGTTAAGAAGTGTAAGAGTCTTTGGAGGGATGAAGAGACAGAGATTGTTCGTTCCGTGTTCGTGTTATGACGATTCATATATATTAAAAATATGTTCATTCTTAGGTTAATAAATGTGTTGCTATGTGAAGCTCTTAGAGTGAGGAGATAGTGTTCAGACAGTCTTAGTGTAGATATGAGATGTAGATTCACATTGTGGATATGAGATGTGTATGTCACGACAGTTTATAACACAGACATATAATAACAATTCACTTTACCTTTTTTAAGAATCACAAACACAAAGACGCTTTATCAAAACACATGATGGGTTTATTTCTTCACGACCGGCCGTGGTTTTCTCATCAAGAATTCAAAGCTTCACATTTTAGTTTCAAAGTGATCGTCTCGCTTCCTAGATGTTCGAATTCCCAGGCCCTCTCTGAGTTTCTCACTGACTGTTTCTTCCTAACTAACTAACTCTCACTTCCTATATTGAGAAATCCATGCATCCCGGCCACGTGAGCAAAATTCACGTGTTTCAACATGCGCGACTTTGCACGTTTCCGACATTATGATTTCCCAATAACCTATTTTTTCTTTGATGTTTTTACAAAGGAATTCAACCTACATATCTAATTTATTTAACCCATATTTTATTATCCACATTCTTTCTAAGAATTGAATAGTTTATTTATTATTTATTTCATCAGAATTAACAATTTACTGGACATTCCATTTAAACCTATTGTTCTTTAAAACTTATATCCAAGGTTCGATTTCTGCTTTCTCTCATTTTATTTTCATTTTAAGTAATCTCTCTATTTTTATACTTACATAAAAAGGGGACAGCCCTTATCATGTAACAGTATTTTAAGACTTCTACTCCATCACGGCTAACAGAATATGAGCAAGCTACCCCCCCATGTGTTAAATTAATGGTTCCGTATAAATCTGAGTACATATATCTATATGTCCAACAGGACACACGTGAAGAAGACTAGAAACTACATCGACCGAAGCTTTTTAAGAATAACACTCAAGATGAGACCAGTAGTTCGAATTCGTATTATTTAGATTCTTCGGACTATTGCTCTCATCTTGAGTGCCATTGTCATAACGTTTCGGCCGATGTAACCTTCAAGTATACCTCGTCGAACTCTGGATTATTTTTGTCGAACTCAGGAATTTTGACAGAATTTCGAACGGAACGCTATTTATTTCACGGGAGTAGCATTTTCTCGTTCCATCAGCCATGCATGGATATAGGTCTTAAGTAATTCGCAGTTGTATTTTTTGTTCGTCACACTGAGAACTGAACCTTATACCATTCATGAGAATATCAATTTTACAACTGATCTTTCCAAGTTCTCTAACCACTGTGACACGGGTCATTGCGGGTGTGGCGACGGAAAAATATAATTGCGAATTACTTAGGACCGCTATCCAGTCATGGCTGACGCAACAAAACCCTGTTTCCCCGTGAAGTAAATAAAGGGTTCCGTTCGAAAGTCCGTTAAAATTTCCAAGTTCGACAAGATACATCTGAAGAAGCTCGGAGGTTACATCAACCGAAACCTCGTGAAAATCATACTCAAGATGAGAACAATAGTCCGAATTATCCAAATCATACGAATTACCAAACCTCATCTTAAACAAAATTCAGAAACGTAGTAGTTTGAATAATGCTACGATAAATATCTCGTATAAACATTTACTTGAGAAACTAAAACAAGTTTTGAAAGAATTAGCCAATCAGATCCTATTTATTGTTTTTCTTTCGTACGAGTTGTCTTTCCCTGCCCGAGGCGCTCATCCGGAGAGTAAAGTGCATTGTCCAGTTCAAACAAAGAGCGAAATAACAGCTTCACAATAATCTGCAAGATCAAATCCTGATTGTGCATTTTGAACCAGAAACATTAATCCAAGACTCGATTATTCCTGGAAGGGAAAAAAACTAATTTATTTTCTCACCGGTTCAAAAATAACAAAATGATGAGATCTTTCTAAGATACATCACTCCAATCTGTGCATTTAACGATAACAATTCTATTCGAATCTTAAGCGTGACAGACCAACGAAAATACTTAATCATAAAAGATCCATTAAATTCTGTTTCAAAGTTAAAATTATCGACCCATAAAAATTCTATTTGAAACTTTAGCGTGACAGACCAACAAAAATACTTAACTACGAAAGATCAATGACATCCTATTTCAAAGTTGAAGTTATAGACCCATAAGAATTCTATTTGAAGAATAAACGTGACAGACCAACTTAATCATGAAATATCAATGAAATTCTATTTCAATGTTAAGGTCATAGACCCATAAAAATTCTAATCGAAGCCTAAACATGACAGACCAATATTATTATTTTAAGCGTAGTCGTAATAAACAAACTTAAAATTCTATTTTAACCTGTGTTTATTAAAAATACTTATCTAAACGTAAGCGTACGAACTTGCTATATAAAAAATAAGTGCGACAGATCAAATAGATGCTATTACTAACGTAAGCACAGAAGAAGGACGAAAATACAGTCCGACGAAAATGTTATTTCAAACTAGCGTGACGGACCCACAAAACGAATGGCAGACGAACGTAAGCTCTCACTCAGTTGCTTGGGGATTATATAAAAAAAACATTTGAAAAATAATTGATATTTATTTTGTTTCTTTTGTTTCGTTGTTTCGCCACTTGGGCTTCTTTCAAGGGTCGACCTGTGTTCTCTTCCGAACGGATTAATTCAAGCCAAATGTTTTTCTACGTTGTGGAGAATGTGTTTATTCAGATTGCAAGGATGCTGTTTTCTATGGAAGGCTGCAGGTTAAAGTGTTTTGACAGGTGATTCTGTTGTCTCCAAGAGTTGCTAAAGGACTCGGCCTCGATCCGGATTCACATCTTATAACCAGAAAAGAAGGAATCAGAAAACGTGTTTCTAGACGAGACGTTAAACCATTTTCTTTCTTAAAAAAAAACAAAACAAAAAAAAAAAAAACACTTATATGAAGAGACGCCATTTTAGATATTTGCACACGTCAGAGGTCACGTGTTAACAAATATGTCGGTGTAAAACGTTTTTGCCGGATTGTAGAAGGGGCATTTTAAACTATTGTAATTAATTTTATGCATAATGTTGAATGCTCGTCCATCGAAACGACAAGGATAATCTAAACAGCCTTTAAGTATGGTGGCTGACACATGCTGAATTGTGAAGCAAGGGGTGCGCAATCTCTAATAACTCCTCTCTGTAGTATGCAATGTTTAATCCCAATGGCAAAACTAGATAAGCGGAGAGCACGTAACACTGGATATTCCAAAATGGTCTCGTATCTTAATCACGTTGGAATACTACAGAGTGGAACGATAATATTGTCGCCCTAGAAAAGGCGACATGATTCCATTTCCATTTGATGAGAACCGGTTTTCTTTTTTGTTACAGATCATCTACGAGTTGGCCAGTTGTGTACAAATGTCAATAGCGATATAAGCCTTCTATCATGTCTAAAAGTGTCACAATGTTCAACGAGCGAGATCGGAGATGCGCCGCTGTACAACTCATGTTCTCTACCGATCCAAGTAATAACTACAGGACCATTGTTAGAGAATGGAGAGAGAGAGAGAGAGAGAGGAGAGGTGAGTTATAGTGTAGGCACGTTGGCCGGAAGTAAAAGATCAGCTGATTTGATTGCGTGTGAGTCATGTGATCAGGAGCTGAATCGTGGAGATTTGATTTGGGACAGAAGACAACGGACGGCTTTCCGTTGTCTCCTCCCCTTCACGGGGGAGGGGGACGAACGCTGACGTGTGTAGAAGAACCCGCACAGGCCGATTTCACTTCCACCTTCTGCAGGACATCTGGAGAAAGTGAAATAAAAACTATAGAACTAATTCCTTGTCTTGGAGTGATTGAATCTTCATCCAAAAACAGGTATCAAGTCTCCCTCCAGGATGAGAAATTTCCAGATGGTCCAACATCGAAGAAGCAGAGGTAGGTTCTGAAAATACATGTCACACACACGATTCCCTTTATGATAATCGAACACACAACCCTTTATTATAGAAACAACGTAACACCATTACCAGCACGTTCAAAATGCATCGTTGGATTGCCAGGAATAACAGGGACATGCCCAAGGTGTTGAAAAAGTTTCCGGTCAATCGAAAAGAGGGATGATTTTCGAAAATATCGGCGAAAAAAACGATCCTTCCCCGTAAAAAAGTGTTCAGTTGAGAACGAAGGAATAAATGTTTTTAGCCATTTTTTTTTTATATTTGTCGTCCAGAGGGTTGAGTTTCAAAATCTTAGAGGCTGTGAGGAGGATCATTGACATATCCACACAAGAGGACTTCCAAGGGATCTTCAGGGAGTTGTTGTTACGGTACAAGTGAATTGCAGTCGGGACAGATTCCTTCGAAGGGGACTAGACTTTCATCTGTGTACGATCTATAAAGTACCCATACGAGAAAAGTCTGGAAACTTATTGAAGCTACCTCGTATATTAAGAAATAAAACTGTAACGATATTAATTTGTTACTTTTTAACATTTTTTACTCATTATTAATTAAGGATAGTAGTTTGTTAAGTTGACAGTTAAACGATTAAGAGTATTATTACAGGATTAAAAAGAATTCCTTATTTCTCTACACACAAAGACTGTTTCTGACACGTACTTTTATGATTTTGGATTTTAACTACCACCCTGTCGTAGTTAATAGGGAAGAAATTTCGTGGTAAAGTGTTCCAGAGATGAGAAGTTCTTGGAAAGAAACTTTGTTCATGGAACCCCGTTTGAAGTTACGCACACGGAAGAACAACGGAAAAATTCTTTAAGGTTGTGGTAGGAAAAAAATAGTTACCATTTTAGATATCCGTCAAATCAGACCTCGAGTGATAAAAAAAAATATAAACATTTAAAATAATACAAAGACGCTTTATTTAAAACTAGCATGGGTACCGATAGAAAGGTATGTATGTGTTGGAGAGAAAAAGGAGGATCCGGGACTAGCCTGGGAAATATGTCACAATGATGTCATAATGTTCGGGGAAGCTTTGACCGACATTATGGAAAAGCCGGTCAGAGCAAACCAGCCTACTGACCCGCTTTTTAAAACAAACAAAAACTAGAAAAAAGGTCAATAAGGCATTTGACGATAATAAAAAGGACGAGCCACATAGGCAGAGAGAGGCTTTGGTAGGCGGGACATTTTTGAAAACCACACTCCACCTACACCGTGTTCTGATGTATTGGTTGTCAGTTGAATGTCAATGAAAAATAGACAAACCAATCTTGAAGAGTTGTAAAAAGCTTCATGTGTTTTCATCCAAACGAAAATAACTTTTGGTTTAGTACGTCTTAAATGAATAACGCAACCGACCTATAATTTTGGTGCCGCTACGTCACAAACTCATTTATATATAACATATGTTGAACCGGCTTCTCCCGAAGGAGGAAGTTTCATTGGAATGTTAAGTTCACAAGCGGCCCCAGTTGCATGTATATACCGATCAGGCGGGATGATGACGTCAGGCTTTTGCACTTCTTGCAGAGAGGCGTCGGTTTCCCTTGTACATACAGCGCCTAGTATTCCCAAATGACACCGAGAAATACAACAATCGAAGTCCAGCAATTCAAAAACTCATTAATTAGATTGGCGAATGTTGTAGTTTTTTTTAGCTGAAGGTGATGAAAAGTCCGTTTCTCTTATACCTGTTTAGTTACCCTATTCAATACTTTTTGTTAGTCTCCCTATACGAAACCCCTATTATTCTGCGCATTCTAATACTTAACTTCCTGCCAATCGTCTTGAACACACTCTTACCCACTACTAATCATGTTTATATATCACTAGTATGACCAACTTTTGCATATTTAATCTGACTCTTCGGAACCCATGGCGCAGTGGATAGAAGCGTTGAATCTCTACGGTTCCAGGTGAGAATTATCTGAAGATAGCGGTTTCAATCCTACCCAAAGCCGGTTAGAAGCTTACTTGGCAAAAAACCTGGTGAGATGACGACAACTATGGATGGCAGTAATTGCTGTAAATGCAGTTAGGAGATTCGGAGTTTCTATCCCGTCGTGGTTACCATCTGACGAAGGCCAGAGGAATAGTTGGCCGAAATGTCGTGAAACAACAACTAAAAAGAGGAAGATAATAGTCCGCAATAAATAAAATTAATAATATTCCTCTCAATAATGAATTCCAATTAAATCTATAATATAAAGCTGAATGTCTGTATGTGTATGTGTGTGTCTCTGGTCAGGAATAGGCTCCTATATGGTTGACTATTTTAGAAAACTGATTACATATAATGATAGATGTATCGAGACACAGGAATGGGCATGTTTGATCTGGCAGAACGGTGGTTCATTAAAATTGTAGGGCCTGCGTTTGCGCCTGGTTTCACAAAGTATTGAAATAAAAAAATAAAAAAAACGTTTACAAGCGTTTTTGATATAGAGGTACATAAGAATACTTTGATAAATATGTTTTAACTTAAATAGGAATGATATAATAAAATTGTGGGGTCTGCGATCGCGCCTGGCCTCCATAGAATAGAAATAGGCACAAACTTTAATAAAGACTTTCCATATCTATCTGCGTAAGTATACTTTGATAATTACATTTCAGTTTGAATAAATATGGTATAATAAAATTATGGGGTGTTCGTTCGCGCCTGACCTCCATAGAATGGAAATATGTCACAAACTTTAATAAAGACTTTTCATATCTATCTGCGTAAGTATTCTTTGATAATTACATTTCAGTTTGAATAAATATGGTATAATAAAATTATGGGGTGTTCGTTCGCGCCTGACCTCCATAGAATGGAAATATGTCACAAAGCTTAACAAGGTTTTTTAATATATATCAACAGAATATTGTGATAAGTGTTTCAGTGTGAACAGGTATGGTATAATAAATTATAGGGTTTATCTATTTCATTTTTACTTTCATCATATTTTGCTTTGTTTTTGATACCCCCAAATTCGAAGCTATCTCTTTACAACCCTTCCTTTTCATAACCTATTATACTTTCATAAATCAGAGTCCATTTTCTGTAAGCTGTTTTTGAGCCCAGTCAACGACGGGTACTTTTGCTAGTAATATATAATCTGACTATTCAACAAATGATCATTCTTAACAAAGTTTCAAAACTGAACCGAAATATCGAACACCAATTATTTCAATCACTTTATCTTATTCTTTATTTATTATGGAATTTTTATCTATACATTTTTCGGATATTTGTGGGATGTTTACTTTTAAACAGAGTTTCGTTTATATAATATCTTGATGTAAAAAAACAAAACAAATCTGAATAAATCCGTGTTCCTCCTAACCAGAATAAGATTGACTGGTTAAGCCATGAATACGAACTCGTGGAGCAGTTTGAGGAAGACGCCGAAAGATACGCCGAAACTCTCACGTTTAAGCACATTATTAGCTACAAGACCTAACACCCGTTTAGTAAGGCATTTTACTAGATTATTCGTTTCCAATTATTTTTTGGACGTGAACAAATACTTTTATTTATTTTATTTATGAAACAGTTATCTATGGACACGTGTTTCGCCATGCTGATACCACTTATCATAGGTGCCACAGGGCTTATGAAGAAGAACCTGAAGTCCTACCTTACTAATATTCCTGGTGAATCAAGTGCAAAAGAGATCCAGAAAATTAAGGGAACAGCGAGGATACTAAAAAGAGCTCTCGGTTGATTTCAATAAACGCGGGGCAATGTTGGCAGCTGGTTTGGCTGTCCCATACCCAGCATTACAATCTTCAAAGGAAGAAAAATGAAAAAGAAAGAGAGTGCCCTAGGGCTCGAGCCTCCAATCATAAGTAATATAATCGTCTTGGCGTAAAAGTATCCGTAGTCGATCAGAGTAGCTATGGTTGGAGGTTCGTGTCCTAGTACATTGAGCTATACTGACGAATCGTGTTACGGCGAAAACGTGGCCGTGGATAACTGTTTTATAAGGAAAATGCATAAAGAAATAATATATTTGATTTTTTACGTTTAAAAAATGTGGGCGATCATTCGGATCCAAGGAAAGACAACTCCCTCAATCTTTTAGGGGGAGACCCAAATTGAATTATCGTTAGAAAAATTCACAAATAAATCGATATTACTTTAAAAGCGATAAAAGAGAACATAATTTCAACCGGAGCGTCGTGACGCAACAGTATTCACACTCGATCATGATACTCATAGTTTAAGGTTCGAGCTTTAGTAGTCGTCTATGCTGAAGCCGTTGTGTAGAGAAACATGTGTCCGTAGATAACTGGTTTATATAAGCAGGGAGACCCGACGTTGCCCTTGATTAAATAAGGATTAACAAATATTCCACCCTTTCATAATTGTATTGTCATCGAAATCGGTAAAATCGATCGCCTTTTAATCAAAGCGATTGATTACCTGCTCTAGTTACGGATCTCCCCCCCCCGGTAAGCACCGAAAAGAAGCTCCACATGTTTCCTTGTATTGACTTAATCCACAATACATTGTTGTCTACATTGCACTGTAGAGAATCTACTCGTGTTTTTTTTTTATAAAATTATCTGTAAATAATGTCTTCACTTAAAGTTTAAAATGCAAAAGTCAAGTATCATGGTTCAATTGTGCTCTAAACAGAACGCGCCCCTATCTTATAAAAGACCCCACAGTTGATTTTATATGCTGGGCCTTTCTACTTGTGTGGTCATAAAACTTCTCAAATGCACGTATGCTAGCTTGTATAAAAGTGTTAAATTTGATCAAAATCAGATTTCCTCCTTTAATCGGATTTTTTCGATCAACAATTTTCGATAATTACGAGACACATTCCGATAAAAAAAAAAAACCTACGTAAGACACATCTAGTGTGAATTTTTAAAAAAATCCACCTAGCGGTTTCCGAGTCCATACAGAACGAATTCACACACACAAAAAAGTTACTTAAATATAATAGATAGAATGGATATCAACTTGTATATCATTATTTTCTGAAACAATTCCGCTTTATAGAACGCATGACGAAGGGAAAGACTGCTGAAAATTATTAAAAAATATTATAACTATAAAAAAGAGACAAAAACAATGATATTGGGATTTGCCTTGCTTGTAAAATTGCCCAATCCATTAAAACGTAATCGTAAGTTACGCTTGTATTTTTTAATTTCCTCGTCTGCCTGTGTGCTTATGATTTTCTGTTGGCTGACTTATAAAGAGTTATGTCCCCTGTTCGTAGAGATATGTACATAAGATATTTTATTTTTATATGGACACATTTTTTTACCCCCTGAAGCCTTATGCGCTTAATAACGCTAAAATGCTTTGTTTATGACAAAAGAAATGAACAGTCGAATGACACGAAACGTCTACAAGGTAAAAAAAAAAAAAAAAAAAAAGGAAAAGAAAAAAAGGCATATATTTTTTGTGATCTCGACTTTTCTTTTTCTTTTTTTTTTTTTTTAAATTGTTTCTGTTTTTCATGTATTGCGGTTTTGTTTTTGTTTTGAGGGTTGTAGTTCGGGAAATTACGAATCCCAAGACACTTAGGTGATCAAGGAGAAGGAAGAAACCGAAATATATTTGATCACGTAGAGGAGGGTGGGAACATTCGGAGTCACGCCTTTTGTTCTTCGCGCTAACTTAGTTGATTATATATATATATATATATATATATATATATATATATATATATATATATATATATATATATATATATATATATATATATATATCTTGCATTATATCCCTATGTCTTCCTTTTCTCCGTAAGCCGAAAGCTATTTTTAGAACTCTTTTTTTTTCTAGTAGAAAAAAAAAAAGAACTCTCTAGGTCTGGGAGTCTGAAATGATCAAAAACACTTTATTTTAACGACTTACAAATTATGTAAAAACAACTATAATTCCCTCCCCACTTTGTTTTTGTCTTTGCATAAAAAAATGCATTTTTGTCTGGTTGTCATGGTTGACGGAACAAAAGCATGCTACCCTCGTGAAGTAAATGGAAAGTTCCATTCGAAATTCCGCCCAAATTCCCGGGTTCGACAAGATACACACGAAGAAGGTCGAAGGTTACATCGAGCGAAACGTTGTAAAAAATCACTAAAGATGAGAAAAGTAGTCCGATGAATCCGAATAATACGAACTAGCGGAACCTGTGGAATTTCCACAGGCGACTCCTTCATATTGATGTTGGCATTCTGTAGATGTTCAATGTAAACGGAGACGCTCTGATATTATTGTAGCTTTTTTGTTAAAACTGCACAAGTATTTATCTAAGCCAACAGGAGCAGCCGGTGTAGCCAGTTCGTAAAGTACGCTTAAATATGATATTCTAATTCTTGCAGATTCCGTATATATTATTATAGAGTTAATGTTTTATCGATTTTTATATATTCTAAAGTTACGATTTTTAAAAATAAAAAAAGATATCCATATGACTTGGGTGCATTAGCTTGAATTGAAACTGAAATAAAAACTTATAAAAAAATATATGTATATTACTTGAGTTCCTTCAGCCATATACGAAACCGAAACTTATGAAGAATTATTGTATATATATATATATATAATATATATATATTATATATATATATATATATATATATATATATATATATATATATATATATATATATATATATTCCTGGAGTGCTATCAGTTATAATCGAAACCAAAACGTATGAAGAATTGTTGGTAAAACTATTTATTAATAGAAATGGAAGTACATAACAATTAAACGACCCGGATGTAAGTGTGACACAGAAAATAACACACGCCATCATAATATCTCGATAAGCAATCCTCATCTCCAAAATTCAAAAACGTCATTTTTGTCTAAGGATGCGTGATTGAATTCTTGTATAATGTCGCGGACAGGAACGAGTTAAAATATTTGACGCTATAAGTGCAAAAAATCCCTGCTATACTCCAAAGAATTCTTCATAAGTCTTGGTTTCGGTTTCGATTTTAGCTGATGGCACCTTAGTAATCTAGTTTATTTATTTATTTATTTGTGAAATCGCAACTTTGTAATATATAAAAAAATCGATAGAAGATTAACTATACTAATATATACGGAATCTGCAAGAATTATAATATCATATTTTAGTGTATTTTACGACCTGGCTACTCCGAGCGTCCCTGCTAGTTTAGATAAATACTTTTGAAGTTTTAACAAAAAAGCTACAATAATATCAGAGCGTCTCCATTTACACTGAATATCTACAGAATGCTATCATCAATATATTACATATTAATCATTTCAACTTGTAATTTCCACAGGCCCTGCTAGTTCTAAGTAAACACGCACGTTTTAAAAAGTCTACTAAAGCTCTAATACCGTTAATAAAAGCATGGATCCCCACCCCCTAAGGAACAGAGTAATATTAATACAACATTAATTCAATTTATGCAACGAATACTTAGTAGTAGGTAGTTTCTCGTGATATCAAATTATTTTTTCCATATGAAGGTGAGTTAGTGGCTTACCGTCACAGATTATATGGAGTTAAAATATTTAGCGTAAAAGCATAACATTCCCTGCTGTACTATAAAGTTTTTGTTGTGTTTCACATGATGTGCTAGCAGTGTCAGATGTCGCCATTAAAAATGAGTGATAAAAATTTGAATAATTAGACTATCTTTCGAAGCGTATATCTACTTGAAAAATGTCATTAAAACCCTAACTTTTTTTTCAATAAAAAGAGCAAAGACATAAGTTAAAAATAATAAGTTTTAACAGAAAAAATGCAATATTTTCTTTAAATTGGTTTTCTTTAACAAAGATGTAAAGGAATTGAACGAATTTTAACTTACTCCAAATAAAATAAATACATATAAATTCCAAAAAAAATCACTTGCCTTTAAAAGATACTAATCAATGGGTACTTCCATTCTTCATTTATAAGAATTTGTCCATATTTATATTGTATATTCCATGAACTTAAAAAATTTTATTTAAGCAAGCATCCGAAAAGACCGCGATTTTAAATTCTAATATCAGATGTTCACAGGGCGGATTTGTCTCCTTTTCTTCCAGTTGACATATACGAAGGCCTAAAGCCGCCATAATTAAGTATTTCTGACATGTACCTTATCTCTCCTTTGTATTTCTGTCAACAACAAAGTTAATCATATGAGACACCGTACTTGAAAAATGATCACATTTCACTTATAACTAAGTTTACTTTTTTTTCCATTTTTTAATTCTCTTTAAGAAATACATGATTTTTTGATTTAAAATATTTTATTTCTTCTTTATGCAATGAATTTAAAAAAAAATATCTAAAAAAAAAAAAAAAAAATCAAACATTGAATGAAATAGAAAAATTGATGTAAGTGTCCAATATTTACTGGACAATATTTTCAAATTATGAGGTTCCACTTAAAAAAAAATCAACGTATTTTTTTTTTTAAAGGGGTTAAACTTTTGACTTTACGGGCAAATTTGCATAAAACTATTCTTTTTTTGTTTTAAATTATATTATTTTATTTATTGATCTTGTATCTTCAATTTGTGAGAAAATTAATTATTTTCATTTTAATAGACATTTTCAAATGGGAGGGTGAATTAAAAACAAAACGCTTGTCTAGAATATTATATTCGGTTTATTGGAAAGAGCATAAAATTTTACATTAAACTTGCTAATATCGTAAAAATTTTGATAGATTTTTAAATTGAAAAAAAATTTAACTCGTAAAATTCAATTGATTTCATTACGTAGAAAAATGGTTGCATGAGCGCGCGTATTCACTTTGTAAACACTTTTTTTTTTAAATAAAAAATAATATTTCTATTATTAAAAAAAAAAACTTTAATAGTTTATTTTGGAAGTATATTCCATAAAGAAATTAAACAACCCACTTTAAAAAGAGAAATGACAATTTTTTTTTGTTTTCTTTTAATATTTTATACGCAGTTTTGTGTTAAGGGTGTCAAAAATTCCCCCAAAATTCTGACATACCTAATGATGTGCCCAAATATAAAGCTGGCCCTCCAGATTCAAGCAAGTGTTAACTAAGTTCTTATACCGTTGATAATAAGTATAAACTGACAACCTATTATCCAGAAACAAATTGAACACGGTGAATGTATCATATACTCAATCGGTTTTATTTTTGTTCTGAGAGTTGTAATTCGAAAAAAAAAAAAAAAAAAAAAGAACGCATACAAATATATCCTAGCTATCAGAAAATAACTCCACTGCCTCGTGGATGCTTTGGGAGAGGTAAACGCTAAACCCCGACAAAAAATCCCGTTTGGAGTCCCGATAGGCGAATGGTGAAACAGCGCAATGCCTTTCCGGCAACTTCTAGAACTGCGCTGGCTCCGACCGCATTGGCTTGCCTTTCCGTTAGATTTTGCCTGCTACGCCGAGAGGGGGACTATATATATATATATATATGTAATTTTGCATTCTATTTTAGCAGCAGTCAAATAGCGTAACGGTGAAAAGCACTGACTGTCGACCAGGCCGTCGAATTCCAATCCTGGCTTGAGGTAGTTGCTAGTCTAGCCGCACTGATGAGCTGTGATACAGCGAGAAAGTACTGCATGTGGATTACATACATACATATATAGATATATATTATTTTGTTGCAAAGTATTTTTTCTTTCTGATGGTATATATATATATATATATATAATATAATATATATATATATATATATATATATATATATATATATATTATGTATAAAATGGGGATGAACCATAAGGGGAACGAAAAAAAAATAACTAAAAATACTTTGGAGCAAAATAATAGTAAAATAAACCCTAATTATCATTTAAAACAATATAAGAAACAGAGATTGCCAATAAACGAACTCATAAAAAATAATAAACTCGCAAATGTCGTTAAAAAAAATAAAGTGCAATGGTTTGACACAAACGCACAAACACAAACATTAAATATGACAAAAAACATGCGCAGACCCAGAAAAGAAAACAAAAACCTCTAACAAAAGAATATAAGCAAAGTAGACTGAAACGCGAAAGTTTCTAATAAATATCTAAAGGCAAAAAAAAAAAAGAATATAATTCGAAATAAAAATAAACTAAACTAAAAAAAATGGCCATAAAAATGATAAAAGTTATATATTAAAAAGAAAAAGGTGATTTAAAAAAAATGTGTAAAAAACAATCTGAAATAAAAAATACTTTATCTATTAATATTGGAACGCAGAAAAAAAAATGTATAAAAAAAAAAAAAAGAAAAAAATGGGCGTGGGGAACCTTGGCGTTAGTTCATGTGAGTATTGGGGTGGGGTGAGGGCAGATGATGGTGCTGGTGCGAAGGGCCGTGCACTGTGCGCGCAAAATATCAAAGTTATTGTGTCTCGGCACCTTAATACAAGATGCACAGCTAAATTGCAACCACAAAGAAGGCGAAAAAGGAGACGGAGCGTTAATATCGTTGACATAGTTATGAAGATGTCTTCAGGACAATCTCAAGATGGGTCCCCATGGTCAGCAATGGCGTTCGCTGCCGTGACATTTTGTTCTTTGTTTTCTGATGGTAGCAACGGGGCGGGGGTCGTCGTCGTCGTGGTGGCTGTGTTTTGACTTTTCTTTGCCATTTTTCTTTTCATTCATGTATTGCATATTTTCTTAAACAGACGTACGTATCCAGAAGACTCCACAAAATAATAACATTACACGCGCGCACGCACGCACGCACACACGCACACACACACACACACACACACACACACACACATATATAAGCGCATTATAGACGAGAAAAAGGAGACACACACACGTACATAACTAGCAGGGCACCTGGCATTGCGCGGTCGTAAAATACGCTTAAATATGATATTTTAATTCATGCAGATTTCGTATTTATTATTGTACTCGCCTAAGTACACGGCGTTGGCCGGGTGTTTCGAAGTAGGTGTTGAGCAAAAAAACAAAAAAAAAAAAACAAAGTGGTAGTAGGCAGGAAGACTCGAACCCGTATCGATAAGGAGAAGATAACGTGAAAAAAATAAAAAAATAAAAAAATAACGTGGCGTATTTACTGTTGCGTCTATCGCCAAACCGGAAGTGACGTAAGTTTAAATTATGGATAGACAATCAAAAAATGTAAGCGAAAAAAAAAAAAAAAAAAAAAAAAAAAAAAAGAAAAAAAAGCGACCCTACCTGTAAAAAAGTGCCCAATTGACGATGAAGGAATTAATGCTTTGAGCCAATTTTTCGAGATATATATATATATATATAGTTTGATCAATAAGAAAAAAAAATCCCTAGAAACAAACCCAACTGTTAACAATAACGGAACTATTGTAACAGATTTTGCCCTAGGGTAACGGGAATCGAATCGGTTGAATAGATAAATATGCAGTCTGCACAATAAAATATTGTCTTAACTCATAACATCTTATGTGAATACATGAGATGTTATGGTGGTATAGTAGTTAACGACACGGACTGACGAACTGGGTGTTTCAAGTTCGAATCCAGTTCGTTTCACAAAAATCACTTTCACTTAGGATGTTGCCAACTTCCATGTATGCTCTTTCATAAGTACCCGACGCCTTCTCAGAAATAATTTTGACTAGAAAAAATATCGGGGAGACCGATGCCAACAATTTAATTTCACTTTCATACGATATGATAATGATGATCATGAACGTACGGATACATCTAATACTAATATACATACATACACAATATATAAGTAAAAAATAAATAAAAATAAACCACCATTTCGCTTTATAATTTATTTCATCCTGCAAGTGAATTTCTGCTGATGTGTCTCCCTGGCTAGTAGTTGGTTGGTTGATTTTGTTTTACGGCATATCGACCCTTTTCAGGTTATTTAATGTCGAATCCAAAGATTTTGAAGAAATTTTTTAATAGAATATATTCGTTGTTTTTAATTCGGTTTCTATTTAACCCATACTTGGGACCCTAACAGGTACTACACCTCCGGGTCAGAGTGGACCTGGGAGCAATGGTAATTAAAGGGTAGCTCCACACTTCCCAAAGCCCGCAAGCTGGGGCCTCACCACTGGATTTTTTTTTTACACAGTGGTCACCACTTTTCAAGGCCCGGAAGCCACTCAGGGATAAGGGTTATTGCAAGTACATTAAGTTAGTGTGGAGATTTGATGAAGTGTTTACTTAAGGGGGCGGTTCATTAGGAATTTGTTAACGTTGGACTTGAAGACATCCAAGATGTAGTCAGGTGGGAAACAGGCAGAGGGAATAGAGTTCCACAGGCGTGCAGTTCTAAGAAAGAAGATGTGTTCATGGAATCCACGTTTTGATTTAGGCACAGATAAAGAGTGGGGAAAATTTTTCACAGTGGATTCAGCTAGACGGGTGTTTTTCGTGAAAGATTGGCGAGGGGGGACCAGAGATTGGAGTTCAGACGAGCACCTACCATGGAAATAACGATAAAACAAGGATAGGCTCGCAACATCTCTTCTGTGGGAGAGAGGTTGCAGGGTAGAGAAAAGGGCATCCCCCACTAAGCCACAAAGTCTATTTTGTACTCTGTCAAGGCAGGATAGGCTGTTTTTAGCAGCTCCTGCCTAGATATGGCAGCAGTATTCCATCCTTGGACGTACTTGGCTTTTATATAGATAGAGAATTGCATCAGTAGTTTAAGGTCATATTCAGGACCTGGCTAGTAGTATGTTAAATGAAGAACGAGAGTGTTTACGCTGTCTTGCTTTTACTTAAAGAGGGGGGTGAGGAAAGGTGGGACCCAGACGTTTACCATTCTTCACAAAATAAATGAACACACACACACGCATTATATATATTTTCCTTTATTTTTTATTCATTCATATTTCCTTTTTTTATATACTTATTCTTATTTAGGAAGCTCAATTTCATGATGTTGACCATCTTACAATTTATTCCTTTAGTTCAGTTGACACAATTCTTGGCAGTATCTGTTTCGTAGCACAAAATCAATCACTTAATTATTATATCAATCAGTGAATCTATTTTGCCCTTAACTCATCAGAAGAAATTACGACAATTCATCCACTAAAAGGAAATAAAATGCGTTTGGACATGATTAAAAAATCCGAAAATTGGAAGAGAAACTGCAAATACCTTATGAAAAATAAAGGGATGTAAGGAAACTATAAGGTATTTGCAGCTTCTCTTCCAATTTTCGGAGTTTCATCATGTCCAAACACACTTTATTTCCTTTTGATGGATTGATCGTTGCTATTTCTTCTGATGAGTTAAGGGCAAAAGAGATTCATTGATTGATATAGTATTACGAAACAGATACTGTCAAGAATTGAAAGTGTCAACTGAATTAAAAGAATAAATTTTAAGATGGTCAACATCATGGACTTTGGAATATAGACTTCTGTCATTCATCGATATCTGATTGCTACTTCTTGACAGAAGCTTGCCAGCTTTTCAGATTGATGTGTAGTGTCTATGCGCACGAAAATGTTTATTCAAACCAGCTCCACTCTTGCAAAATCGTTCACAGAAGTTACAGGGGAACTTGTCAGTAATTACTGTTGTTTAAATTTTAAATTCGACCGTTTTAGATTTTACCATTTTTGGATTTTTACCCTTCACCGGACTATCCATTCATGTGAAATCTTTTTATCATTTTTCTTTTGTCTCCTGTTCCCCTTACCTCACCCTTTTTTTTTTTTTAACCAAGTAAGATCTGTGACTTACTTGTAGTTTCATTAAATACTTTTATATGCAAAATCCGATCCTGCATTTTGCTAATTCCTGCCCTCTGATGAGAAGGAGAGTATTTCTTCGAAACTCCGCGGATTAAGGACTATCCACTTATCTTGTGTTTCCTTTTTTTAAAATTAAATATGTTTTTAACTCTTTTTCAAGATGTCTTTTAACATGTTTTATTAATCATTTGTTCATATATATATATATATATATATATATATATATATATAAAGAGCAAATAGTTAATAAAACATGTTAAAAACACTTTGAAAAAGAGTTAAAAACATATTTAATATGAAAAGGAAACACTTGATAAGTGGATAGTCCTTAATCCGCGGAGTTTCCTTCTCATTAGAGGGTAGGAATTAGCAAAATGCGGGATCGGATTTTGCATGCAAAAGTATTTGATGAAACTGCAAGTAAGTCAAAGATCTTACTTGATAACAAAAAGTGAAGCATAGGGAATATGGCGAAGAAAAAGGTGATTTCACGTGAATGGATAGTCTGGTGAAATGGTAGAGTATCCAATGATTTTTGGATTTTACTGTCATTGGATATTTTACCTTTCACTTCTTGGCCTTCGGGACAAGATCAAAGTGTAGTAGTTTGACTCTTAAACGCTGGGGATTTATTAGTTAGATTAAGATCCATAGAGTGAATGAGGTATTTTGGTAAATGTTGCCAGTCAAGAGTAAGACTCCAAAGTTTACATTTATTACTTTTAATCACTTTAGTCACAAAGACCCTGAACCCCCTCGGGGGTCCGGGTGACGGGATCAAGGTGTAGTGTCTGTTCCGGCAGATGCTGCAGGGCTGTGACTGGCGAAGACCGGCTATGATTTGGCAAGGACCATATGTGGGGCCAGCCCCACGTGTCTGAGCTTGGTCACTGAAGGGGCAACCCTTCATACCAGCAGTTTCTGGTCCAGCTCCCGTTTCCCGCCTCTCGGGAGCTGGTGCCCCCTTCCCTCCCCCCTTCCCTCCATCTCCACATTAAAAAACGGCCTTGTGTCTAATTTGCTACGTGGGGAAGCAAATAAATACAAAGACCCTGAACCCCCTCGGGGGTCCGGGTGACAAGATCAAAGTGTAGTATCTGTTCCGGCAGATGCTGCAAAGACCAGCTATGACTAGCAAAGACCATATGTGGGGCCAACCCCACATATCTGACCAGTCAAGTCAAGAATTCGTCACTTGACACTCAGCCCAACAGGTGAAGGGCCGGGAATCGGCCCAGCACCTGTTGGACTGAGGTACACCGCCTGGGTAATACCTAGGAGGTCCACCCTCCCAGGCCTTGCCACCGGGCTTTCCGGTGGGGCAAGTTTATTGCTTGCTGCTTGAGGCGCCCCGACCGGGGAATGCCGACGGGGTTACTCAGGCAATTTTTAAAATTGCAGGAGTGCCCCTCCTTTAGGGGAGCCTGCGGGGTTCCCACTTTCCGGCCTTGTGCCACATTTTGCTGATGTGGGCAGCAAATAAATATCAACCCCACATATCTGAACTTGGTCACTGAAGGGGCAACCCTTCATACCAACAGTTTCTAATCCAGCTCCCATTTCCCACCTCTCGGCAATAAAAAATATAAACAAGATCAAAGTGTAGTATCTGTTCTTCAGATGCTGCACTTTACTTTCTTCTTCTGCCAGTGGAGGAGAAATCCTTCACGACTGAGACAATTTTTATTTTTGTTCCTTTTCTCCACGTTAAAAACGACCCTGGTGTCTAACTCTGTCCTGTGGGGAGGCATTGTAAATAGGAATCAGATATATTCTGACACTACATTAACCAAATTACTTGCATAAATACTTTTACAGTTTTAATAAAAAGGCGTGCACTAATATCGTGAAGTATCCATTTATTATGAACGTCCACAGAATTACAAATAGCAATATGCTACATATGAAAAATGCCGCTGTAGAATTTCCACATGTCCAGCTAGTTATTTTCATTATTATCACTCCTACCGTCTGAAGCGTGTCACCGCGTGTACAGGCGTCTGCAATATATTTGCCTTGGAAAATTCTAGCCTTTCCATGGGTTATCGCTGTTTTTCAATTCTTATTTATTGAGTCCTTTTGGTTCCTTTCTGCTAAATTGTCTTCCATTTTATTTCCTCTGTGAACCCAATACCCAAACCTACTCCACTGTACAACACCCGTCCGATGTCCATTACGGTTCTATGAAGTGATAAGTGCCGCCATTATCAACGACCACTTTCGGCAGAAAACAAGTTTACAAAAAAATAAATAAATAAATAAATAAATAAAATAAAAAAATAATAATAAATAAAAAAACAACAAAATAAACAAAAAAAAATAATGTAGCGGATTATTGAAAATATTTTTTTGTAGGTGTTTATTCTTATTTTTGTCGTTTTTACTTTTCCGCTTAATGTGTGTGTGTTTGTGTGTGTTTTCATGTTCGCTCCTATTTATGTGAAATGATTTCTTTGCATTGTTGATATCCATACGGCATAAATTTACGGATTTCTTGGGCGCTTAAAGTTTTGGAAAGTTAAAAAGAAACGTTTGTTTCTTCTGTTATTTTCAAGTGTTTCTTTTTTTTTTGTTCGTTTGTTTTTTTATTTGAATGATGAATTTTTAAAAAAAGGCAAGAACTTAACACGTCGATAAAGACATCGGATCGAAGCTGCTGATTCCAAATTTGTAGAAACTTTCGCTCTTATATCAATAGTTAAATGGTTATGCCACAACATGCATAATTATATATATATATATATATATATATATATATATATATATATATATATATATATATATATATATAATTATGCATGTTGTGACATAACCATTTAACTATTGATATAAGAGCGAAAGTTTCTACAAGTTTGGAATCAGCAGCTTCGATCCGATGTCTTTATCGACGTGTTAAGTTCTTGCCTTTTTTTAAAAATTCATCATATATATATATATATTAAATTTGTCTTTACATAAACGGTAGTTTGTTGCTACACAGTCATGAGCATGTTTTGGTCTACTAGTATTTATTAACTAGAGACCTCTTCAGGTAACAACCCTGATTTTCGAAAGCAGAATTCAAAATTTTTAATATATAAATTTAGAATTCCGCTTTCGAAAATAAGGGTTGTTGCCTGAAGAGGTCTCTAGTTAATAAATACTAGAAGACCGAAACATGCTCATGACTGTGTAGCAATAAACTACTGCTTATGTAAAGACAAATTTAAAATGTAACTTTCTCTACTTCTGTATTGAGCACTCCTGTATTAACCTCGTTATATTTCACTTGTTACTATACTGTTGATAAATAGCAACCTCAAATTATATATTATATATAATACACACACTATAATATATATACACATGCCATATAAACGCACATATACATATATAATATAAACATATATGCATATGCATGTTTATATATATATATATATGTGTGTGTGTGTGCACATATAGTTACACACACACACACACATATATATAAGTGAAAGTGTCTGTGTGTATTTCCCTACGCAATAACTCTGTCAATTTTTAGTCTACAGACTCGAAATTTGATATACAGGGTACTGAGATTTGGAAAAATCGATGTGATTGATTTTCAGACAGAAATTTGGCGATTAAGGGGTCAAAGTTCAACGATTTGACCTTTTGAGAACTCTACCAAACTCCTCCTACAATTTTGGGTCTAAACACGTGAAGTTTCAGATATATATTCCTTGGGCATGGATCTAACTCAATAACTTGATTTTAGCCCAAAACAATAGATGTAAAGGGGTAATAATAGGGGCCAAAAGAATAAATGTTATCGAAAAATTGGCTAAAAACATTAATATCTTCCCCTTCAACTAGGCACTTTTCTACAGGGTGAAGGGTCACTTTTTTCGCCGTTATTTTTGAAAGTTATCCTCTACTTTAGATTGTCTAGCCTTAATTTAAAAAAAAATGTCGCTTCCGGTTTGGCGGTGGCCGTAACAGCATAAACGTTAGGTTTTACCCCGTTCTTTTCCTCCTTTGCGGTACGGGTTCGAGCCTGCCTTCCTAATACAACTTTTTTTTTTGCTCAACATACACATCCAAACACCCGGGCAACGCCGGGCTGAAATGCTAGTAATGTAAATTTATAAAAAAACATAAAATAAAAGAAATCTAACTTCCATACCATTTTGTAAATCCCACTTTTAAACCATTGTACATTTATTTTAGCTACGTTCTTAACATGTTAATAAAAACATTAATTTTTTTTTTTTACACACGAGACGCTTAAGTATTTTAAGTAATTTAAACGTAATGTCAAGCATCCAGATTTTAAACGAAACAGTAATTAAAAACTGCCAAAAGACGACTGAAGAAAAGCAGTTGAAAGTACTTGCAAAAATAAAAAAAATTCGACCGACATATTAGAACGAGCATACATAAAATGGAGAAATTACAAAAAAAGACGATTAAGCAGAAACACTGTTTAACAATGTCTGTGTCTGTCTATCTCTCAATATATATATATATATATATATATATAATATATATATATATATATATATGATTAGTTTTATTGGAAAAAGAATTCCAGCAGAGTGCTCAATTAAAAGGAAAATCCAAATTGTAAGAGCGTATTTATATATTGTGTACAGAAAGTTGTTAGTTGAGACACATCATTGGTACCGTCGGTTTCAAGCCAGATAATAAGGACCGTTTAAGGTATCCTTATCAAGCTCTCTTCAGCCCGAATATTCATTCAGAGACGAATATTGGCTGAAGAGTGCTTGACAAGGATAACTTAAACGGGCCTTATTATCGGGCTTGAAACCGACGGTACCAATTATCTGTCTCAACTAACAACTTTCTGTGCACAATATATATATATATATATGAGAGAGAGAGAGAGAGAGAGAGAGAGAGAGAGAGAGAGAGAGAGAGAGAGGATGGTTACCCAGGTACCTTAAAATGTTATTACTGTTTTCAAAATATACATTGTTAATTTTTGTCTATTTAGCTCTTATATACAGTGCTTCCAGTATTTTTAGTCTTTTTACGTTTGAATCTATATGAATGATTTTCGTGTTTCCAACTAGGATTTTCCTAGTCATGTTGTTTTAGGTGTTTATAGAATTTTTTCTTTTGATTATATGTAAAAAAAAAAAACTTTTTTACGAGAAAGATTTTTAATTCATTACGATTGATAAATGAATACGTTTCAAGTAAATGGTTATCGTATGCACATGTGACATGATGTCAGATGACGTTATAGCAATGTCTAACGAGAAAGGGACAAAAAGAAATATAAGTAATAAGTATATAGTAAAATACAGTTCTAAGTGACAATTTTCTGAAGATTGAAGGTTCAATCCACGGGCAGACGATACTAAGAATACAATTGCGAATTAATTAGTAATTCTACCTGTTCATGGCTGACGGAACGACAGATACTACCCCTATGGATAAAACAAAGTTCTGTTCAAAACAATTTATAGATTCTCGAGTTTGACAAAGATTTAAAAGTTCGACAAGAGACCCGAGGAAGGTCGGCGGTTACATCGAGCGAAACATTGTGGAGGTAACACCCAAGACGAGAACAGTAGTCCGAATAATACGAATTATCAAATTCTATCTAAAAAAATTCGGGAACCGAAAAGCGTCACATAAGATTTCCGGACCGAAAAGGTCGCACGCATTTTTTTTTTTTTTTTTTTACATGGAGATCACCACTTATCAAGGCCCAATGGCCACTCAGGGATAAGGGCTATTGTGTGTACAGTAATCAAAGGGATAGTGTATCAATAGTATTGGAGAATTGGTAAGGTGTCATTACTTAAGGGGGGGCGGTTCATCAGGAATTTGTTTGTGTTGGACTTGAAGACATCCAGGTTGAAGTCGGGAGGGAAACAGGCAAGCGGAACAGAGTTCCACAGGCGCGCAGTTCTACGAAATAAGCTTTTTTCATGGTATCTACGTTTTGATTTAGGCACAGATAGGGAGTGGGGAAAATTATTGACGGTGGTTTCAGCTAGTCGGGTGTTTTTTGAGAAAGATTGGCGAGGGGGACCAGAGAATGAAGCTCAGACGAGCACCTGCCATGGAAATAACGATAGAACAATGACAGGCTCGCTACGTCTCTTCTGTGGGAAAGAGATTGCAGGGTAGAGAAAAGGGCATCCCCCACCAAGCCACAGAGTCTATTTTGTACTCTGTCAAGGCAGGATAGGCTGTTTTTAGCAGCCCCCGCCCAGATGTGGCAGCAGTACTCCATCTTTGGACGTACTTGGCTCTTATATAGATAGAGAATTGCATCATTAGTGAAATATCTTCTGGAGCGGTAGAAGGATCTCACCATTTTCCCAGCGACCTAAGCCACAGACTTGATGTATCTGTTCCATTTAAGATCAGGTGTAAAGTCAAACCCAGGAGCTTATCAAAGCCTGGGGCCTCCCTTAGACGAGAGCCATCCATTTCAATTGATGCCAGATGGGGATCAGAGCGTTTATGATATAGAGATAGGAGCTTGGTCTTAGATGCATTAAAGGTAACCAGCCACCTCTTTCCCCACTGTACCACGCGCTCAAGATCAGAGATTTGGGTCGGCGACCAACGTATCGGTATAATCATTTATTTATATGTCTACAAAAGTAAGAATATGTGAGAGGACAATTCTTAAGCTATATATATACGCAACGAATTTTTTTATCTGCACGTTTGAAATTTCGTATATATATAGGGTATTCAGACATGTTGAAATATTTTTTTAATCGGTTTTCATCCGGAAAAAGAAGCTACTAAGGGGTCAAAATTTCAAAAAGAAAAAAAAGAAAAAAAGGTACCTGTGTGTGTGTGGGGGGGGTAATCGGATTTACATCTGTCAACTAAATGGTTCACTAGACAGACTCCTAATGTTAAGAATAAGTGGCCTTAAAACCCCTTTTTAAAGAACGTGTCAAGCTGCTGACCCAATTATTATCGTAATGGCTCACTGTCATTAGGTTTTAGTTTCGTCTTCAACTCAAATATTTTTTTTACTTACAAGGCATAAACTGTTTAGAAAAAAAACAAAAACAAAACAAAAATAGAAACAATACTCGCATGCTCGGTTTCTGTATGAATTAAAGCATAATATTTATGCGTATTTTACGCCCGGGTAACGTCGGGAAATCTATAATGTAAATGGATTAACAAACGAACAAATTCTTGATGTTTTCTGAACGGGTTGTTGTGTAATTATTCGTGGCAGGGTAAACTTTATAAATTTATTAAGTTTATTGATCGCAAGGTCAGATAACTCTTCATCTGGGACCGATCAAGAGCTCTTTATCTGAGCAAATCAAACCTTTTGGTTAAATGACTTTTAGAACCGATAGGCTATAACGATTACAACAAAAAATAAAAGTTAAATGTTTTTTTTTTCTTCTCTTTTTTAATGACAGACGAGATTGGTTTATGGACCAATTATATTCAGAGATGAGAATAACAGATACGTTTGTATCATTTCAAGGGGAGGTATTCTTATGGACTTTTACAGTTTTTGTTTTTGTTATTGTATGTTAAGCTGCTTGTTTGCCTACATTTTTGTCCGTACTCTCAATTGCCCCCCCCCAAAAAAAACAAAACAAAAAAAAAAAAAAAAAAAAAACAAAAAAGCAAAGAAAAAACAAACAAAACAACAACAAAAAGAACAGAAAAATAAAGAAATAAAATGCTAAATGAATACACACCGAGTTAATTGAAATATTGACAATTTATAAAGATCGCGGCCATGGAAGAACGCAAGAAAAATACCTGTGTAAACATTAAAAGTAGTTTTTGTAACGTTGTCTTCATTATCTCAACTATTATATAAAAAGGAACTTTGTCTGCGAGTTCGTTCCCTATAAACTCCAAAACGGCTGGGCCGATATGTTGATTAAAATCTCACACCAAAGAACTTCATGTGTCTGGAAGTGTTCTTAGATAGGTTTTCTGGTGGAATGTCTTCGATAAGTATCGATAATCAAAATAATCCGATGAAAGAAGGAACAGGCGATTTGAACCGAAATTTACACCTTACACAACCTAACATAACAAGTGCATTTGAAAAGGCTTATTACCATACAAACAGAAAGACTCGATATATAAAATTAACATTAGCTTCTTTGATATGACAAAGGCGCGTTCGAAATAATGTTTCTGTTTTGAGCAATATTGAATCATAATTTTTGCCTTTAGCATTTTAAACCTTAATGCAAGCTTCCCTGCAACGTCTTTCTCACAGAAGAGATGTTGCGAGTTTGTCTCTGCTTTATCGTTATTTTCATGGCAAGTGCTGAGCTACAATCTATGGTCACAAGAAACACCCGTCTAGCAGAAAACACTATCAATAATTCCCCCCACTCTTTATGTCTGCCTAAATCTAAACGTAGATTCCATGAGCAAAGCTTATTTCTTAGAACTGCACGCCTATGGAATTGTCTTCCGTTTTCCAGCTGACTACAATATGGTTGTCTTCAAGTCTAATGTAAACAAGTTTTTGATGAGCAGTTCCATATAAGTAAAAAAATTTACTAACGATTACTATATTGTCCAATTTCTACTGTACACGCTTTAACCCTTATCCTCGAGTGGCCTCTTGGCCTTGAGAAGTGGTGATGCACATACAAAAAATAAATAAAATCAGCAGTAGGTTCTCAACAGTGCAATGTAGACTACAATGCACTCTGAAATAAGTCATATCGAGAGGCATGCGAGCTTCCCAGTACACCACGATGGGACCCTAACTAGAGCAGGCAATCAATCGATTAGGTTGAAACACAGACGATATCTCTGATTTTGGTGACAAAAATATGAGAGTGTGAAACATTCGTTGACTATCATCCAATCCCGGGCAATATCGGGTCATCATGCTAGTATATTATTAAATGAGGAGTCGTTTCTGTTAAAATATCTATATTTGAGAAAAGCACGCTTGAAAATTGTCAACATTATGCAAAAGAAACCGCACCTAAACCCTTCAGCAACAAAGCCACTATCGTACTGATCGTCAAAGGCATAACATCGACTAGTACGAACAACACCTGCCCCAACTCTTTGAACATGCATATATACAGAATTTTATTTGATCCATTTTCAGGGGACAAAAAGAAAATATATACAATTAAACAAAAAAATAAATAAAGGCACACAGACACATTCACTACCTAAAAATTAAGAAATATTTATATTTTACGCATATTTTTTTATAGTTAAATAATTTTTATATTTCATACCGAGCAACACCGGAGAACAGGCCCGGCCAGTTTCTTTTTTCGGGGAGGGGGGATTATTTTTATTTTGTGATTCTATTGTTTTTCTCTGCGTATTCTTCTTTGACTTCAAATAAAAAAATAGTACGTTGGTGTTTTCTATTTTTATTTTTATTTTGTCCATTTACACCAACTAAAGGATTAACAGGTTGTCAAGCATAAATTATAAAAGACACTTGCGTGTATCCATAAATGCGGGGTTATATGTTAGTATTTTTATGTGGCAGAAAGGGGTGTGGGTTCGAACGTGCGGCTGTGCGTGTCTGTTTGGCTACGCTGTCAGATGATTGCCTTTCACATATTTTGCTTTTTTTTTTTGCAAGTTTTGTTTTCTCACACTTTGAAATTCGACTCAGAATAAGAAGGAGGAAAGAGAAAGATTGTTGATCGTCGATTATATATATATATATATATATATATATATATATATATATATATATATATATATATATAATATTATATATTATATGTATAATATAAATAATATATATTATATGTATAATATAATATATATTATATGTATAACATAATATAATATATAAATTATATGTATAATATAATATGTATATTATATGTATAATATAATATATATATCATATGTATAATATAATATACATATTATATGTATCATATAATATATTGTATGTATAATATAATATATTATATGTATAATATAATATATTATATGTATAATATAATATATTATATGTATAATATGATATATATAATATATATTATATGTATAATATAATATATATAATATATATTATATGTATAATATAATATATATAATATATATTATATGTATAATATATATATATAATATATATTATATATATTATATGTAAAATATAATATATATTATATATATTATATGTATAATATAATATATTATATATATAATATATATAATATATTATATTATATATATAATATATATAATATATTATATATATAATATATATAATATATTATATGTATAATATAATATATATTATATGTATAATATAATATATATTATATGTATAATATAATGTATATTATATGTATAATATAATATATATTATATATATATAATATATATTATATATATATAATATATATTATATATATAATATAATATATATTATATATATAATATAATATATATTATATATATAATATATATTATATATTATATGTATAATATAATATATATAATATATTATATGTATAATATAATATATATTATATATAATATATATAATATATTATATGTATAATATAATATATATTATATAATATATATATAATATATTATATGTATAATATAATATATATTATATGTATTATATGTATAATATATTATATATATTATATGTATAATATAATATATTATATATATTATATGTATAATATAATATATTATATATATTATATGTATAATATAATATATTATATATATTATATGTATAATATAATATATTATATATATATAATATATATATATAATATATAATATATATTATATTTATAATATAATATATTATATATATAATATATATAAATTATATGTATATATAATATATATATTATATATTATATGCATATATAATATACATAATATATAATATAACATAATACAAAATATAATATGCATAATATATATAATATATAAATAATATAAATAATATAACATAATATATGATATAATATATAATATAATATAAATATTATATAATATAGATATATAATATAACACATACAACATATAAAATATAATATATACATAATATAGATATATAATATATATAATGTAATATATATAATATAATTTATATAATATAATATAAATATATAATATATATATAATATAAATATGTAATTAAGTCAGTTAATCACATAAATTTATACGTTCGTGTATTAATTTATGTGTAAAGTTTAAATATTTACTTCAGCAGTGCTCAATACGTAAGTAGAGCTAGTAAGTTATAAGTTACCATATACATTTTAAAACTTTATATATATATATATATATATATATATATATATATATATATACATATATATAATGGGAAATTATATTTTAAACAAAATATATGCCGCTATCCATTTGTGGATACCAAATTAGTAAAAGGAAAAATTATTACCAACTCGCATTTAGGTAAAAATACACTTTCGTATAAATAATTGGATTCATTTTAAAGTACTGCAAACAAAATCAAATAAATAACATCTACATAAAACGCGATACACCCAGACGTCGCGCGATATAGCCGAGAGGTAGAAGTTTAGGCTTCTAACCATGGGGTTCTGATTGGGAATCTCGCTAGATTCAGCCACTCTCATGAGTCATAGACGGCGAAACATCTCTCTCTATCTCTCTCATATATATATATCATTTGTTGTAAAAATCTAATGGATAAACATCTGAAGAAGTTTGTGGGGACAGGATATTTTTACGCAAACATAAATCGTAAAATTGCCACTCGTTAATGAAACAGCTGTAATGGAAAAATCCAGGAAATAAACGAAGGTTATAAAAAAGAAAACGTGAGTCTTTGAATTTTCAACCAAACTTTGCACTATATATATATATATATATATATATATATATATATATATATATATATATATATAAATAAAGAACAAAATTTAAGATTGTAGAGAATGTTTTATATAAATTTTTTGTCCGACAGGATACTCAAAGGAATATTAACAATTCCTTATATTAGCAAATAAATATTTAAGAGAAGCTATGAATTCGTGGTACTGGCATAAATCGAAACATTATATGAAGACTTATTATAAATGTAAAAAAAAAAAAGATAAAAAATAAATAAATAGTGGAAAGTATTCAAGTGAGGGTTTTTCGAAAACATTTATTCTAAACATAAGGAAGCTGTCATGTGAACAACACGCGTATGTACATTCGTGAAACAGTTGACAAAAACATAAAATCTGATGACCTCCCACAAGTACCCATTTTTTCAATTTTGACTCCTTAATTAATTAATTTCCAGATAAAACAAATTAAAAAGTTTCTCACGTGTCTGAATATCTAATATACAAGATTTCCAGTGTGTAGATAAAACAATTCGCTGAGTATATAAGATTGATAGTTGTCATCACACACACATTCTCTCTCACTTTTATAACATTTAGCGAGAGTAGTGGGTTTATTTTTCTAATGTTTTAACGATATATTCACATTTTGTCGGTTAGTTAACATCGAAATTCGCCCATATTTTCAACGATTTACTATATAAGCTTAATTGAATACAAGCTGCCTATTTACAAATATGTAGGAAAATAGTAAAATTGCAGTATTATATGAGGGACGTTCCAACAGTAACGCCTTTTATATTTTTATTCCGTCCAAATTGATCAGTGGGTATTACAGATTGTACTGTTATGCTGACTGAACTTTAGCATTCCTACGAGTCAGAAGCAGAGATACGTCATTGAATTTCTGTCTAAAGTGCATAGAGCATGGTGTAAATAAAATAATTTCTGGGGCACAATAGGTCGCTTGTGTTAATGATACCACTCTCATCTTCGTAGCTCTTCAACGTTTTGGATAAAAAAAATAGGAGGCTTTACTCATGAAATAACCCACTGAACGCCCATGCACAGCCATCGTTTATTGTTTCCAAAAGTTCATTAAATTTGTTAGTACAAAAAGTCGCTCGTTTTATGATAGTACTCCTACTTTTGTAACTCTTCAACATCCGAGGGGTTTTTTTTATATTAAAAGAATTAGGCAACTTTATTTTTGGAACTGTAGTCGTGAATTTTAAAGAAACATCTGCTCAATTCAAATTATTTTAAGATAACTCTAAAGTTGTTTTTTTTTCTTTATTTTATTATTTTATTTATTTTATAAATCGTCTGGGTTCTTGACCTAAAAGTGATTTCAAGTCAAGGTTAGGACAGGAAGTTATACATTTGGTTGTCTGTGTCGAATGCAAATTGCTAACAGACGTGTATATATATATATATATATATATATATATATATATATATATACACACACACAGAGATAACATTTGCAAATGTGTATTCAAATAATGTTTGTTTAAATAAAGAATATTTATAACCATGAGACAGTTTATTGTGGAACTTATACACACAGAGGATCCCTTAGAATTTTTCAATCGGTAAAAGCAAACTCTCTGAATTTATATATATATATATATATATATATATATATATATATATATATATATATAATAACTGGTCACCCGGCGTTGCCCTGTCGTAAAATATGCTTAAATATATTTTAATTATGCCGATTACGTATTTACTATTATAGACAATTCTGCATCGATTATTATATTGAATATAATTTATATTAGGGAGATAAAAGTTGTGTGAATATTACTGCGAGTAGAGCTGACAAGAGTTTTTATATAGAGTACATGCTATATATATATAACAACTCTCAGCCTACCTCGCAATAATATTTACACAGCCCTCCTGATGATGTCTTCTTTGAAAGACGAAATCTACATCGCGGATAACTTCGAACTACACATGGAAATTATAATAATTCTTTCGATCAACATACTAAAATATCAGAAAAATTGAAAAAAAAAATGTCTAATCAAATTTAAGCTCTCTCTTGTCTTTAACGAATTCTGTTTAAATATACACACGCATTATATATATATATATATGTATATATATATATATGTATATATATATATATATGTATATATATATATGTATATATATATATATATGTATATATATATATGTATATATATATATATATATATATATATATATATATATATATGTATATATATATATATATATATATATATATATATATATATATGTATATATATATATATATATGTATATATATATATATATATGTATATATATATATATATATATATATGTATATATATATATATATGTATATATATATATATATATATATATATATATATATATATGTATATATATATATATATATGTATATATATATATATATATATGTATATATATATATATATATGTATATATATATATATATATATGTATATATATATATATATATATGTATATATATATATATATATGTATATATATATATATATATGTATATATATATATATATATGTATATATATATATATATGTATATATATATATATATATGTATATATATATATATATGTATATATATATATATATATATATATATATATATATATATATATATTGCTTCGACCAAGATCAGGCGCTGTTTTTGTCCCCTGATTATTTTTCAACTGAAACAGTAGATTTGTTGTCGCGACTAATGTTAATTTTGTTTACCTTCAATGAATAAAATCACATTTGTTCTTTTTATCCAAAACCTCGTGTAATTCAATGCTTTTTACTTTTTTCTTATTTTTTTTTTAACTTAATGTACATTGACCCGATGCTTCGTTTGGCTATTAAGCTAAACTCACTGTTTGGTTGCTTGCGATGGGCAAATGTTTGTTTAATAGGCAGTTATTGATGAGGGACATTTACAGGCACCGATTCGTAGCCTTCTGGATAGAGCTGCCGACTGTAAACTCGATGGTTGTAGGTTCGATTTACGGCTTGTATAACCACACTGATGAGTTGTGATACAACGAAACAGTACTTTATGGGGATGGCATATATATATATATATATATATATATATATTAAAATAGAAAAATACAAGCATGAAAAGTAATATGGTTAAGCTTAAACATGGAAAAGTAAAGAGTTAGTTGTAAAAACTGAAAAAGAACAAGACATTCTAGTAAAAATATTATTTATTTTATTTTTTACTAGAATATCTTGTCATTTTATTTTTCAGTTTTAACAACTAGTTCGTTATTTTCCATGTTTAAGCATAACCATATTACTTTTCATGCTCGCATTTTTCTATTGTAATCCATGATTTTTCCAGGCTTCCAGTAAATTCATTTGTTCTTTGTTTAATCTCAGTCTAATTTTTTTGCCCCATAAACATAACATACACATATGTACGCCACTCGTCTGCTTTCAATAAAATGCCCCCAATTATCTCCATTTCATTCTCTTTATTTTACTTGTTACTTCTCCTTTCGCAAGAACGGCGAATTGGTAGCAACAGTAGTCGATGAAGTGACGTGGTTGATATGGAAACCAGTCATAAAAACGTCGCTCACCTTACGTTTTTTACGATTCATCATAACTTGTTTTACTGAAGAAAAATTGAATTTTTTTTTTCACAATATAGCTGAGAAGGTGATCCATAAACTAATAATTGTTGGAAATTTGGTTGAAAAATGAATGGGCGGTGAAGGTTTAAAGCAGTTCTAAATATATTCAAACACGTGGATGTGTGTCAAAAGCAGAGATGCTTCATTGAATTCCTGGCAAAAATGCATTGTTAACGGTCCTGACTCTGTAGAAAAATAAACTCACGAATACAAGTGGTCGTTCGTTTTATGGTGCCATGTCCGTTTTCGTAGTCCTTCAATTTTTCTTAGTTAATTTGAATAGAAAATTACTTTTGAAACTACATTATTACACGCACATATCCCTTGTTATATCAATATTTTTCCCTCTTGAAACTTGTGAATTTACACAAACAGCGGTGGAAGTTAAGCAAGATGTCAGCCCTATAAAATATTACACATTGGCACATGTCAAGGTGCAAGTTTTGCACATCGGCATGAAACGGAAGAAAAGAGAACTGTCAACTCTAAACCGGTTGGATGGCAAGTTGTTGAAAAAACATTTATTATACGGAGAGACACTTATGGATATTCATCAACGTGTCACCGTCATATTTTTTAGAGGATCAGCCGAAACCCTTCCTGGCCCCTAAACATCCCCACCCTCAAACAACTTCACAAGCCAGACATAAATGATTTAATAGATTTGGAGTCTTTACTTGTATAGATAAAAACCACATTGCGCGTGTGTGTGTTTGAGAGAGAGAGAGAGAGAGAAAGAGAGAGAGGGGGAGACTCCGAAACGGCTGGGCCGATTTTTATGAAATTTTCTCACAAATATATTTTATGCGTTTGGGAATGTTTTTTTTTAATTAAGTTTTGTATCGGAATGCCTCTGATAAGTATCGAAAATCATTAATCTATAATCGGAAAATCTCGTTACAGAAGTAACAGACCTTTTTTTTCGAATAAAGTTAACACATTATAAAGCCTAACATCACAAGTGCATGTGAGAAGTTTTATCATCGCACAAGCAGAAAGGCCGGCGTCTAAAATCAAGAGTAGGTTCTTTAGTTACACAGAGGAGTATTCGAAATGAACGTTTCTGTTCAGAGCACAACCGAGCCTGATCTGAATTTCGAAATTGAATTTTGAAATTGAAAACATAAAAATATTTATTTTTTAATTCACAGTAGATTCTCTAAAGTGCAATGTAGACTACTGTGTATTGTGGACTAAGACACTGCGCGGAGACATGTGAAGCTTCCTCCTGGAGCAAGCCATCAACTGATTTGATTGGACAAAAGAAAATTTTCGATTGTTGTATTGTATTATGATCCGGACAAAGTCGGATGTCCCGGGTAGAGAAGAGAGTGACCGACATTTGAACTGATGACAATGTTATGGATACAGTAAAGTGCTTTAATAACAAAGAATGTTTTGAAATAGGACTGGAATTTAATGTAGAAATAATTAAGCCAGAAACATAAACCAATAAAATGTTTAGAAGGATGTTTAATAAAATAGGATTGGAATGTTTGGTTTTAATAAACAAAGATACGTGACAAAAAACTAGGTAAGCATGTTTGGCTACGTAGATACATTACGTAACGAGTTTAGAGACACCTTAGAAAGATACGCCAAGTGTATTCCCTAATTGTTCGAATGCTGTAACCTCACAAAATAGTATTTGCATCTTTTGTTGAAGGTATGTATCTTTTGTGTGAGAAGAGACAAAGGTGTTCATTGCGTCCCTTATTTGTCGTTATATGTGAGCATACACTATTGTACCTTTCGAAAACTATGTAACCACGCGTAAATACATGTCTGAAGAACAGAATTTCAAAAGGAACCCTTCATTTAATCCAAAGGGATCTTTCCGTCAGCCGTACACACATATATCTAAGGGCCTTGATAAGTGATGACCAACCAAGAAAAAAAAAATAAATAAATAACTCACGAGGAGAAAACGCGGAAAATTATGTATTTTGATCACCATATATATTTTAAAACTTACTAATATTTAAATAAGTATATTTACGTAAAAAATGCAATATAAATAAATACATATATGTACACTAGCAGACCGCCTGGCGTTGCCCAGTCTTAAAATACGC
>NC_136510.1:93419040-93425534 GCF_053919585.1 Euprymna scolopes
TCAGCATACACTTCAAAACACCTGGGCAAAGCCGGGCACCGATTGCTAGTATGTATATATATATGTGTATATATATGTGTATATATATATATGTATATATGTGTATATATATGTATATATATATGCATATATATATGCATATATATATGTATATATGTATATATATATATATGCATATATATATGCATATATATATGTATATATATATATATATATATGCATATATATATGCATATATATATATATATATATATATATATATATATATATATATATATATATATATATGCATTAATATTCATTCATACAGACATGTAAAGCTTCGCTCTATCAGTATGACAAAGTTTTGATCTGAATTTATTAATAATTAAGAACGCTTCAGGGTTAAAATCCGTCTTATCATAAAGGTGTTGATATATCTATAGACATGTCTATAAACATGTCTATCTTTCACTTTTTATATATACACTAGCGAGGGGTACCCGGCGTTGCCCGGGTGTTTCGAGGTGTATGTGGTTTTTGGGTAAATCAAAACTCCAGGGGGGGGGGGTTAAAATAAAAAAAATATTTTGGTAGGTAAGTATGAGGATCGAGCCCGAACCCTTGAGGCAAAGTTGTAAACTAAAGTGTGAAAAACAAAAATGTGCGATGTTAACCATTGCGCCACCGCGAGATCCTAACGGAAACACGTTTGAATTTATTTAATTACTTGGATTTGGCAGGTGCACGTTTTAATGACTTAATGAGGTCAACTTTTGACTGCGGGGTAGCATTTCATCTAGTGCGGGAATGCTTTTTTTATATTTTCCCAAGACGTTGGGGGTAGGGGGAACAGCTCACCTTGTCCAAATTGAATAGCAATTGTTTGATATATGGAAAATATTTCCACGTTGATCAAAGCTGATTGCTTTCGGATATTGCCGCCGATAGACGGAAAATACCGCCAGAATTAGTGTCGCTTTTATTATAGAAAAAAAGAGTAATCCACATGTAACGAGCGACAAATGTTGAATATTTATCTTCCCGAAGTCGAGCAAATCAAATAGACAGGCGAGCTCCGTTGTTAACTCTGAGATATTACGATTTATATGTGGTATAAAAAGTTTTAAAACGTTGTGAACTGACTGACCGCTCTCTGAAAAAAGCCTTTTGTAGACAGAGAAAAAGCGAACACACATACATTTTCGCTTTTATATATATAGATTTCTCTTTCTCTGCATATATACATCTCTTTATTTATATATATGTCTAAACATATATACACACACATATATATATATATATATATATATATATATATATATAATATATACATATATATATATATATACTAGCATGGGTTCCCGGCGTTGCCCGGGTGTTTGGAGGTGTGTGTTAAGCAAAAAAAAAAAAAGTGATAGTAGAAAGGCAGGCTCGAACTCGTACCGCGAAGGAGGAAAAGAACGTGAAAAAAAACCCCGGAAGTGACGAAGGTTAAATTAAGGCTGAACAATCGAAAAACAGAGGATGACTTTCGAAAATATCAGCGAAAAAAGCGACCCCTCCCTGTAGAAAAGTGCCCAGTTGAGGGTAAAGAAATTAATGTTTTTAGCCAATTTTTCGGTATTTGTCGTCTGAAGGGTCGAGCTTCCAAACGATACGAATCTTATGAAAATCCGTCGCCTCTTTCGAAAGTTTTAGGCAGACAGGCAAACATACATACATACATTTATATATTGATAGCTCAAATTTTCGACCCAAACCAATTAAAAAGCTTGCACTATCTCTGAATACCCTTTATGTCAAATTTCAAATGTTTACACCAGAAATGGTCTGAGTAATTTGGTAGAGACCGCAGAGATTTATTTAAAAAAAATAAACTTTGACTCCTATTATGACTCGTTAACATTTGTTTTGGGCTCAAATCAAGTTATTAAGTTAGATCGATGTCCAAGGAACCTATATCTAAAATTTCATGTGTTTAAACCAAAAATTGTCGGAGGAGTTTGGTAGAGTTCTCAAAGGTCAGATCGTTAAACTTTGACACCTTAACAGCCAAATTTCTGGCCAAAAACCAATTACAAAGATTTTCCAAATCTCAGTACCCTGTATATCAAATTTCGAGTTTGTAGACTTAAAATTGGCAGAGTTATTGCGTAGGGAAATGCAGACAGACACACAGACACTTTCACAGATATATAGATAGGTATATACACACATCTTTCTCTATATACATATATCCATCTTTTACTATATATAAAGGTCTATACGTTTCTATACATATATCTCTACATCTATCTATGCATATATTTATATATACATCTATAAAAATATCCCGCCAAGTTAAAATTAACAGTTTTCATTTCAATTTGCCAATATATGACTGTACGCATTATTCACCCATCCAAACAAAGATTTTAGTCGTATGTTACAACGGAATATTACAATGTGTTTTATCGACCTAGATTAGAACAGTAGTCTGAATAATTCAAATAACACGACTTATTAATTCTTACCTAAAATAACCAAGAAACGTTACAATAGTTGTTTTCCAGTTCAATATAAAGAAGTTCTTATTGAGCTGTCTCTTTAATAATAAAATTCAACCAAATTTTCCTCCCAACCGATCAAGATGGTATTATCCCACTGACCACCTGTCACTCTAATCTTATTCTTGAGGGGCCTTTGTACCTTGATATTTAGCGAACTACTCTGCTAAAAGAAAGTACATATTATTAACGTAGACACAACGGGTCACAGCTCGTGTAGTTGTAAAGTCATCATCATATCGTACGAGTCCGCAGTTCAAAATGGGAATAGTTCATTTCAAAATGGGAAATAGTTCAAAATGGGAAATAAATCAGTTCAAAATTGGGAAATAGTTTAGTTCAAAATTGGGAAATAGTTCAGTTCAAAATTGGGAAACAGTCCAGTTCAAAATTGGGAAACAGTCCAGTTCAAAATTGGAAACAGTCCAGTTCAAAATTGGGAAACAGTCCAGTTCAAAATTGGAAACAGTCCAGTTCAAAATTGGGAAACAGTCCAGTTCAAAATTGGGAAACAGTCCAGTTCAAAATGGAAACAGTCCAGTTCAAAATGGGAATAGTCCAGTTCAAAATGGGATTAGTTGAGTTCAAAATTGGAATAGTTCAGTTCCAAAGTGAAAAATTAAGTATAAATTTAAAACATATTTTATAAATTATTTTAGCAATAAAATTGTTAACATTTTATAATAAAAAAAAATCTTCAAGTCATTTAGTAGAACACAAAATCTTCTAATGCTACAGCTGCAGGAATTTTAGATTGAATTCCTTCTATGAAACGATAACATACACTGGTGTAATCCTTCTATGAAACGATAACATACACTGGTGTAATCCTTCTATGAAACGATAACATACACTGGTGTAATCCTTCTCAAATCTTCCTCACTTAAAAAAGCCAAAGCTCTTGCCCTTTTGTTCAGTAAATTGGCAAGCGATCTCTTCTCTCCATTGCAAGAATATTCACAATTTTAGCAGCCAATTCCTGCTTGACGTAAACTTTGATTAAAGACCATGCTTGTTCACATTGGATTAAACATTGGACTGTATGGTCACAACCTAAGCACTTGGCATCCTAAAAATTCTTATTCACTAAAAACTTCTTCAATGTTTGAGTGATATGGGGCATTGTCAACAAGCATCACAACTGGACCCCCATATTATCTCTTTTCAACTCTCAAACATTGTCACATTCAAGACTATGCGCTTTCCTTTCGAAAAGATACTCTTTGAATTTCATGGTACACGAGGCCATGGGGACACACCCAATAACGTGAATATTGGCACCCTGAGTACCAGCTGAAACTACGTTACATCGCCCACCCTTTACAGAACGTCCATCTCTCCTGGAAATATGAACATTAAAGTTCGTTTTATCCATAAATAAAATGGGTTTCCCAGTTGATTGGTAATTCAATAATTTTGAACAAAAATAAACTACGTTTATTTTTGTTCTCGCTTGCATTTGCCCTCTCGGGCACAAATATTACATCTTTAAGCGTATAAGTCATCATATCTAGATGCTTCGCTGCTGAAGATTTGGACAATTTAAACCTAAACTGGGCTTCAATCCTTTCACAAATCACATTTAATGTGATCCTAGGATTTTCATCCACATGTGCTTGAATAAAATCCAAATGCACCTGTTTGACCTTACAATTTCTAGGCCTCATCTTGTATCAGGTTGATTTCCATTACTAATCCAGTGATAGATGGTGGTTTTCAGAATAGAAAGATTTTCTGCTAGGACTTTCCAATTTCCATCCATCTCATATACCTCCTTCGCTCTTCTCCTGTTACCGCGTTTTGAGCTGACCTAACGACTAGGCTAAAAGAATTTAATAAAACAATACCTTGGTAAGTGTCTGTATTTTTGAGATGAGGTGTTTTCATTGATTGAGATTGTCGGACTGACTTCCTCATCTTGGTTGTTATTGTCACAACGTTTCGGCCGTTTTGCCCTCCGGCCTTCGTCAGGTGTTTTGTATCGAACTGGGGAACCGTTTGTTAGGAGTCTCGGACCCAATCCTTTATTATTATTACGGGGGTACAGTGTTCGGACTCCAGCTAGGCTTTGGGACTTAGTTGCTGATTCTCTGTTCAATCCTGAACGAAGGCAGTGAAAAAGTAACATTAAAAACAGACAATCAGCAACTATGTCCCAAAGCCTAGCTGGAGTACGAACACGGTACCCCCGTAATAATAATAAAGGGTTGGGTTCGAGACTCCTAACAAACGGTTCCCCAGTTCGATACAAAACACCTGACGAAGGCCAGAGGGCAAAACGGCCGAAACGTTGTGACAATAACAACCAAGATGAGGAAGTCAGTCCGACAATCTCAATCAATGGAAACAATACCTTGTTGTAGCACCAAAGATATTTATAAATTAAATTTTTTTTATTTTAGAGTTCTTATTTTGAACTGAACCATTCCCATTTTGAACTGGAACGGTATATTGTTTATATTGGTATCCCAGATATTCTCTTGTCAGAATTCTTTCTAGAAAAAAAAAACAAAAAAAAAACATCGAGGAAAATGAAAGTGATTTTTGTGGAACGAACTAGATACGAACTTTGAGCACTTAGGTCGTCAGTCGGCGTCATTAACCACTCAGCCACCATCACCTTCCAATTCAAGCTTTAAACGTTCTTTATCCAATTTTAATCTACCTGGTCAGACTTCTTTCCTGGAACTATGTGACTATCTCTCTCCTGGTCCAGATCTTCAGAATCACAGTTGGCGTCATGTACAATTTGCTAGATGTACGTTGGTCCAGGTCGTCCTATTACTCGTACTATGCCTCACTTTTCAACAATAAAGATTGGGCAAGTAACGTTTGAACTTTCTATGTTTTTTTACAGAGTTGCCGACTAACAGCATTGATAAAAAAAAAACGAAATAAATGTTTAATCATAAAAATATAAAGACACAAGTAAAAAAAAAAGAAGAAATTTTAAATAAATGAAAATAACAACAAATAATTTTAAAAGTAAATAAGCACATTTAAAAAGAAAAAAATGGCAAAATTAGAATACTTCCCAATGTAATTTTTGTTGTGCCTTTTCAACTCCACTTGGAAAAAGGGTGGAATTGTAATTGATATTTTTGTATGGAATACACAGCGGTGCGGTTTTGAGCAGTGTTTATTTAAGTGAAATTCATTAGACGGTCAGCCCTAAAAATAAGATGTAATTATTAGAACACATATATCGCTCCCCTACCGTCAAACATTTGAACTATTTCAGAAGTACAAAAAAAAAAAAAAAAATGGGAGGGTCGTGGTTATAAAAATAAAAAGCAAAATAAAAACACTCGTAGGGTTCCAGGTCCATCAAGTCCCTTCTTCGCGGGTGTCATATCATTAAGGCACATTGATTACTTTAATAATTGAATTCTCCGTCTCAGATGGCCTCTTATGGGAGAGTATGTTGGGAAATTACTAAGAAAATTATAAAAAAAAAAAGTATTACCCTACCGACATGCCGACTAAATAGAGCCAGTAATGAAGGGGCAGAGAGAAGTTATTTGGTAAGAAAAAAAAAAAAGAAGAAATACAACCTATGAAACCAGTTTTATACTTCTTGGCATATTATATATATATATATATATATATATATATATATTATATATATATATATATATATATATATATATATACAGGACGCTAAAAAGTATATAACTCATTTGAAGGCTGCATTCTTATAATTCTACGTTTATATAAGGTTGGTGCAAAAATAATGCCGTTTTTAGACGTATATATATATATATATATATATATATATATGATAAAAACATTTTTGCATTAGCCTAATTTACGTGTGTGTGCGTGTATATATATATATATATATATATATATATATATATATACACATACATACACACACATACCGTATATATACATATATACACACAAACCATATACATATATACACCCCCCATATATATACACAAACACACACCATATATACAC
>NC_136510.1:93430634-93433134 GCF_053919585.1 Euprymna scolopes
AAAGCTAACAAAATTTAATAATTTATTTATCGCGGACTATTATCCTTATCTTTCTTAGTTGTTGTTTCACGACGTTTCGGCCAACTATTCCTCTGGCCTTCGTCAGGTGGTAACCCTGACAGGATAGGAATTCCGAATCTCCTAACCGCATTCTCACCAATTACTGCCATCCATAGTTTTTGTCCTCTTACCATATTTTGACCAAGTAAGCCTCTGGTCGGCTTTGGGTAGGATTGAAACCGCTATCTTCAGACAATTCTCACCTGGAACAGTAAAGATTTAACGTCTCTATCCACTGCGTCACGAGTCTCGAAGCAATGGATAGAGACGTTGAATCTCCACGGTTCCAGGTGAGAATTGTCTGAAGATAGCGGTTTCAATCCTACCCAAAGCTGACCAGAGGCTTACTTGGCCAAAACATGGTAAGACGACAAAAACTATAGATAGCAGTAATTGATGAGAACAGTTAGGAGATTCGGAATTCCTATCTGACGAAGGCCAGAGGAATAGTTAGCTGAAACGTCGTGAAACAACTACTAAGAAAGATGAGGATAATAATCCGCAATAAATAAATTAATAAATAATACTCTTCTCAATAATGGATTCCAATTAAATAATATGTATACTAAAATCATTTATCACAAAGAATACTACCGGATTGTTGTTAGTAGCAAACCATGGTGCGATTTGGTGAACATAATAAAAGAGATGGAGTTGTGAATCTATTTTGAACACAGCTCATAATTAACGGATAAATGCAGCTGACAAGACCCTGCAAGTGCTGCAGATGACCTACTGATTTCCAACGCCGAATCACAAACTATTACCGTGAATATCCAGTAAATATTTCGTTTCGCTCTCATTTCAGATTCAAATATTAAAATGTTTCGCTTACACTTTAATTTGTATTTGTGCTTTAAAATCAAGCAAAAACATAAAATAAAAATAAAAATAAACAAATAAATAAAATTAAAAAAATGAATAAAAATAATTTAAAAAATGGCTGCCCGATTTTGAGTAATGGCTAACGCGTTCTTTTTCATTTTAAATTTATTTTATATTTTAAATGGGGTTTTCTTTCGTTTTTTTTTTTTTTTTTTTTGCTTTTAAGGATTTGTCTTGTTTACGAGATAGTCAAAGTGTTGTATGGGGGTTGCTTATTTGAAGAGGAGTCATGATTTTTGTATGTATTTAGAGATGGAATGTTTAATATATTTACAACCCTCCATTACTTTCTGGGTCCCTGTTATTTGAAGCAAGATGGCGTAGGACTTTGGAGGAGGTGTAGAAAATAATGATTTATTTATAAATTATAATTTTTCATTGTTTCTATCCTTCCATATTTGATTTTTTTTTTTTTTTTGGTTGTCCCAATTTCCTATTTTTATTATTATTTAAAAAAAAAAATCATTTTTATTTAAATTATTTTTTTTTTTCAAGTTTCAAATATTTGCTTTATTACATTAAATCATACGTTCTTCTGCATTCCTAATATTTACTAAACTGTTCCAACGGAAACGAGGACCTTTCGCGCAAGGGGTGACGGGAAACGAATGAAAAATGAACGGGCGAATATTTAAATTATTTTAAATATTTAATTTCTCATTCTGTCCATCTCTAAAATAAACGAGAGTTGATATTTTTAAGATGCGCCCATTAAATCTACGCGTTTATGAATAAGATCTTTATTTTAATCATCAGCGTGACGGACAAGCGAACACGTGTAACAGAACACTGACGTGCGAATGACAGTAGTATGAGAATGACAGAGCCGTGTGCGAGGTGATGTCACGGCAAGGTAGAAAGAAAACGGTAATAAAAGAAGAGACCGAGGATCACGATCATGTTTTATATAAGAGTTTTGAATTAAATTATATTATTCAGAGTTTTGAATTATAATTCCTTATACAGGGTGACCCTTCCCCCAAAACGGGCCCTAACTCTAATTAGGCCCCGTTTCTTAGTGTTTTGTCCGAATGAAATGAAACTTTGGTCATAACTAGTTTATTATATTCAAAACATCACATCAAAACACTAGGGTCTTTGGCCTTTTTTCTCCGTTCTACAGCATATGTTCTAGATGGCCTCCATTTAGCTTTTGTTTTTGTGGGTCACCCTATATATATATATATATATATATATATATATATATATATATATATATATATTTGTGTTTTTGTTAAACATACAAGTAATACGTGATATATCCAAACAGTCGTGCGAGATGGACGGGCGGTAAGAGGCTAGGCTCCTTACGGTGGGGTCCTGATTTCGAATCTCGCTAGATTCAGCCACTCTGATGAGTCGTAGACGACGAAACACATTTCGTTTCGCTCTTATTTCAAATTAAAATATTAAAATGTTTCGCTCACATTTTAATTTTTATTTGGGCTTTAAAATTCAGCAAAAAAAAAGGGTAGTATCTGTTTTGTCTAAACATGGTATAATGATATCGAGTTTCTATTCTAATCGCGCCGAGCTTCCATACAATGAAAATCTC
>NC_136510.1:93438134-93500634 GCF_053919585.1 Euprymna scolopes
TGTATGAACGTGACACTTGTGGCATAAAGAAAATAGTTTTTTTTACATAACAGAAGCATTTCTATGAAAGTATATTAAAATGAAAAAAGAATATAGATAGATTTCTATGAGTCGTTCTGTTTATTATAATTGTTATTTTTTTTTAAATTACAGTCACTGAATTATAAGTGGTTGGTCATACTTATGCACTGAACAGGTATCATAATCCTTATTATAGTTAAATTCAAATTTTGATATATCATCTTTTAAATGAAATTGTTAGTTGAAAGTACAGAATAATAAAAAAAAACACTCTCCACATGTTAATAATGGCTTTTTAAATAGAAAATGAAAATAAAATGTAACTTTTTTCATTTAATTTAAGCAAACATTCAGTACCCATTGTGTAAAGGAAAACACTATTTAATGTAATAGAAATGTGTGCATTTACCGATTCAGCTTTCCGTTTGGAAATGTAAGCAGACGACTTTAAAAAACATGGGAAGAAGAAAAAGAAATTTTTTTGCAATAACGCCCTCTAGTAAAAAGGTCTGCATTAGTTAAGGGGGATAACTCTATCCAGTTTTACATCGCCCCCTTTTTCTCTCTCTCACACATACACGTAACTATTTCTCGCGTACGTAACGAAAACAGAGGGAGTAGGAGTGTTGAAATCTATTAGAGGGAAAGTGAGAGGTGTTTTCTTTCCATAAATTGTATAGGGTAATATTTCATATTATTAATAGATTCATAGATAAATAGATTTTATAATATATATTATAATTATCTATGAATCTATGTATTATTTGTATATATAAATAACTATTTGATCAAATTAAATGAAATTGTTTGTATTAAAAGCGATATAAAAATTCCGGAATTGGAATAACGGATTGAAGACGTTGCTATTTACGCATGCGCAACCGGATGTTGAAAACCGGAAATCTGATTGCAAACATACAAGATCCATAGACTTTTAGTATTATATAGATATATATGTGTGTGTGTGTGTGTGTGTATTCGGAAAGAAGTCGTTATATATAACGACCTCTTTCCATTTACACACATATATATATATATATATAACGACTTCTTTCCGAATACACATACACATATATATATATATATATATATATATATATATATATATATATATATATATATGTGTGTGTGTGTGTGTGTGTGTATTCGGAAAGAAGTCGTTCTGATGATTGATCAAAACACATACTTCGCGCCTAAAGCAACCAAGCAAATCAAGAACTCAAAGAAAGGCTCAATAAATAATATCCTGATTTGCAATAATTCTCTAAAACAAAAATATCGCGCAAATATAAGGTGTGCTAAGAAATTTCATATCTACTTTCGGATAAAACAAGTGCAAAGAAATACTTCAAAGATACGATATAAATGAATATATGGAGAATCAAGAGCCGCTGGGAGACTCTCTAATCATTGGAAGACAGAATACTCCTAAAAACATCAAAATAGGAAGTGATGCACATTGCAATGGCTGAAACTTTATGGAAAATAGGCATTACATGCCTGAAATTATGAGTTCCCATACGGTTTTTTTCTCTCTTTTTTTTTTCGAAGGAGGCTCCAATTCGATGGATTTAACATAATGAAATGCGTAGTCAAACCCACTTTTTTTACTGTTTCAAATACCTTATCTAAAAATATAATAAAGATTTAGTGTACAAATGGATGAGCATAATTTAAAAGATGCTACTTTGGTGAAATATTTAACTTAAAGCTTTTTTTTTTCGATGGTTTGTTTTTGTTTTACGGCATATCAACCCTTTTGAGGTTATTTACTGCCGAATCCAAAGATTTTGAAGCTCCATTCTCTGGTCCCCCCTTCCCTCGCCAATCTTTCTCAAAAAACACCCGACTAGCTGAAACCCCCGTCAATAATTTTCCCCACTCCCTATCTGTGCCTTAATCAAAACGTAGATACCATGAACAAAGCTTCTTTCTTAGAACTGCACGCCTGTGGAACTCTGTTCCGCTTGCCTGTTTCCCTCCCGACTTCAACCTGGATGTCTTCAAGCCCAACACAAACAAATTCCTGATGAACCGCCTCCGTAAGTAATGACACCTTACCAATTCTCCAATACTATTGCTACACTTTCCCTTTGATTACTGTACACACAATAACCCTTATCCCTGAGTGGCCATTGGGCCTTGATAAGAGGTGAACTCCATGTAATATATATATATATTTTTTTTTGTTAAAGTCGGTTTCTATTCAACCCATAGTTGGGACCCCAACAGGTACTACCACTTCGGGTCAGAGTGGACCTGGGAGCAATGGCAATTAAAGGGTGGCCCCACACTCCCCAAAGCCCGCAAGCTGGAGCCTCACCATCGGATATAGTCTAAGGTCATATTCAGGACCTAACTTAAAGGGAGTCGAAACAAACAAGCCAACAGACAGACAGACAGACAGACAGACAGACACAATCCTAACTAGGTTAGCTAAAGTGTTATTCTCATATCTCAAAATAAAGGCCGCCTACAGAATCTTTATCCTCTACTATGACATAAAATAAGCTTTGTCTGTGTGTAGGACTTCATTCCATATATACTCGAAAACGGCTGACCCAATGTTTATGAAATTTCACACGAAGTTACTTTGTGTGCATGCCAGTATTCTTCGATAGGTTTTGTATGGGAACATTTTCGATAAGTATCAATAATCGAAATAACCTGATGGAAGAGGAAACAGGCAGTTTTGACCAAAGTTAACACCTTACACAGCCTAATATCACAAGTACATTTCAGAAGTTTTATTACCACACAAGCAGAAAGGACCGACTTAAAATAAACATTCTTTGATATGACAGGGCCGCGTTAGAAATAAATGTTTCTGTTTAAATTACAATTGCACCATGATACTTGACTTTTTCAGTTTAAACTTAAATTAAAGACATTATCATCGCACAAGCAGTAAGGACAGACATATGAAATCAATAGTAGGCTCTTTCATATGACAGGGAGGCGTTCGAAATGAATCTTTGTTTAGAGTAAAATCGAATCATGATACCTGACCTTTGCATTTTAAACTTTAATACAAGCCACTATATATAAAACATAATTTTATGAAATCAACAGTAGGTTCTCTACAGTGCAATGTAGACTGCAATGTATTGTGGACTAAGTTATTGTGAGGAGGCATATGAAACTTCCTCCTGTTGAACAGCGATGAGTCCTCAATTTAATAGGTAATTAATCAATTTGATTGAAAATAGCGATTTCACTGATTTCGATGTCAATAAAAAATATATGAATGTGAAACATTGGTTGATCGTTATTCAATCCCGGGCAACGTTGGTCTCCTTGATAGCTGTTAAAAAAATCACAATCGTTGCTGCAATCCAACTATATTTATCGTCCATGCATTGTGTATTAGGCCAAACACCCACTCCCCTCTTTCTCTAAAAAAGTGTAAAAAAAAGAGAATCTAATTAATTAAGTCCCACACTATTTAACAAGCACTCTCCATTTACATATTAAGAATGACTTCCTAAATTTACATAGAGGTTTATTTAAAAATACTAGATACATTTGCATAAATTTTATGATACGATACGTTTTTAACCTTATACGTAAGTAGATGAATATTTTGTCATTTTTTTTTAGATACATGTGTTAATCTGGAAAAACACCAATTGTCTGTCTGAAGAACCGTAAAGTTCAGTTTTCCTATCTAAATTAAACAACATTTTAATTCAAACACAGACACTACAGATAATTTCAATACGTTCACTTTTCCTACCGGAAACATGCTGGTACAAAAAAGTCATTTTCATTCGTAATTTCCTACATTAATTCCAACTAAACTGATTCTCATAAAGCAATCATATTTAGAAGAAGAAGAAGCCTAACTTTCATTAATTCAAAAATGTATATATTCACTCTACCACACACGTGTATATATATATATATATATATATATATATATATATATATATATATAGTTGGCTATGAAAATATATATGGCAATTAAGCTACACAAAATAATCCACGTTTCGTTTTTGTGAGAATTCGTCAGGCTTATGCAAAAAGTAGTGATTGTAGCGCGTTTATATATACGCCTATGCTATTGAGTTTTTTGTTAGCCAATCAACTTTCTAGTTTCCACCGCGCCCAACCAAATCAGCTAATGAGCAGGCATTTACAGGACAAAGGCACAGTTGACCCCCGGTTTACCCCTTCTCTGGCTGGCCTACTTTCAGCCTAGGTGTAGTCGGACATGTCTTTTTTTTTAATGTATATATTTCGGATATTATTTTTGCTCGCATCATCCATATTTCATTTTGTTATTCTTTGATATCATCTAAGAAAAATGTGATTTCCTTCAATGAATACATGATTCGAAGTCTAAAATAGAGATTTATTAATTTTTGTTCTACATCACACATTTATTACTCATCAAGGCTAAAAGATCACTCAAGGATAAGAGTTATGTGTATCGTAATGGAAATTTGATAATTTATTAAAAAAAAAAAAAATAACGGCTCTTCAAGAACCTGTTCACGTTTGACTTGAAAACAGCCACGTCATAGTCATCTAGGAAGCAACACCGTGGTATTATATCCCACAGAAGAACAATTATAGGAAAAAGCTTTGCTCATAAAATTTTCGCTTGGATTTATGTAGAGATAGAGAGAAAAGAAAATTGCTAATTTTTGTTGCAGCTAGTCGGGCCTTTGCCGCGAAAGACTTTTCGGGGTGGGGGAACAATAGAGAGACACTCACTCGAGCACCTGCCATGTAAATAATGTGAGAAAGAGAGAGAGAGACAGACAGAGAGAGAGAGAGAGAGACAGAGAGACTAAAAACGTATCTTCTATGAGACAGAGGCTGTAGAAAAAAAGAAAAGGACATTGACCACTAGATTTCGAAAACGGTTTTGTTGTCTGTCCAGGCAGGAAAAGATTCTTTTAGTAGCTTCTCCCGACATGTGGCACTAGTACTCGATCCTAGGGTATACCTTGCTCTTATAGAGGTAATTAATATTTTTTTTACACCAATTTGTATTACAAAACCCAATTTTTAATAATATATTAATTAATACATAATAAAAGTTAGTGATTATTAGGGCTATGACAAAAAAATATTCTTTTCATTATTTTGGCTCTCGAGTATATATCAGTTAATATCTGTTTTTAGGTAGAGTTATGTACTTCTCGGTTGATTAACCGTGCCTAACTGTGTCGGATATATACTCGAGGGTTAAAACAATGATAAGAGTATTCTCTTGTCATAGCCCTAGTGATTATACATGAAATGCAATTGAATCCAGTCAAAATAGTGTTAACCACATTTTTTTGGCATATGTCTTTAATCAAAGTGTTATTTTCTGCACCAGCTTTAGTTCGTAATGAAGCAATATTTCTAGACCGAGAGAAATTTTATTTTTTTGTCCTGATCCAATGTGCCTTTTTATCCCCAACATTAAAATAAACCTCTTGTTAAACTTTGCCTTTTGAGAATTAGTAAGAAATATTTACAACTTCGGATATGGGCAGCTGGTTATATATATATATATATATATATATATATATATATATATATATATATATATATATATATATATTACATATACACACACGCCAGCAGGCCGTCCGGCATTGCCTGATCGTAAAATACGCTTAAAAATATGATTTTTGATTAATGCAGATTATATATTTATTATATTATATTGGACCCAATATATAGTAATGATTTAAAATGTTTATAAAAAATAACTCGTACGCCAATATCGAGAATCGAAACCAAAACGTTTAGCTTATTTTTTTTATTTTTTATTTACACGGTGGTCACCACTTATCAAGGCCCGGAAGTCACTCAGGGATAAGGGTTATTGCAAGTACAGTACGTTAGTGTGGAGATATAATGAAGTGTTTACTTAAGAGGGCGGTTCATTAGGAATTTGTTAACGTTGGACTTGAACACATCCAAGTTGTAGTCAGGTGGGAAGCAGACAGACGGAACAGAGTTCCACAGGCGTGCAGTTCTACGAAAGAAGCTTTGTTCATGGAATCTACGTTTTGATTTAGGCACAGATAAGGAGTGGGGGATATTTTTCACAGTGGATTCAGCTAGACGGGTGTTTTTCGTGAAGGATTGACGAGGGGGGGCAGAGATTGGAGTTCAGACGAGCACCTGCCATGGAAATAACGATAGAACAAGGATATGCACGCAACGTCTCTCCTGTGGGAGAGAGGTTGCGGGATAGAGAAAAGGGCATCCTTCACTAAGCCACGAAGTCTACTTTGTACTCTGTCAAGGCAGGATAGTATTATAATTTACTTTTTCCTTTGACGTTACTGCCTGAGTTATGAAGAAATGTTTGTGGCAAGGCTAAAAATAAAAACATGAACCAATAGCTATTACGTTATGCACGCATATTAGTAATACCGTGGTTTGAACTTCACCTGGCAAATTCCATTTTTAATTTTCACGCTTTTGCAGCGATTTCCCCCGACTAAAACCCAGATATAAAGTTTCGCATGAGTTCGAATAGTCTTTATATTGTTTAATATCTGGAGAGCAAAAACTTACAGGAGTTTGGTAGTTAAAAATTTAAAAACAAATATATATATACGCATACATAAATGTATATAGAAAGATGTTTGTGCTTACTATAGCCCTTTTAAGCAAATATTACGCATGTAGAATATCTGCATGAATATAATTACACGTAATAGTTGACTTAAGATGATCATCCCGTAGTAACACCGACAAAAGCCTAATAGGGAATTGATTTAAATTAATTTTTAAAAGAATATGCAAATTAGCTGGATCTCCTGCAAATGAATAAAATTCCACGACCCATATATAACAATATCATATTTTCTTTTTAAATAAATACAAAAAGGGTTTTTAGTAGGAATATCAATATACAAAACAAAACAAAAAATTATAGGCGTATAGTTAATATTTATATATATATATATATATATATATATATATATATATATATATAGTTGTTAAATTTAAATTCTGAAATCAAAATATAGACACATATTCGAGTTAAGAATTTATTGTTTGACAAAAGGAATATATAGAAGGGGTTATATTAATTTCCTTAATCCACAGATTTTCAATAATGGCTCATATCATCAGAGGAAATAGACTGGGACTGCCCAGGTTGTATGAAATTCCCTCTTCCAATTATTATTTTCGTATAACAATCATTCACCACCAAAAAACTATTTTCAATATTTGTGCTGAAAAGCAAAATAAGTGTTTTTTTCGCAGCTGAACATTTTGCTAACCGCATTTCATTTCCTCTGATGATGGGTGCCGTTATTGAAAATCCATGGATTAAGGAAATTAATATAATCCATTCTATATATTCCTTTTGTCAAACAATAAATTCTTAACTCAAATATATGTGTCCATATTTTGATTTCAGAATTAAAATTTAACAACTAAATATATATATATATATTGCTCTATTCTTAAATATTGAGTTTTTCCTTTTTGCCTTTTTCTCTGAAAGTGTTACCTCCAGTAATATCTATCAGGATTTTCATCGGATTTTAATCTGTGTCTTATCTCGCTTTATATGTATGTGGAAGCATCCTGTAGATTATCTAGCCAGACTTTGTGGGCACCCTGTGTATATATATGTATATATATATATATATATATGATGATTGCTGCATCTTTCCAGATGATCGCCGTCACACTGAGTTCTTCCAATCTTGTCGTCCATGCCATCTCAGATGACTCTGCACTCCTGCCGCAGATTTGCACATCCTGAAGCAGATGTGACGCATAAATTGAGCAATTTCCATCGAGTTGACTTCCTCTGGATGTTGAAGGGTATTCTTATGAACAATCACATGTCTTCTCAGACCAGCGATAGACTTGCAAACTTTACTGCATGTCAAGCAGATCATTTGGTTCAAAGTTGACCTGAACAGGAGTTTTGTGCGATACATACATACATACATACATACATACATACATACACAGGGTGCCCACAAAGTCTGGCTACGTAATGTAGCCAGACTTTGTGGACACCCTGTATATATATATATATATATATATATATATATATATATATATATATATATATATATATATATATATATATATATATCGTTTTAGTAATTGTAAACTTTTAAGAGAATATGAGACAGAAAAAGTGAGAGGGTGTACACGGCGAAACACACGAAAGAAGAGAAAAGGTAAGAGTAACACTAAGAGATAGAGAATGGGATGAAAGGGGAAAGGAGATGGAGGGAAGAGGAAGAATGAATATGGAGATAGAAATGGAAGACAGCAAAATAGACGGTGAAAGAGAGAATGGTAGTGGAGGAGAAAGAAAAGAGATGGGGAGTAAGGAGAAGAATGAGGATAAAGGACTAGAGAAAATAAGGAAAAACAAAAGGGGAGAGAAAATCGAGAGGGGAAATACATGGGATATTAAAAGGTAAAGCGGTGAGGGAAAGCGGAGAAAGTAAGGTGAAAAGATGGAATAATGAGAGGGGGAGAAAATAAGGATTTAGGGGCAGAATAAAAAAAAAGGAAGACAATCCAAAGAGAGAGAGAGAGAGAGAGAGAGAGAGAGAGAGAGAGAGAGAGAGAGAGAGAGAGAGAACAGAGATGAAGGGGGAAGAACAAAAATTACTCGTTGAGGGGAACGGGTGGGGGGAGAACAAAGCTGACGCGTGGGAAGGAAGAAAAAAGATGACGGGTGGGGGGGGGGAGAAGAGAGATGACGGAGGGGAACAAAGATTAAGAGGGAGAATAACGAAAGGAGGAGAGACCAAGAAAGGGGAAAAAGAATAGAAAGGAAGGAAGAAAATAAGGAAAGGGAGAGAATAAAAAAGAGAGGAAGAAAGAAAATGCGAGACATCCATTAATGCGAATATTTATAATTGTGTAAAGACGCGTATGGTGACTGTTCAATTTTCTCATATTTTGTCCAGCATTTCGCATTCGATTTATTTTTAAAGTGTGAGGCAAGAAAATTTAATTTGAGATTTCATTTCGATTTGCTATAATTTCGATAAAAGACCAAGTTGCAGAAAAATTTATAAAGATTAAGAAAAACAAAACAAACCCTGATCATTGGTCAGGAAGTCTAAATTCCCCACGCAGGCGCGATAAGCTTATCATTGTCGTCGTGAATAAAACCAGAAATATTAACTCATGCAAATTATATTCAAGAACGGTTGGCTGCCATTTTGAGATTTAAATGTTGGGTTGGGTATTGCTTTCCGTTTATAAAGTCGGGAGAAAATGGAGAAAACATTTTAAAGGAATTTGAGAATTAATGGCGAGTGAAAGATGGCCGTGTTATTTATTTATTTATTTTAAATACAATTTGTTAAAAAAATAAATGAACGTAGAGATGTTTTTTGTTACGTTCAATTATCACAATAGAGGAACCGTGTGTGAAGAAATCCCTATCTTCTAATTTATAAAACTCACTATGTCTGCCTGTCTGTCTCCATATTTGCAAACAATCTCTTCCGAAACTAAAAGTCGCAGAGCAGCGCTAGGGATCTCACATGATTGGATTTTTTATGGATCGTTCTTTTTTTTTAGGGGTCGTTAGACGCTTAAAATAGATTTTAAGGGTCAAACAGAAGTCAAAATTGAAAAAAATTGTTATACATTTTGTAAATTACACCTTAGTTTATTTTTAATCAGTTCATATGCGTGTAATGTTGGTACAGTGGTAACGTCACCAGCTTTGAATGCTACAGTTTTGCTTTCGGTTTCGATTCTAGTTGATGGCACACAAATGTTTTTTTTGTTACTTTTGAAATCACGAGTATATTAATATATACGAAATCTGGACACATTAAAATATCATATTTAAGCGTATTTTACGACTGGGTAAAGCCGGGCGCCCAACCCCCTCTAGTATAAAAGGAACTGTGTGCGTGAATTCGTTCCTTATGAACTCGAAAACCACTTATTATTTAAAGCCGATTTTCTTATGAAATTTCAAACTAGGGTACTTTATGTGCCTGGCAATATTCCTAGAGAGATATCGGAATGTTTTCGATAAGTATCAATAATCGATAATCGAAATAATCCGATAAAAGGACAGATGATTTTCAGCCTTACATCAGAAATGAATTTGAGAAATTTTATTTACCACACAAGCCGAAAGGCCAGACATAAAATGAACAGTAGGTTCTTGGATATGAGAGGGGTCATTCTGAATTAATTTTTTTAGAGCGCAATTGAAGCACGATACTTGACTTTTACATTTTAAACCTTAATTCTAGTCATTATATATAAAACAATTTTATAAAAGTAACTGTAGGTTCTCTACAGTGCAATGTTGACTACAATGTATTGTGGATTAAATCATTGTGGGACGACGTGTGAAAATTACTCCCGGTGTACTGCGATGGGTTCCTAATTCGAGCAGGCAATCCAGCGATCATTTCGAAAAATGGGCGATTTCACAAATTTCGATGACAATAAAAATGTGGAAGTGTGAAAACATCCGTCGATTATCATTTAATCCCGGGCAACGTTGATCTCCCTGCTAGTAAGGAAATACAATTCAGTTTGCACGAACAAAGAGTAAACTCATTATATTTAACGGTTCGTTCTTTTTAAAACTCTTTCCCCCACTCCAAACAAATCATATTGATACTTAAACCCAAGAGGCTACCAATTGGGATCGTGCCATAAAGCTTCTTTTGTGGAACTACGCGCTTGTGGAACTCTGTTTCATTGCCCTGCTTTCCAGCTGATTACAATATAGACGTCTTCAAGTCAAATGTAAACAAATTCTTGTTGAGCCGTTCCTTCAAATAATAACGATTACTACGCTGTTGTGTCAGTGACCACTGTTCACGCATGAACCTTTATCCTTGAGTGGCTTTCGAGCCTTGATAAGTGGTAACTCCCGTGTATAAACATAAAGCAAAAAAGCACATTTTTGCAGGCCAGGATTGTCCCCCTCTAAGGCGCAGCGTCTTCAACTCAACTTCTTGATCCTTGTGTCACACCTTTCCGTCGTGGGAAGGATATAAATATTACCATCACAGGGAGTAAAATGGAAAACGCTATGGACTGAAAAGCCTGGATGTTTTAAGTTGGGATCCATTTCATTCGACAGGAGCACCTTTATCAAACCCACAAGTGACCCTATGTCTAACCTCTTTGAAAGAAGGTAAATTAAATAACAGTGAAGCTCAGTCGAGCACCTGCTATAAAATTAAGTTTTTGAAAGTTTTGGGTCATTGTCATGCTGGAACCCTGCTCTGTGACCTAGTTTCTAGAGGGGGGGATCATGCGCTGCTGCAGAAAGAGACTCACATATTTTCGAATCATTTAGATTCATCGGACTACTGTTCTCATTTTTGGTATCTTTTCCACAGCGTTTCAGTCGATGTAACCACCAATCTTCTTCACGCGTATCTTGTCGAACTCGGGAATTTGAAACGAATTTCGAACTGAACACTTTTTTTTTTTTTTTTTTACTTCAGGGAGGTAACATGTTCTTATTCCGTCAGCAAGGACCCGTGGCGCAGTGGTTAGAGTACTTGAAAAAAAAAAATCAATCGTAAAACTGATCTTCTGAAGGTTAAAGTTCAATTCTCAGTGTGTGCGACGGAAAAATACTATTGCGACTTACTTAGGACCCATATTGATGAAGTAAAACAAGCGTTCCGTTCGAAACTCCGTCCAAATTTCCGAGTCCGACAAGATACACCTAAAGAAGGCCGGAGATTACATCGGCCGAAACTTTGTGAAAATGACACTAGTCCGATGAATCCAAATGATACGAATAACTAATGCTCATCTTAAAAATGATATATTTTAGTTAACTCATAGATGAGATCGTGACAAGCACTACTATTCCAGGTGAGAATGAAGCAGTGCTCTTCTACCTCTCTTCCAAAGCTCTCAAATTGAAGTAACAGCGATGGATGCAGATTTATGGATGCAAAGATCGAAAATGTATGTGAATTAAAAAAATACCTAAATAATAATGTGCACATAGCGTATTTGTGCTGAGAGTATCTGACAGGGATTTATTGCCGATTTTCTCATAATTACACCCACTTATGCTGGATAAAGAGTTATAATTACAAACAAGTGCCGGTTTTTTTTTATTAGTATTTGAGTGCCATTCTGTTGTATACTGGAGGGGTCAGCTCCTGGGTTTTTAGAAAAGCAAAGTAATTAGGATCGAATGTAATTATTGAAGGAGAATGCTGGAAACGAACGCAATTATTAAAAGTTAAAAAGAATACATTTTTGTTTGTTAGATACGATTTCAGGAATACAGTGAATTATCCATTGTAAAAAATAGCTATGCAACAAAGTTTAGGTCAGAGCGAAATAATTGAACAATTAATTAAAGAACGTCCACAGAGAAATAGGGAATTTGTGTTTCAAGGACACGTGTTGGAAGCATATGCATGTAGATGGGATGCACATGTGTAGCCCGCGTTTTGACGTCACATAGAATTAATATGTACACTTAAGTTAGACGAGAAAACGGTCAGTGCGAGTCGGAGAACAGTCCGACTTAGTTCGGCAGAGAGTTGGCTGAAACTCCTTAGGAAGCGGAGGGGTTAGGACGACAAAAGTAACAACTTAGCAAGAAATCTGGACAAATTAAAATATCATATTTAAGCGTATATTCCCACCGAGCAAAGCCGAACGCCCCACCCCTGCTAGTATAAAAGGAACTTTGTGTGCGTGAGTTTTTTTTTGTTGTTTTTTTTTACTTCTTTCCCATTTTATTTGTTTGTTTCTTTGCGCCGGTGTCGGACGGCGTGTGGACCCGAAAGGTTATAACTGTGATGAAACAGTTGAAGTGTAACGGCTATGTTACATATGTATGCACACAGCTATTTGCCCGATCCCCATTACAGCAAGGTTACAGGTGAAATCAGTTTAATGTGAGGGAATGTTCAGCTTTTCCAAGAACGATTTAAGTAAGGTTCCGTTCGATGAAAAAATTTAAAAAACTTGTACAACTTCAATTTAATCTAATTAATTTCGAAGCCCTATCTTCTTACCACACAAAAAAACGAAAACAAAAAATAGCACCCCCCCCAACAAAACTCGATTCCAAGTAGACGCAATGTTGCAAGATAATTCAGAGAATCCTCCTCTCCATCCGCCATTTTTTTAAAAACTTGACGATACACGTCTAATAAATAAAATGTAGATGACACAGTGGACGAATATGCATCTGTATGTGCGTATACAACTATTTCCCCATTACATCAAGTTTACAGGTGAAATCAGTTTAATATGAGGGAAAGCAGTTTTTCCAATAACGTCTAAAAAGAGGTTCCGTTCGATAAAAAAATAAAAAAATAAAATAAAAACTTGTACAACTTTGATTAAATCAAATTAATTTCGAAGCCCTCGATCCTAACTAGACGCAAATTTCTAAGACAATTCAGAGAATTCTCCTCTCCAACCGCCATTTTTTTTACCTTGACGCCAAACGTCTAATAAATAAAATGTAAATAAATAAACCTTCATTTAAGAGAACGGGATTCAACGTTTATTTTGTATGTACCTGGGAATTAGACTATACATAATAATTATATTTGCTTTTCGCGCTCATATACTAGAGTGATAAGTGTATGGCGGATTTTATTGAATAAATCTATGAGAGCAGTGCTTAAAGTGATGCCTCCTTTTTTTATTCCGCCCGAATGGATCAGAGGGGACTTTAAATTGCATTGATATGATGACTGAACTCATGCGTTAATGACATGAAAGTTTCACCTCTCTGTTGCAGATATTGACGATGTGAAACTAAGAAAGCAAACCCTTTCATGGATGTGAAGCAGAGATGCGTCATTGAATTCCTGGCAAAATTCCATGGGGAATGGTGATGAGTGTAGAAAAATAAATTCTGGAGCACAAAAAGTCGCCCGTTTCGATGGAACCATTCTCTTCTTCGTAGCTCTTCAATTCTTTGAGTAATAAAAATAAAATAAAAAAACTCGACAATTTCGTTTTAATACGTACGTTACCACCTTCCACTATTTTAAAATGTTGCGATCGCCCGATTGCTGAAGATGCAATACAAAAATATTTTTATGTGATTATCGCTACTTTTTCTGCATTTGATCATCATTCATTCATTTAGAATCAATCAGAAGATTAGTGTTGGCATTCGTTTCCTCGATATCTTTCTAGTTAGATGTTTTTCTAGAAAAACATCGGATACTTACGGAAAGGACGACGTGAAGGTTGCAAACATTCCTAAGTGAAAGTGTTTCTCTGGAATTAACTGAGCTCGATCTTGGCACACCCAGGTAGTGTCGTTAACCACTTAGCTATCTTCACATCGTTGATGCTTCTGTTGTATCAAACGTGAAACTAACTGAAATAGTTTTTTTTTTTTTGTCCTTCGGAGTTTCTTCTGTTCAAATTGTAATAATATCGCGCGTGCGTGAGAGAGAGTGAGTGAGAGAGAGGGAGAGAGAAGAAATTCGTAATTTTCAAAATTCGTTACAACTGAAGATGAATAAAATGAACATCTGCAATAATTAAATTTCCGGTGAAAGAACACCTTCGGGAGTCAGTTTGTGTTTTTGTTCTTTCTTCATCCTTCTTTGTGACCTGTAATCATAAGAAAAGTAATGTCCGTATGTTGTTTCAATGATAATATTTTCAATTGCTCAAATCAGAATGGAAATCACGTAGCTGCATGAAGTGTTACAATTTTGCGCCGTAAGATAGCGAGCGAGTAGGTTTAACTAAGCCTATATGCGGCTTAAATAACTTAAGCAACTAACTACATATGCACCTTGGGAATATAGATATATATACAAATTAAAATTTGAAGACAATTAAGGATTGCGCAACAACAATGATATGTCTTTATCGGACGTCAAAAAGTGAAGTCATTGTCTAATTTCGAAATAGGTCAGTTCTGTGGCATCTATATTAGATTTATGTCCGATTATCGAAATGTTTAGAGAAAAAAGGCTGAACTATGACGATCAGACATGCGATGTGGAGCAGAAAGCTGAGGAGAAAGTTAGTTTTTATCTAGGAATCCAGAGGGCTGTTGAGGCATTCTAGTCTAATCAATAAGCCTCTGAGAAACGGGACTGATTTTGGGATAGGAATTACATAGCGGCGTGCGATGCGACCGATATTATGTGTTGGATGTAAAGAAAACAAACCTTCAATTATAACTACAAGAAGACATCTAGTGTATATATTGCATGGTGTTCGATAAGAAAGGTCTTTATTCCAGCGTCCACAAGATGAGTAGAAAGCAACGGCCAAGCGGCTACTAAATTGCACGACACAAGAAGGAAATAAAAGAATCCAAGTAGCGACCAAGAAGAAACTAAGAGAAAGACTGTCCATCTCAATGACTATGAAGTTTGAGTACTTCATGCTTTGTTGCTACATATTGTATGAACAAGTATTAAAAAAGAATATGCTACAGAAGCGAATAAGGGGATTTTTCCTCTATGTAAGCGTTGTTTAAATTTCAATAAAATCTATAATCTTAAACAGATTTTTAGTTTTAAAAGATGCTCTGTTGTACTAGCTTTTTATGATCTATCTACCATTATATAAAATAAACTTTGTATGTGTGACTGTGTGTGAGAGTTCATTCCACATGGACTCTTAAACGTCTGGGCCGATCTTTATGAAATTTAACAAGAACGTTCTTTATGTATCTGGCCGTGTTCTTAGGTAGATTTTGTATCGGAATGTCATGAATAAATATCGATAATCGAACTTATCTGATGAAAGAAGGAACAGGCGATTTTGTCCAAAGTTAACACCTTACACAGCCTAACAAGACAAGTGCATTCAAGATGTTTTCCTACCACACAAGTCAAAAGGCCGGGCATATAAAATCAACAGGAGGTTATTTTATATGAGAGGGGCGGGTTCGAAATGAAGGTATCAGTTTAGAGCTCAAATGAAGCATGGTACTTGATTTTTTGCCTTTTAAACTTTAATTCCAGCCATTATATATGAAACATTAATTTTATAAAATCAACAGTAGGTTCTTTACAGTGCTATGTAAACTACAATGTATTGTGGATTAAGTCACGGTGGAGAGGCATGTGAGCTTCCTCCCGTTGCACCGCAATGGGTCCTCAACTAGAGCAGGCAATCATGCGATTTGATTACAAAATGTGCAATTTCACGGATTTCGATGACAATAAAAATATGGGCGTTTGAAACATTTGTTGATCATCATTCAATCCCGGGCAACATTGAGTCCACCTGTTAGTAAAATATATAAACGATTTAACATCTTCAGGAGTATAGTCAGATTGTGTATGTGTGTGTATTTTTTTCTCTTTTTGTCCTTCCTTTTGACATGTAGTTACTGGAAAATTAAAAACAGGATTCGTCTTTCTAAAATTACAGATTATATTCAGACTTGAACAACATATCCATAGAAGAAAACCCCCATTTATTCACTTCCTGCTTAGGACATTTGAAACAATCACAGTTGAAATAACATACGAACGTTACTTTTCAGATTCCACTCCCAACGAAGGTGTTATATCGCCAAAAATATGATTATAAACAAATAAATGTAGATTTTCAACATTCCTGCATTGTTCTGGCTTTCTAATATTACACTTTTTATTCAAATTTGAATAACGCTTGCGCAGAGAGGAAACAGCATATATATATATATATATATATATATATATATATATATATATATATATATATATATATATATACGCACTCACATACTAGTAAGCAGCCAGGCATTGTCAGGTTATAAAATAAGCATAAATGTATTTTGATTACTGCAGATTTCGTAGTTATTATTATATTGGACCCTATGTATTGTAATAATTTTAAAAGTTAAAAAAAAAAATGATATGCGCGCCATCATCGAGAATCGAAACCAAAACGCTTAGTTTACGATTTAATTTTTCCTTTGACGTTAATGCCTGAGCTATAAAAAAGATGTTTGCTGTAAAGCTAAAAATTAAAACATAAACCAATAGCTATTACGTTACGCATGCATATTCGTAATATCGTCGTTCGACCTTCACCTGGAAAATTTAATTTTCACAATTGTGCACCGATCTTGCCCACCGGTTAAAACACAAATATAAAGTTTCACATGGGTTCGAATATCCTATAAAGTTTCATGTCTTCAGACCAAAAACTGACAGTGGACTTTGGAAGGCAACATTTTTTAAACAAATATATATGCGCATACATAAATATATATAGTTTATATTGTGTTTACTCTAAACTTTCTACGCAAATATTGCGCAAGTATATGTAGAATGTCTGCATGAATATAGTTACACGTAATAGTTAACTGAAGATGATCAGCCCATAAGAAAATTTAAAAAAACTAACAGAGAATTAAAATCAAATGTTTAAAATAATATGCAAATTAGCTAGATCTTTTGCAGATGAATGCAATTCGACGACCCATATATAACAAAGTTGTATTTTCTGTTTAAATAAATAGAAAAAAAAGTTTTTAATATGAATATCAATATACAAAAAAAAAAAAAAAAAAAAATTATATAAGTTGACCGCAAACACGCATTTCGTCCTTCCTGCGACTAATCAATGTCGCTAAATATTGTCAGATTCGAAATCTGGTTTGTTGACGTCCAGTAAGCTGCCTACTGAGCGGTCCAATCTTTTACTTAAAACGTATTTATTGAATACCAGAAGATCTATCCGACCTTGCCTGATATTAAACGTGATGTTTAATTCTTCTTAAAAAAAAAAAAAAAAAAAGAAAAAAAAAAATTAACTGAAAGAAACTGAGACTTGTGGATGCAAACATTATGTATCTTCTAAAGAGTTCACTTCATATAAGTAATATATATATATATATATATATCATTTGAACTGAGATCGAAACCAAAACTTAAAGGCAACGAATCATGTACAATAACCATTAGACCAGCTTTCCATGGTCTTTAAAAGCGTTCTTAAACCTCGTGAAATAGTTGACAAACAGATAGCTTTCTATTTTGACCCCTTAGCAACACTTTATTCCGGATTAAAAGCGATTAAAATGTTTTTCACATATCTGAATACCCTATATACAAAATTTCAAGTCTATAGATAAAAAAATCGTATAGTATATAGGTTGAGAAGTGTCCTCAAAACACACAGTCTCACTTATAGATATGTAGATTATTCCCTGTGTTCACATTAAATTTTATAAAGAGATATATTATGTATCGATCTTCAGTACTTAGTTCAACAGTGCTCAATACGGCAGCAGAACTAGATAGTAGGTTTTGAAAATATACGACACTTCAATTACTTAGAATGACCCGTATTTCATTTTCTTTTCCTTAAGGAATTGTTAGGAAAAAATGTATACAATTCTTGTTATCACACACGCACCATTATAACGGGGTCTTATGTACGAGATAGGCTCCTTCCTCTTTGACAGACTATGGATACCCACGAAGGAGTGCCTGCGCGTGAACTTTTTGTCGAAGGAGGTACGCAATCTCCAATCACACCTCTCCTTAGTCGACATTGTTAAATACCAGTGGCAAGTGAAGTGTACAAGATGACTGGAAACAAAATGACGAGATAAGCAGAGAGCACATACAGCGCTTAGAATTCACAAATGGTCACCCATCTGGTACTAACCAGGCTCAACGTTGCTTAACTTCGGTGATCTGACGAGAACCGGTGTGTCAACGCCGTATATGTATGTATGACATGAAAAATAATTGGCATCTTAGGAAGATCTCAATCATTCTAGTAATTATCGGATTAACCGGACTTATGAAAAATAATCTTATAAACTATCTGAAAAATATACCCGGTGCACCAAGTGCAAAGGAGATTCAAACAATTGCACTTAAAGAGACAGTTAGAATCTTACAAAGATCTCTCGGTTGGAATATATAAAAAAGCGGGTGAAACAAAATAATATTTTATGATACAAGTGACGAGAGAAACATGTAGAACATTATAAATATATATCGATATATAGGCAAATAAATATACGAAAAAACATATACTGAGGACTACTCTATATAAGAGAGAGAGAGAGAGAGAGAGAGAGAGAGAGAGAGAGAGAGAGAGAGAGAGAGAGAGATTTCTCTTACGCAGTTTTATTTGACAGAGCCCAACGAATATATTGTGTAATTCTACTTATTTTTCTTTTCTTTCATAATTCAAGATAGGGGTATCAGGAACCATCTTGGGACCCCGAGGCCAAATAAACTAATTCCAGTGCCTATTCAATCCATTCTACTCCATTTTTTTTACGTTCACTCCTCATTTGCGCCGGAATAGTCATCTCGCTCCGCCCCCGATCTTTTACCGTTGTAAATTCGAGCCTTACAACAAACTATTTCGCTACACTTCGAAATACATCATTCCCCTACCTCTCTTCCCTTTCTTTTCTGTTTTGTAGGAAACGCGGCTATACGAGCTCCACGAACCCGCAGGGCAAAACCCCTCGAGGCTAGACCCGGCCGCCATTTTGTTTGGGTTTCGCTTTAAAAAAAATTGCCATATATATATACATATATAAATATATATATTCTTTTTTTTTGTACCGGGAAAGAATATTTTCTATTATTACCGTTCGCCAAACAATAGAATTTTTTTTTTTATATAAATGCATTTGTCTCTTTTCAATTTTCGTTATTTTTTTGGAGTTGTTTATTTGAAAGATTTAGCTTCTTTTTTTTTTTTTATTTATCTTTATATATTTTTTAGTCTATTCGGCGTCACGATCATGTCATTATTATTATCATCATCACTATCGTTATTACTACTATTATTATAATCATCATTAATATTATTGATATTATTATTAGTGACATTATTGTTATTACTATTATTGCTACTATTATTATAATCATCATTGATATTATTATTATTATTATTATTAGTGACATTATTGTTATTACTATTATTATTATTATTATTGCTACTATTATTATAATCATCATCACTATTATCGTCATCATTATCGCTTTCGTTGTCGATATACCTTAATATCACCTTCGGTATCAGTTTCACATACATCATTATGGCAACATAATGCAACATTATTTAATTTCTAGAGGTTGTCATGCAAATCATTACCAGTGATCGTTCCCGGATAAAACGGGTGGTGTCCCCTGGCGTCTTAGTGACAATCTGCGTAGTTTCCAATTCTTTTTTTTTTTCACTCTTTAACATTCTTGTTCATTTCTATTGATGGTCACCACATTATTATTATTATTATTATTATTATTATTATTATTATTATCATCACTAGGAGTAGACATAAGGGCCATTCTCGAAGATATCTCTTTGAGAACAACTCGTGGCATTCTTTGGAGTCCGAGTTACAACAAGTCTCCCCAGATTTCCAGTCCACCTCTATCGATTACCATTGCAGATGTATTTGCGTTATCATAGCTGCCGCTTACCATTGATTTATCATTGGCGGCGACCATTGGTTTTCACTGGAAATTAGGTGGCAACAAGCCTCTCCAAGGTCCCAGTCCTCTTTGCACTCGTCCAGTGGAGGTCTGGCTAGTGCTTTCTCTCCCCAGTCTTTCCATCCTCCTTTATTATTATTATTATTATTATTATTATTTTCAGCGATGTTGCACGTTAATATCCCCATTTTTATCACTTTCACATACATAAATATTTACTTATTGGAAGTTGTCACGCGAACCTGACAAAACCGTTGGTGTCCCCTGGAGTGTGAGTGACAGCAAGTTACCCAGATTTCCAGTACTGTCCAATTCTTTCGATCACCCTTGCAGGTGATAATGCTATCGTAACTACCTTTTTAGCAATCAGTTCTCGCTGATATCGGGCGTTAAGTTTGGTCAGTACCAGATGGGTGACAATTTGGGAACACCAGACACTATATGTAAGAGGATATCGACACCTCCCTGCAAAGACCTAGCCCCCGAGAGGGATATACGGGTGATTTGGGACCGCTTGTGAATTTTGTCCTTCTGGGGGAAGCTGATCCAACCACGTGGTGAGCGAGTATATCTTTGGTATCGGGATATAGGACATATTTTTTCTGGAATTTAAATGAAATAAAAAAAGTCTCAGGATTTTACTACTCTTTGTGCTAGTGGTTCCCAACTAATGTGCTGCGGAATGATTACTGAAGTGCTGCGAAGAAAGAACTCATTTAATTCCATTTTCTTTAATAAAACCATTTAATTCCTTAATCATGATGGCACTACTTAATTTCAACTCTAAGTACAAAAGCCATCAAAATCTTACTGCAATTCTCAACTTCGTATACATGTAAAATGGGATTTTCTTATCTTAAAAAGATCACCTGCCTGTTTAGATGTATTTATGTATGCCTAAAACGTTCGGTAGAGGCGACGGAGTTTCACGACAACGGAATCGTTTTGAAGCTCGAGCCTTCGGACGACAAATGTAAAAAAAAAATTGGCTAAAAACATTTATTCCTTCATCCTCAACTAGGCACTTTTCTATAGGGAGGTGTCGCTTTTTTCGTCAATATTGTCGAAAGTCATCCCCTCTTTTCGATTGTCTAGCCTTAATTTACACCTACGTCACTTCTGGTTTGGCGGTGGTCGTAACAGCAAAGCCGTCACGTTTTTCCCCATTCTTTTTCTCCTTCGCGGTACGGGTTCGAGCCTGCCTTCCTACTACCACTTTTTTTATTTTTACTCAACATACACCCAGGGAACGCCGGGCTGAAATGCTAGTGTATATATATATATATATATATATATATATATATATATATATATATATATATATATATACACACCTTTGTTAATAAACAAATATATACTACCGATGTATATATTCAATAAAGTTATTCCAAATTACAATTAATTAAACTTAAAAATGGATTTACACTTTCAATAGGAATGTGTAATAAAATTATATACCCCTCCCTCTCTCTCACACACACACACACACACACACACACACACACACACACACACACTAGCGGGGAAGGAGGCGCCCGGCTTTGCCCAGTCATAAAATACGCTTAAATATATTTTAATTTATCCAGATTTCGTATATATTAAAATAGAGTCGTGATTTCAAAAGTAAACAAAAAATATGTATATATTTGTGTGTCCTCAGCTAGAATCGAAACCGAAAGAAAAACTGTACTCTTCAAAACTGTTAACGTTACCACTGTACCAACGTAACATGCATTTGAACTGATTAAAAATTAAAAAAATAAACTCAAATGAATGTACAAAATGCTTAACGATGTTTTCAATTTTGACTCATTTGACCACTTAAGAATTTTAACCGGCTAAAAAGGCATAAAAGAACTGCCCGTAAAAAATCCAATCATTTGAGGCTCCTAGCGCCGCTCTGCGACTTTTAGTTACAGAGGAGACAGAGTTTGAAAATATGGAGAGAGACAGACAGACAAATAGCGATTTATATATAAAAATATATTTTTTTTTAATTAATTATTATTGGGTGCATAAAATAATACCTATGTACATACACGTTTCTATCGCTAAGCCGTCGTCAGTATATGGTGGGATCAAACTCATGACACCAGTATCCGCAGTTTGATACTGTACCAATGTGCCACAATGAATCACCACTTGAATATGTGATGTTTTATTGCTTTTAAATTTATAATTTGTTGTTGGCATTTTTTTAGCGATATTAACAATTTCGAAACGCTGTTATTTTTTAATTTTTTCCGCTCTCTCTCTCTCTCTCATATATATATATATATATATATATATATATATATATATATACATATATATATATATTCACACACACTAATATGACATCAGCGACGGCATCACATGTGGTATTAACATGTGATCTGCTGTGACGTCATATTCGCCATCATGTTTCATGACGTCACAATTGACGTATATTTTGAACAAATGCGACGTTGCACATTGCTATGGCGTTATATATGACGTAATCTATATATATGACCTATATTGTGAACGGAATACAGTTGTATTTGATATATAAGATTCGGAAAGAGTCCGATATCTCATCAAATATAGTTTTATAATTAATACTTGGAGTTTTCACCACTATAAAGAAATCCTCTGTAGATTTTAGAAACTTTACTTGCCTGAACCTTATACGTCAGGATTCGACAGGAGTTTCCATTTATATAGACATATAAAATAATATATATAGGCGTATGTGGTATTTTATTGGAACTTAAGTTAGGTTTTGAAAAGATCAAAAAGCCAAGCTAGGCTCAAATGAGCCGTAGGGACAAGCCACCCAACCATTCATAATGATTAGATGTAATTTGAAATTAACAACCACAACAGGACGTGATGTGGTATTCAACAACAATTGGCTTCATTGAATTGCAAATTTCGCTGATTCCAGGAGGCGGGAAAATTGGGTAGACTATAAAAAAAAGACGCGAAATAATGGACAATATATAACGGCACTCGAATAATCGTAAAATAATCAAAAGAGAAATAGCGAAATAAAACTTAAAAAAATAGTCCAAAAATAAAATAGAAATAGAAAATGATAGCGATTGAAAATAAAAGTTTGAAAAAATTTCAGACAAAAGTGTCATGGAAAAAAGGGGGGGCGGCTTCTTTTGCAAGGAGAAAGAATTTGGATGAAAATTAAAAGAAAATAACGCCGTGACGCTAGGCGGCGCTGTAAGAAGAAGAAGAAGAAGAAGAAGAAACTAAAAAAAGTGGGGCTGAGTAACGAGGAAAAAAGAAAAAGCAAATAAATAGACGCCTATAAAAGAATGGAAGTGAGAGAATAAATGTTTTTTTCTGAAGAAGTAGAGAAAGATTAAAGCTGAGGATTTTCAAATAATGGGCGTAGGTAAAAGACTGGGTAGTGTTTGATTTTGGTTAAGAACGGATGAAAATTGGAAAGAATAATGCGAATTTAAAGAGCAGAGGATGGACGAGAAACGCATATTAAGAAACAGGTCGCATTGGGTTTAAGCTACGCCTTTCTTTTATTTTGCTTATGGGGAGATGCCTTTTTTTTATTTCTCATAGAGAAGGGGCAGGTATTATTAAATGTAAATATAAAAACCTAGAAGAAAACAAAAGATTAAAAATGGCGGATATTTTGAACACGCGTATAACCAAAGAGGTTTAGCGATGAAAACTTATGGCCAAACTTACTATTTTCCGACCGCAAGAAGATGCGACACAAATTCGGATGGTAGGGGGGGGGAGTCAAGGCAACGCCTTTAAAGAAATACTGACATATTAAAAATTGCCTGTGCGAACACGTCGGCATTCTTCAGTCGGTGCACCTCAGGTGATTAGAATAAACTTAGTCAACCCTACAAAGAGAGGTAAAGTATAAAAGGCTGGATCTCCTTAGAATATTCAAGACTAATACCAGAAGAATAGGTCACCGAAATGACAGTTTCTTCCAAGCTGATGGTGGAAATGAGATTATCGGCTGGTTCCTTTTCTTTAACTTCAGAAATAAAAGGATACAAAATGATATAAAATGAAATTCAATGTAACTCGGATATAAGAGACTTCTTATCAGATTCATATCACTCTCTTATATCTGGAGTGTTCTTATATCCGGGTTACCCTTACATTAACACAGGCTCTAATTTGGGGCCAGTTAAAATCTCTCTTATATCCATTTTTCTTATAATCAGATCTCTTATATCCGGGTTACCCAGTAGCAAACGAAAGTGTAATGTAATTATTTCAAAATAACTATTTTATTTATAAATTCGAATTTAAAATATGTCTGAGAAAAAAAAGACGTAAAAAGAAAGAAAAAAACAAAAAAAAAAACAAAAGACGCCCCCCCAAAAAAAGTCGGTGAAAGAAAGCATATATATGAAAATTATAGAAAGAGAAAAAGAGGAAAGAGGATGAATAAAGAAAGAAAGAAAGTACATGAGGAAGTGAAAATAAAGAAAAAAAAAAGATGAGAATTGGTTATTTATAGTATTTTTCAATCGCCCAGACCGAGAATTGAACCCTTGCGCAATGGTTACAGCAGTTGGGAAAATCAATTGTAATAGTGATATTCACCTGAAGGTTGAATTCTCAATGTGGGCGACCATACATACAAAATACAATTGCGAATTATTTAGCACAACACGGCACAATCACGTTGACCCACCGGTTCTCGCGAGATCACCGAACTTAAGGAGTGACCATTTGGGAAGGCGAGGCGCTGTATGTACCACAAGGTAAAATATCTGGTTGGGAAACTGGCGCGGTCTGTCCTTCTCTCGAGTGTACCTATTTACTATACCTTCCCACGGGACAGAGTTAGACACCAGGGTCGTTTTTTAACGTGGAGAAAAGGTACAAAAATAAAAATTGTCTCAGTCGTGAAGGATTTCTCCTCCACCGAAAGAGAACAAGAAATGGAAGTGCAGCATCTGAAGAACAGATACTACACTTTGATCTTGACCAAAAGGCCAAGTAAATTCTTAAGCTGGCGTCATGATAAAAAAAAAATCCTCGATAGCCCTGGCGAAGTTTCAAGTCTCAAGATTTGAATTACGCTACAAACTCGTGTAGTGAGTTCAATCCCGGCTGCGGCCGCATGTTACGTTTATTTATCTTATTTGAATTCAGACTATTGTTCTAATCTAATCTGGAGTGACATTTTAACAACATTGTGGCCAATGTAACCGCCGACTTTCTTCAGATGTGTCGAACTCGGGAATTTGGACGGAATTTAGAAGGAAACCCTTTAGAGGCCAAAAGTAATTCGCAATTGTATTTTCCGTCGCCCACACTGAGAATTGAACCTCCAACCTTCAAGAGAAGGCCACATCCACATTTCCAATTACCGTAACCGCTGCACAAGGTTAAAGGTTCAATTCTCAGGGTGGGCGACCAAAAAATACAATTGCGAATTACTTACGACGTCTATCCGATCATGGTTGACGGAGCAAGAGCATTCTACCCATGTGAAGTAAATAAAGAGTTCCGTTCGAAATTCCATCCAAATTCCCGAGTTCGACAAAAACATTCCCGAATTTGACAAGATATACCTGAAGATCTACCCGAAGAAGATCGGAGGTTACATTGATCGAAACGTTTTGAAAAAGACACCCAAGAACAATGTTAGATAATAACGTGGTTAAAAATGAAATTAGTACTTTATCTATCCAGTGATATTGTTAAAATATTTCATATTGAGAGTTGTTTAGTGTTTATAGAAGAAAGTGTAACAATGGGTTTTAGCTGAGGATGTTTACATAAACTAGCTAGGTTAAATAAACAAAATAACCATGAGCAGGCATACGTGGAAAGGTCGAACGTCGAGAGACGTGTGCTTTTTAATAATGACGTAACGGAACTAAGGTTAAAGAAAGGAGTAGCGTTTTAGTTTGGTCACGGAAGTGAACAGACGTGCTTCAAGACAGCTGACAGAAATTTATATTTTAACAATATAAAGTGTTGCTCTGTGGTTTCCCAAAAGAAAGAAGAACATAGGTCTCAATTCGTTATGGTGTTGGTCATTTCATGTTTCATCACGGAGCTCAGCAAGTGAAGATAGAAGAACTCTTGGAGAAAGAAAAGGTGTGAAGCATATATTATTCTGCTTATAAAAATGATACTTTACGTCAATATGAACTGTAATATATACTCGTGTGATAACTTTCTGATACAACATGACTCAGTTTATACGTCGATATCATATCCCCTGGCTAAACAGCAATACATACAATTTATGTTTATCTGGTGCCGCTTGGGGAACAATATATATCCTTCTCCTCCTCCTCCTCCTCCTCCTATTCCTGATTATGTAATGACAATAGTCCGGTGGATCCAAATAATACGAAGAGAATAGTAATTACTCTAACCGTTCTTGTTAATTTTTCTTCAGTTTTATTCTGTTTTTACTAATAAGTAAACTATTATCAAGAGTAGAAGCCATTGGAGAACAGGACTAAACAAGTTGTAGTCCGGCGAATCCAAACAATACGAAAACAAAGACATGTAAAAGTAAAAAAAAAAAAAAAAAAAAAAAAAAAGTAAAGAAAAATACGTATTACAGACGGAGAGAGACAAAACAGCCCAAACTCCCTCCGGGGACCGGGCGACAAGATCAAAGTGTAGTATCTGTTCAGACAGATGCTGCAAGCTATGACTAGCAAAGACCATATGTGGGGGTAACCCCACATATCTGATCTTGGTCACTGAGGGGGCAACCCTTCATACCAACAGTTACTAATCCAGCTCCCATTTCCTACCTCTCGGGAGCTGGTACCCCCTTTCCCTCCCCCCATCTCCGCATTAAAAAACGGCCTTGTGCCTAATTTACTCAGTGGGGAAGCAAATAAATCCAACAGACGGAGAGAGACAAAAGTTACCATTAAGCATTGTTATTTTTTTCTATACTTTAAAAATTTTCTTTTTTAAATTAGGAAAAGAATCATAAAAAGATAGCAAATACCCACCACATTCACAAAAATAAATAATAAATAAAAATAAAAACTAGAACGGTAGGAAAATTTAAATGACAAATAATGCTGAAGCAAACGGAAGCAAAAAATGCTAATAGCTATTTTTTTTTTAAAACTATATTCGTGTTATTATTTATTTATTACTTATTTGTTTATTAATACCCTTTTTTTTCTTTGGCAGTGGGCAGTCAGCTAAGTAATTCAAGCAACCCGACCCACACTTGCCCGTAAAAATATCCCCGCCCAAAATTGAACACTCTACGGTACTTTAAGAGACAGCCATGAAGGACAATGGAAAAATGGCGCCGAGCAAGAGCGAGTTTTACTATGACTTAATTGTCGCTTTGCTCAAGCCCATTTCGAACGTGTCGATGTCTACGCCTGGTCCGTAACCCATTGCGCAGGACAAGAAGTTATTTATTTTTTATAATTGCGCCCTGTCGCAGAGAAATCCCGGCTAGAGATGATATAAGAATGCAAATCTTATATAACCAGTGACATTATACGGCAGAATCCATTTTTTTTTTTTTTTATATATACTTGACAAGGATCCCTTCTCGACTGTCACTCCGACAGGAAATGCCTTTTTTCTTAGGTTGAGGAAAGATTCTCAAGATTAACATCTATATGTAATACTGGTCGTGTAAAAAAAAAAAAAAAAAAAAAAAAAAAAAAAACGAAAAAAACTTGGTGCTTGTGTAGAATAAGCGATTTTTGAAACACGCAATTTTGGTGAAAGCACTGCGTAGGTACGTGACATATCGAAATAAGTATAAATTCCAAAAATTACGAAAAATGGTCCTGTAGAAACGAATTGATCAAATTGAGTAAAAAAAAAAAAAAAAAAAAAAAAAAAAAAAAAAAAAATGCTAACCTTATTCCATAACGCGTACGTACAATAACTTCTTTTTTTCAATATTTTCATTTTTTTTATGTCTTGATTAAACTGTACAAGTACCATAACTAAAAACCGCTTAATTTTTACGGTTTTCTTATCCGTCTGTCGATAGCTCAAATGATACTGACTTAAGCTGCAGCGTTAAAGGCTTTGGTTTCGATTCTAGCTGATGGCACCGAAGTCATTTTTTTTTTTATTTTATTTACTTTGGAAATCATTATAAGTTATGTACAATAAAGTAATTAATAACAAATTGCTTCTGTGATATTAAATACGAAATCAGCTTTAATTAAAATATATTTAAGCGTATTTTACGATCGGGTGACGCCGTGAAGCCTGCTAGTTATGTAGAAAATCATTTTTCACATAAAGATGGGAGCTTTTATCCGTGAGGAAATTAAGCTAAAGGACATGGTTGATGGTGGTTAGATTGGGGTCGGCTTTCCATTTGAGTCTCTAAGCTTAAGGACGTTGTTGACCTTGATTTTATAACTCTTATCAGAAAGAAGTAATTTGCATATGTGGCGGTTACTGATCATTTAAGAGAATTCAGTATTTTGATAACGATTACACTTCTCGAGAACGTTTTTATTTTTTTTTTATTTTTGTCACCTACTCTAGTGTTGGGACAGTTAATCGGAATCGAGATTCGGAAAAAATCGGAATTGTTAAGAGTATCGGAATCGAAAAACTGTATCGATGCTAAAAATAACGATTTTGTGCGGACCTGAATGAGAATCAACCCTTATCATTATAACCGGTATTCTGCGGTTGGTATTTTTTTATGACCTAACCCAGCGTAGTATAAACACCCACCCATGTTTAGAACGGCTTTCGGAATAAACACCCTCAACCTCGATAACTATACTGCAACTAAAACATACTATAAAAATTAGAGGGTGGGGTGATTAAGTCCTGGTTAACCTGATTTTTTTTATTGTCTTTTCTATTTGATTGTTTGAAACAAAGTCTAGTAGCAATATTAAAAAAAAATAGATTGATTTTAAACCACCAGTCAAACTAAAATCTCTAGACCCCCCCCCAATAAGTGTTTTTTTTTTTTTTTTTTTTTTTTTTTTTTTACAAAGGCATCACCACATTATCAAGGCCCAGAGGCCACTCAAGGATAAGGGTTAAAGAGTGTACATATGGAATATGGAACGGCTCATCAAGAACTTATTTACCTTAGACTTGAACACAACCATATTGTAGTCAGCCGGAAAGCAGGAAAACGGAAGACAATTCCAGAGGCGTGCAGTTCTAAGAAAGAAGCTTTGTTCATGGAATCTATGTTTAGGTTTAGGCACAGATAAAGAGTGGGGGAAATTATTGATAGTGTTTACAGCTAGACGAGTGTTTCTTGTGAAAGTTTGGCGAGGGGGGACCATAGATTGAAGCTCAGTCGAACACTTTCCATGAAAATAACGATACATCAGAGACAAACTCGCAACATCTCTTCTGTGAGATAGAGGTTGTAAGGAGGAGAAAAGGACATCTCCTACGAGGCTACGAAGTCTATTTTGAACTCTATCAAGGCAGGACAAGTCCTTTCTAGCAGCTCCTGCCCAGATGTGGCAACAGTATTCCATCCTTGGACGTACCTGGCTCTTATATAGATAGAGAATAGCATCAGCAGTGAGATATCTACTGGATCGATAGAAAGATCCCACCATTTTTCCAGCGGCCTTGGCAACAGATTTGATATACGTGTTCCATTTAAGATCAGGAGTAATGGTCAAGCCCAGAAGCTTGTCAAAACTTGAGGCCTCCTGAAGACGAGAGCCATTCATTTCAATTGATGACAAATGTGGATTAAAATGTTGATGATGTAAAGAGAGAAGCTTGGTTTTAGATGCATTAAAAGTAACCAGCCACTCCTTTCCCCATTGTACTACATGCTCAAGATCAGAGGAGAGAGAATTGGAGAGTACTTGCTCGTTTACTGTCTTAGATGTGGTACCATAAATGGTAGTGTCGTCAGCATAAATGTCTACAAATGATGTAAGGATATGATTTGGAAGATCATTAATGTAGATCAGGAAAAGAGTTGGGCCCAGGATGGATCCCTGAGGGACACCGGCATTAATACTGTGAGCTTCTGATTTTTGCCCCTCAACTACTACTCTTATGAACCTATCAGAAAGAAATGATTTAATAATTGAGAAGACTTTTCCAGCTATACCATAGCTAGCGATCTTATGAAGTAAACCTTTATGCCATACCCTATCAAAGGCTTTAGATATGTCAAGAGCAATTGCCCTAGAAAGATTGCCACCGTCGAGAGATTTGCTAATCCTATGCGATATAACTGTAAGGACATCTGCTGTAGATCTAGCAGAACGGAAACCATATTGAGTGTCACTAAGAAGGTTATTTTTGTTGAGATGTTTGATTACTTCTGTATTTAACACAGATTCTAGCAACTTACTCATGACGCACAGGAGACTTATTGGCCTGTACTGAGAGGGGGATGAGCGATCACCTGAATTCTTAAATACAGGGCATACTGATGAGATTTTCCAGGGAGATGGGAAACGATTCTCCTTAAGACAACGTTTAAACAGTTTTGTAAGTATGCGCGCTAGTTCAGGTTGAAGTTTTTTGAGTACTATAATTGGAATACCATCAGGGCCAGTTGCTTTACTGGAATCAAGGTTTTTGATTAGCTTGGCAACATCACGTACAGATATACGTATATCACATAGCGTGTTTTCTGATACAGGAGGAAATATTGGGGGTTGGCGGTCTTGGTCGCAAAGGGTAGAATTAGCTGCAAAGTTCTTGACAAAGAGTTTGGCTTTGTCTGATGCTGACGAGATTACCTCAGGTCCATTGATAATAGTTGGGATGGAGCACACGCTTCTGTTCAGGATTCTGTTTGCTATTTGCCAAAACTGGTGGGAACCAAGCCGCTGCTCAGCTACTTTGGACTTAACAGATTGAGCATACAACTCTCTTGCGTTCCTTATTACTTTCTTACAATGGTTGCTGGCAGTCCTGAAAACGGCTTTAGTTTCCATACATCTATTACGTTTGAAGCAGTGGAAAAAGTGATTTCTGTGCGCAATGGCAGCAGCACATTCTGGAGAGAACCATGGCTGGCTGTTAGGTTTTTGCTGAAACTTTTTAGAGGGTATGAAATGGTCAATACCTACAATTAACCATTCAGTTAGGTCTAATACTATAGAGGACACATCCTTTTTAAACATGGAATGCAGAGGTAGATCAGATATAAATGTACGGAAGCTATCCCAGTCAGCCTTAGTGTATCGATATACTGTACGATGAAGTGGTACGTCTGGGGACTTATTACATTTCATTTTTATCTTAATTGATACAACAGAGTGGTCGGAAGATCCAAGAGGCGACAGAACAGAAACTGAATATAGTTCAGGGCAAGTTGTGAGAAAAAGGTCTAGTAGGCTCGCATACTGGCCGTCATTATCGGGCACACGGGTAGGTTCCTGAACAATCTGAGTGAGGTCATAGGCAATGGAGAAATCATGACAGAACCTCCCCTCATCATCGGTCTTGTTTGAGTGGGTCAACCATTCGACATTGTGAACATTGAAGTCTCCACATACGTGAATGTTAGCTGAAGGATAAGTAGAAAGGACTTGGTCAATTTTCTCAGATATGCTTTGAAAGATAGTAACTCCGCTGTTGTGGGGGCGATAGAGAGTAAATATAAATGCAGTAGTGTGAGCTAAAGCAACCCGGAAGCACATATAGGGTAAGTTAGGATCTTCCCTGGAGATGTCCCTCCCACATGGAAAGCTATCTTTAATATAGGCACATATTCCATGCCCATGGCGATCTTGGGGGTCAGATTTAGAAGTTAAGTTAGAGTATCCTGAAATTGCAAACTCATCTAGGGAAATAGCCTGTCCAATGCCAGTTTCACTTAAAAATAAAAGGTCTGGTTTAGTCTCCTGTAATTGGGTTTCAACCTCTGGAAGGTTAGAACGTAGACCCCTGATGTTGGAGAAGGAGACATGGTAGTAGGGGTCTACGTTGGAAGTTGGAGAACCGGGTTTAATCGTGTATTTTTTCTTGAAACTTGTCATGATGAAATTTTGGAATTTGTGGACTAGGTCGACAGATTTACTTAGAGCAGGACAGAGAGGGGAAACTAAGAGAGAAAAAGAAACGAAGAATTTTTTTTTTTTGTACCACATGATAAGGTAAAGCCGTAACAATTACCCACTAGTATGGCATCGAGAGGCCCCACCAGAAGCTACTGCATGGTCCAGATTCCATTCACCAAATGGCAATACAGCAGCCCCAGTACTTTGCACCTGCTGATAGGACAGCCTCCTTAGTGGTTAATCCAAGGTTCGGGTCCCTGACTATCAGGCGGATAACGTCAGCCCAGACAAAACGTTTACCTCCAGCACCCTTACTAGTGACATGGCTACAAGGATAGACATAGAAACAGAAAATTTCCACCAACTCTGCCAACTGTTCGCGCAAAAATACTGCCAACCTAGAAAACAGCTTTTTCTTCTCCCTTTGTCAGAAAAATCACTCATTTAAAAAATGAGGACTGAGGGACAAATAAGAAGAAGCGAGAGTAACAGGAGCTGCCGATAACGCATCCACAATGCGTTTTCTACTCTCCATTAAAAAAAATAAATAAATAAATAAATAAATAAATAAATAAATAAATAAAAAATAAAAAATAACTATTAAGTATTGTACTTAATAAAAGTCCAACGGACCTGTTTAAGGGAAAGTATGGTGATAGATTCCCCTCCCACGAACTAAAAATGAGTAATCTATTTTTGCAATCAACTCGGTAGATAAATAAACATTTATGGACGAGAGAAAAAAAAAAAAAAAAGAAGCTAGCATTTAATGCAACAGAAATACATAAATTAAATACTGAAATAAAATGTAGTTATTAATATTTGAATCTTAAAATATAAAGTGCGAATTAGTAGAGAAAAAAATCACTTATCACAACAACGCATTCCGTCTCCAAACTAGTGAAGAATTTAACTTTTAATAGCGTTCAGAAGATTTTTTTTTTTTTTAAATTAACCGTTAAGAGAAAGTGTGATTTTATTCTGAACTTTAACTAATCACGTTTTAAGCAACTTATGATATAAAACAAAATCGGATGGGGGGGGGTTCTTCCGAAGTTAGTTGGTGACGTTATAAGTAATTGCGAGATAAGATGGGAGCCAGAAATTAGGGGTGGGGGACTGAAAATGATAATATAATGGATTGATTATACAATATTTAAGATCAACTTGGTAGATAAACATTTATGGACGAGAATTTTACATTTAAGAAAATATCTGTCATTTAACATGCGTTTTTACTAGACACCGCCAAAAATGGCCGAAAAATCAAGTTGTTTTTTTAAACGAAATTACATTTATTAAAATCCATTATTTCTAAGTAACATTTTTTTTTCCAGAAAGATAAAACCCTGAATTTTATCATATAGAAAGCAGAATAATGTAAAACTTTTTCTACTATTTTTAATTAAATGTTAAATGTTAAATTTTCCCCAAAAGTTAACAATTGGCATTTTTTGTCTTGCACAAAAAAACGTATATAAATAGTTTAAAAAAAAAAAGAAAAAAAAAGGTTTTGAAAGAATTTATTTGTTTATTTATTGTCTAAATAAGATCAAGGGTGATTTTTTACGAGAATATGCAAAAATATTATAATATAAGTACCTCGATTTCAAATAATTCTACTTAGCTATTCATATAGGCAACCAGTTACTTCGCGTCGATTTGATACAATGATTACATTTGTATTTGATAAAAAGCAAACTTCGGAAGACCAAACAGGCCCCCACTTATTTTTCAGTGACGAAAATTTCAATGTATTATTAACGCTGAGGCTGGCCAGTACCAGATGGGTGACCATTTGTATGAGTTTGGTTTTTAATGTGTATGTGTGTGTGTGTGTGGGGGGGGTCAGGCTCCCCAAAATGGGGGGAGAAATTTAAAGCAGAATAAAAAAAACTATTTAATCGCGTTTGGTCCATCGTAGCTGAAAGGCGGCAAACGTTTTCAAACGGGAACGAAAAGAAAATGATATTTTTAACACAAAGGGTACAATATTTATCGATTTATTTTGTATCGATTCTTCAAAGCATTCCCCGTTTAATAATGGTCATGCATTATTCGGCTCGCTAAAAAAAAAAAAATTGTTAATTTATTTATCAAAGATTTTAAAATGGCTTTATTCGTATAATATTAAAAAAAATTGTTTTGCTTAACTTAATTTTATTTAAAAATTTTTTTTTTATTACATTTTCACCCCAAACAAGGCACATTGCCACTTTGGTGTAGGGGGCTACTATCAGGGGCAACAACTACTGGGGTACTATGTAGGGATTTGAGCAGCAAGATGTCGGTTCACGTTGCACTTGAACTTCTGCACGTCAGTACAGTTGGGGAAGCAGGGACCTAATTATTTTACTTAACATATTCACCGAATTTCACACTTCAAAACTCAAAAGCGGAATAATTAAACACAATCAAAGTTCTGATATTCAGACGTCAAAATAAGGTATGCAAACAAGTTTTTTTTGTTTGTTTTGTTTGTTTTGTTTTTAATCTATAATCCTGTCCCTAACAACAACCCAATATGTTCTATTCAGTTTCAGATGATTATTAAAAAAAACAGTCTACATTACAGAACGAAGATGTCATATTCCAAGAATTACGTAAATCAATCAAGTAGTTTTCTTTAGAACTAAAAAAAAAAAAAAAAATTAACGATTTTTTAGCGATTTTGCTACTAAACTGCATTGAAGCTAATTTTTCACCTCGATACTTCGAATTGAGTTTTCGCTCTTTTTAATGTTATCGAATTTAACACTCCGACTCACGTAAAATGTAAAATGTGATATTCTTGGATCGAAATAAACTAGGGATTTAGCAGAGAAGCAAACAGACGAAAGAAATATATCAAAAATTCAAATATGCAAAAAATATATCCAATTTGGTAGAAAAATAACTTATCTTGCCTTTGATAACATTTATTTGTTATATATTTGTTTTTGACAACTTTTTCGAATCTATGTGTACAGTAATACAAACCCGGTAGAAGGGTAACTTATCTTGCCTTTGGTAACATTTGTTTTTGACCACTTTTTCAAATTTATGTGTCTAGTAAAACGCACCGAAAATAATTACAATGAGTTCAGAAAGCTTAAAGGAAATCGAAGGAAAAAGAAAGGAAGAAATGAGAGGAGAAACAAAAATCATATCAAAGAAAAAGAAAACCAAAATAAAGAAGGGAAATGAAACAAAAAAAAAAAAAAAGAAAGAAATAACAAAGACAAAAATAAAATTACAACCTTGCACTCGAAAACGTCAATGGCGGCGCTGGAGTTTGAAGAAAGCTAGTTGTAAACCGGAAATAAATGGACCGGAAGTGAGCAAACAACCTCATTTCTGATTCTCTTTTCCTATTGTGTGATTTTTTAAAAGTTTTTTTACGATTAAAAAAAGTTCTTCTTGACTTTTAATTTTTTCTTTTTCTTCATTTATAGTCGGGCAATTCTCCTGCCGACACTTAAAAAAAAAAAAATTCTCCACCAAGTTTCTAGCTTTCACTATCTAGTTTTTCAAGAAAACTAGGTGTAAACCTAAATAAGTAGACCGGAAGTGAGTAAAGAAACTCGCTTAAAATTAATTTGTCCTTGTGCGATTTATTTACATTTTACGATTTAAAAAATTTTGTTCTAGTCTTAATTTTATTTTTACTTTCCTGTTGGCAAATTCTCCAATTGACATAATTAAAATAAATACATACACACACACACACACACACACACACACACACATATATATATATATATATATATATATATATATATATATATATATATAAAACAATTAGATATATTTAACAACAACAACAAAAATGTAATGCAAAGAATATGTTTTCATAACTGTTTAAGTCAACAAATTTTCACAGTGCGATTTAGGAACAATTCATTTTAAAATAGTAAAGTCTGGAATTTTACCTCAACGACATCGGTTAATTTTCAATTGTGTGATATTATACTCCCGCAGAAAAAAAGTATTAGGAACTTAAAAGAAAAAAAATCTATAGGAAAAAGGAGGAAATAGTTTATCAGCAGAACATCAATATAAAAAGACAGTTGGGAAAAATAATTTATAAGCGCACACAAATGCAGTCTGAAATAGGATTTATAATCAAGATATGGCGGTAACTGAGACAAAAGACCGGACACAAAGGGCAATATATTTAATTACTTCACGGACAGTTTTAGCAGTGGGAGGGAATTTTGCGACAGTTCACGATAGTTAAGTAGAGTTTACAGACAGTCTTCAGTTTGTGACAGTTGAAGGCAGGTTCTAGTTTGGGAGAGTTAGCGGCAGGTTGTGACTTTGACCAGATCGGGAGAGATTTAGTATTCCGAGATGAGCTAGCCTGAGTCAACGACAAAGAGACGTTGAGAGACGAGTAAGTGATGGACGTTAATGTTTAGAGGGTGATTTTCTGCGATGGTGGCACACACATACCCAGAGGCCAACTGATATCTACGGAACATGTCTGATTTTACGTGTGTGTGTGTGTGTTTTGGTTGTTATATCTTTTATACTTGTGAACCAGTGCTCGCCAACGGCAGTTGCCAATGCGACTCAGCCAGAATGAAAATGAAAGATGGAAGAGAAAACTAAGGAAACGGTGTTGGAGTCTGGCAATTATTGTTGAGAGGCAACACGTGATCTCATAAACTCTTTTGACCTTATTTGAAACAAAACCAATATGTATGGGAACATTACAAAGATATCTCATCGTATTACCGTACAGATGAGAGAGAATCTGTTTCTAAATGTTTGAGATAAGGGTGATTCGTTTTATTTGGACATTCATACTAGAATTATTTGCAAGAATCCCTTGCGTAATGGATAAAGTAATTTGTAAAATTCAGTTGTAAATTACACTCTTCTGGACGTTGAAGGCTCATGCCTCATTGCAGTCGACACCAGAAATACAATTAGGAATTACTTCGGACTTCTACCTAATCATAGCAGACAGAACAAGAGCATTCTACCTCGGTGATTTAATAAAGGGCCCAATTCGAAATTGCGAGCAGATTTTCCACTTCGACACGATAAACTTGAAGAAGGTCGGAGGTTACATCGACCAAAACGTTGATAATGTTTACTTTATGCTTGGCAGGCGAAGTCACTGAATTGCGGCGTGATATTATTGAGAAGAAACAAAATTCTGTGTATTCATTAAAAAGTTGGGTTTTTTTAAATATTATTACTAGGACTATGACAACAGCATATTCTTCTCATTGCTTTGACTCTCTAACATATATCCGACACAGACACAGTTAATCAATCGAGAACCACATCACTCTATCTAAAAGCATATAAGCTATTAGCTGGTCCCCCCTCGCAAAACTTTCACGAAAAACACTCGTGTAGCTAAAACCACTATCAATAATTTACCACACTCTTTATCTGTGTCTAAATTTAAATGTAGAAATTGTCTCGCACTGTTCTTAGATGTGTTTTGTCTCAGAATGTCTTCGATAAGTATCGGTAATCGACTATCAAAATAATCCGATGAAAGAAGAAACAGACAATTTCGACCAAAGATACCACATTACACAACCTAACACAAAGCTTCTTTCTTAGAACTTCACTTATGTGGAACTCTCTTCCAATTGGCTGCTTTCCAGCTGACTACAACCTGATTGTCTTCAAGTCCAATGTAAACAAGTTCTTGATGAACCGTCCCCCTAAGTAATCCAATTTACAAAATTCCCACTACTTATGTTTACTACGCTATAATCACATTGACTAATGTATACCTATTAACCCTTATCCTTGAGTGTCCTCTGGGCCTTAATAAGTAGTGCTCCCTATGTAAAAAACAAAAAGATATATACTCGAGAGTAAAAATAATGAAAAGAATATTCTCTTGTCATAACTCTAATTATTGTATTTATTTGCTTCACCACCAAAGCAAATTAGGCACAAGGCCGTTTTTAATGTGGGGTAAAAACCAGCTCCCCTAAAAGTAGGCAAAATGGGGGCACTCTGGTTACCAAAAATAATAATTGTCACAGTATAGAGGGTTTCCCCTCCATCGACTGATACAATTACTATTAACTAATAAATCTTTCCGAGTTCGTGAGAAATACACAGTTTAAACATCTTTACGTTTACGTTTGGAATTACGGCTTGTTTTTGTAAAAATGAAACAGTGATCCGAAAAGGAAAACGAAACCAAGTACCGTTTTCTAGAATATGGAAGAAAGTGCTCGTTTCGTTTTTTCGGTTCACTTTCGGATCGACGTTTCACTTTTTACATCAACAAGCCGTAAGCCCGAAAACATGTTATTCAATACCTAATATATAAATATTCGAAGTGTTTATTTCTCACTCAAATGTGCGTATTTCTCAATAGATTTTAACTTAAAAACATTCCTAATTATTTATTACTAATTATTATAACAAAACTTTATGTGTGTCTCCGTGTATATGGTAAAGCCGTTTCACAAGTAAGTCGGATTCTACCTTTTTAGGCGACTACGTGTGAAAAGAAAGAAGAGGCTTGAAGTTTTGTTCCAAGTTCTGCAGAACGGCAGGTCCTGTAGAATCAGCAGAAAAGAAAGTCCTGTAAAGTCAGCAGACGAGCAAGTCCTAAAAAATCACACACACACACACACACACACACACACACACACACACACACACTAAGGTACTCTTAAAGCTGCAGCAGTTCACCGATACGATCACACTGACGTCGATCCTAGAAAAGACCCCCCATGTTCCAAACACACTCCCTTTATCCTTCCGGCGTTCGTCCTCGGCCAATCAGCAGCCAAAGAACGGTCACGTGGGGCCCAGTGATGGTCGCACAATCTACAAGATGAGGCCGGCGCCATTTTGGAATTTCTCCCGGGTTTCGGCCATGCACGTACGCACACCGTAGGAGCGTTCCAAGGTAAGGCATGACGCGCAGACACGTGGGCGCTTCCTCCCTTCATTTTCTTCGACTCTACGACTCTACATATGGGTTCGTTTTCCATCGGCTCCTAAATGACTCAACTGTTTTTTTTATTATTAAATTTCACACAGAGGCACTGGTGTTTCGCAGTGTTCTTATATAGGTTTTGTCTCGTTATGTATCGGTAATCGACTATCAAAATAATCCGATAAAAGAAGAAACATGCGATTTCGACTAAAGATAACACCTTATACAACCTAACATCACAAGTGCATTTGATAAGTTTTATAACAACACAAGCCGAAAGACCCGACATATAAAATCAACAATAAGATCTTTGATATAAGGGCGAGTTCGAAAGAAATGCTTCTGTTTAGAGCACAATTGAAGCATGATACTTGACGTTTGCATTTTAAACTTTAATTCAAACCATTATATAAAAAATATTTTCATAAAACCAGCTGTAGGGTTTCTACATTGCAATGTCGACTTAAATGTATTGTGAACAAAGTAATTGCGGGGAGACATGTAAAGCTATCTCTCGGTGTACAGCGATGGGTGCCAAACTAGATTTGATTGAAAGAATTATTGGCGATTTCTCCGATTTCGATGACAATAAAAATATAGGAACGTGAAACATTCGTTTATCATCAGTCGATCCTGGGCAACGTCGGGTCTCCCTGTAAAATATTTGAAAAAAAAATTAATGTTTACACAGAATTTTGTTTATTCGCAATAAAGTCACGCCGCGATTTAGTTGCGTTGTTCCTTAGCATTCGTTCATCGAAGCGACGCCGATCAAATGAATTCATTAAACAAGCCTTTTACGCTCTTTATTCCAGTTAATTGATTCCCGAACAACACCGAGTACCCTTGCTGGCATTAAAAAAAAAAACACGGCCGTGACGGATCGACGCGTTTTCTTTTTCATAAATCATTCTACGTTTCGTCACCCTTGGTCGATTCAATTCTCTGGTTTCGGCTCGAGTCATTTGCTCGACATCTGTCCACATCGAGGCTCGAACAGACTTGAGGCACGGAGTTGCGCTCTGCGCCTTAGCTGTCTATGTGCACTATTCACAGGTCGATGACTCCGCCCATCCCCAATATGTGCACCGACCCATAAACGGAAAGGTATGAATCGTCCAAATAATAGAGCTGGGTCATTTGTATTGTTATATTATTTATTTCTGATTTGCGACACCATTAGTCTACATCGAAACATTCACATATGCGTCGACCTAGAAACCAAATATGTAAAATGGTAAACAATAATTCCTTGGCCTTTTGGATAGGGGCAAAAATAAACCAAGCAAAACCAACGAACCAACAATGGCCATAATTTTGATGGCCTTGTGCCTAATTTCTTCAACATTTAAATTTTCTATATTACATTTAGTCTGTCTGTGTGTCTATTCGTTCCAATTATTCTCGGAGACTAGGTCCTGGATATAACCTTAAACTATATACGATGGTGAGGTCCCGGCTTGCGGGCTTTGGGGAGTGTGGAGTCACCCCTTATTTGCTATTGCTCCCAGGTCCACTCTTACTACCTGTAAGGGCCCCAGCTATGGGTTAAATAGAAACCAACTTGAAAAAAAAAACAAAACAAAACAAAAAAAAACAAAACAAATATATTCTATTAAAAACTTTTTCTTCAAAATCACTGAATTCGGCATTAAATAACCTGAAAAGGGTTGATATGCCGTAAAAAAACAAAAAACAACCAAACAAAACCAAACCTCGGAGACTAATGGGCTTATCGGGCTGAAATGTTGTATGTACCCTCGTAATGGATATTATGAAACGAACTAAGCATTTTAGTCTCCGTTTGACGCTCAGCTAGCGATTAATATGAATTACCCACCATAATACCACATTTACTCTAGAAGTTTTCTCAGGAACTATTGAACCGATCTTGCTAAAAGTTTTGTATGGACCTTTGGACCAAAATAAAGTGAAGTAAGTATTATGGTGTGTATTTGGTTGGCAGTTCGGTGTTTATAGGAATTTATATGATAAGCATCTAATGCAAAAATGCATACTCAACTATCTGTTTGGCGTAAAGCACTTATACTAAATCAACGGCTTATAACCTTTCCCGTATTTTAACACACAAAAAGTCTGACACTTTATGTGTATTACAAATACATAATAGAAATTGTAGTATAGTAGAGTGATGGGACGATTTCAATATTTTTTCCGATTCCGATACAATTACCGATTACGTACTAAATTTCCGATTCTGATACAATTACCGATTACGTACTAAATTTCCGATTTTGATATAATTACCGATGCCAATCCTGATGTTTTTAATGGATCTATAAATATTTAACTATAGAGTTGTGATTTTTTTCGATTACCGTAAAAACATATGCTAAATTTGCATATATTAAAAAAAAACACACTTGTGGGTGGTGAGCTTTAGATTTTAGTTTTACTGGTAATTAAACACCATAAGTATTTATTATATCGTTATTACTACTGGCAGTGAAAGATTTTGTTTTAAACATAATCAAATTAAAAATATATAATAAAAGGAATCGTTTTTGGCATCGGACAATAGACACATTTTTTCCGATTCAGATACCGATTCTAATACCTCCAAAATCCCGATTTTTTCAATTCATCGTCCCAATACTATTATGTACAACAGTCTATGTTGCCTGTCAGAATTCAGGGAATAATCATTTTTCTAGACTGAAGTAAATTTAATTTTCCTCGAAATTGAAGGTGCCACTTTTAGAAAGTTGTATTTTCTCTACATTAAAACTGACCTTGTGTCTAACTCTTTCTCTTGGGGAAACAATCAAAGCTCAACATATATACACTATACTTTCTCCATCTATTACCCCCCCTCACACACACACATACATGAAGGTTTGGTGCAACGCAAGGTCGGTCTTATGTAGAGATATCCAGCCGTCTAGCAAAGGAGATGAGCGATGGATCAAAAATAAATATAGCCAGTTTCAGAACAAATTATTTATCATACTAAGCGTAAAACAGATACTACACTTTTTATTATTGGAGAAAATACTTAAAAATACATCTAAAACAAATTAAGCCCAAGGACATCAAAATGAGGCCATTGTACTTAAGATGTCCACATATTTGTGTTAGGTCGATTGCTCAACCTTGTATCTCATATTGGTTGTCATTCTTACAACATTTTGGCCGATGCAACCTTCGACCGTCTTCAGGTGTATTTTGATAACGGCTCTTATTGCTAAACGGAAGAAAGAAATTTTTGTTCTTTTTTCAACGAATTACAGTCGTTAGAATTTTAAATATGTAATGTGTTTATTAAACCGAAAGAGCGTCAAGTCGTCCTTTCGTATTATTTTGAGTATGTAACGATTTGATGTATTATTTTAAAAAAAAATTACATGATGATTGGTAACGTACAATTTGGATTGGTAGGACTATTGTTCTCATTTTGCTTGTTAGTCTAACAACGTTTCGGTCGATGTAACCTCAGTGTAGTTTTATATACAAAAGTTTCTTTCGGATAAAAGTGGGAATGAGGAAAAAACAAAAAGCAAAGAGTTCGGTCAATAAGATCCTGGCAACCCTTTTAAATAATAGACTACCCAATGTTTCTGGTTTGTTAAAAACCAAAAACAAGCAGGCCAATCTCTCTTAACAGGCCGGATAGGATTGGAAGCACGCATTCGTAAACAAAAAATACATTTGGTTTCGTCAAAGCATGACCTAACAAAGGGCTAATATACCGACCCTCATTCAAAAAATCAAACCCTGGTGTTACCATATCAGGCTGCATAAACATGCCGGAATCAAACATTGACGTCATTTTTTCCCTTTTCCATTTGCAAAATTCAATTATGTTACTGTTGTGGTGGCACCCACTCATTTACATATGTGGATAATATTACACATAAATAACAAGACTCGGTCAGTCTGAGTGTGTGTTAACCAGAAGCCACCGAAGGCCGAGCCGAGAGTAGATATGTTCTCCAGCCAAGACTCTCTTACTTGACAATCATTATGTAAATATACTGTAAATATACTTTTCCTTATACACTTCTTATTGATCTACCTTTGTTTGTTGAGTCTTCATTTGAATTGCCTTTTACGTTATTTGGTTCAACCTGCAAACATAACAGTTGGCGACGAAGATGAACGTCAAACATAACAGTTATTATTTACTTGCCTCTCCACGAGGGCATAGTTAGACACAAGATCGGTTTTTAATGTGGAGGAACATCCAGCTTCCCAAAAAGGGGCACTGTGGGTAGGAACAAAAATGTAAATTTCTCAGTCATGAAGAATTTCTCCTCCATTGAATGAGAACAGAAACAAGTGAAAAGTAGCGTCAGAACAGATACTACACTGTGATCTTGGCCCGAAGGTCATACTCAAAGACCAAAACGAAAACGACACATTTCCTCTACAACCAAACCAAACACTGTGAATAAATAAATAAATAAATAAATAAATAAATAAATAAATAAAATACGCACGAAATACGTTTGAAAACCAAATTACAACGCAACATTATGAAAATAATCACCATTTACCTGTTTAAAATTAATATTTCGGCACAACCCTGATTTTCATATAACGTTCGCCAAACATATTTTCCGGCATCTCAAAATAACATGGCTGATAACAACACGCGGACTCTTTACTAAATAGTTTTACTTTTCTTCAATTCAACATCATAGAGAGAGGGGGAAAAAAGGAAAAAATGTATAAAATTATGACGATGGCGTATAGCGTCGAAATATTAAATTCAAACAAGTAAATATTGATTATTTTCATAATATTGCATTGTAATTTTGCTTTCAAACGTATTTCATACATATTTTATTTTAACATTCAACTAACGCTTCTATATAACGGAAAAGACAGCCCTGATTAGCAGGAATGAATATTTGAATAAAGACCTGTTCCTAAATGACGGGATTCGGTATTAAATACGCCGAAAACGGTTGATATGCCGTAAAACAAATCAACCACGCAAAGTCCTAAACAAGCAACGAAAAAACAAAAAAACAAAAAACAAAAAACAAAAAAACGTACAAGCTCAATAGAAACTTGAAGAAATTTCTTTTTTAAAATATAAATGAATCGTTTGTTGTTAGTCGTACGTGACATCGTAGGGAGAGAAAGGTGCTTGGGGTTGGGTTGACTATTGAAGGGGTCGAGGCATAATAGAGAAATTATCACCCTTTACTGCTGGGTGTAGCGAACCATGTTAAAGAAAAGGGAAATGCTACCTTTCTTTATAGTCCTAGAGGTGGGGAATTATGGCCATTATTGAAAAGACACAACAGTAATATTAAGAGCTGATGTCAATCTAGGAGAAAAAGAGGAACATCCATCAAGAGATAGGGGTACGTCATCGTAAACAAGTTCCAATAACTTGGCTTATTGCAACATTAATTGCAGTCCCTTGGTTGTTTTTTTTTTTACTAGTTCTGTATTCGCCTATTCTTTCTTAGTATTATTTAGACAGTTCGGACTAATTGCCTTGTGGATGCTTTGGTAAAGGCAAAGGCAAGGATGGAATACTCCTGCCATATCTGGGCAGGAGCTGCTAAAAACAGCCTATCCTGCCTTGACAGAGTACAAAATAGACTTCGTGGCTTAGTGGGGGATGTCCTTTTCTCTACCCTGCAACCTCTCTCCCACAGAAGAGACGTTGCGAGCCTATCCTTGTTTTATCGTTATTTCCATGGCAGGTGCTCGTCTGAACTCCAATCTCTGGTCCGTCCCCCCTCGCCAATCTTTCACGAAAACCACCCGTCTAGCTGAATCCACTGTGAAAAATTTCCCCCACTCTTTATCTGTGCCTAAATAAAAACGTGGATTCCATGAACAACGCTTCTTTCTTAGAACTGCACGCCTATGGAACTCTGTTCCGTCTGCCTGCTTCCCACCTGACTACAACTTGGATGTCTTCAAGTTCAACGTTAACAAATTCCTAATGAACCGCCCCCTTAAGTAAACACTTCATCAAGTCTCCACACTAACGTACTGTAATTGCAATAACCCTTATTCCTGAGTGGCTTCCGGGCCTTGATAAGTGGTGACCACCGTGTAAAAAAAAAAAAGAGAGTAAACCCTGGCAAAAAATCCGGTTTGAAGTCTCGATAGGCGGATGGTGAATCATTGCGCCACCTCTCGGGCAACTCATGAAACTGCGTTTGTTCCGATTATATTGTCTTGCTTTTTTTTTCTTTTTTTCTTTTTACACGGAGGCCACCACTTATCAAGGCCCGGAAGCCACTCGCAATACCGATAGGCTGATCCATGTAACTGGGCAAACCTAGTTTTCCTTATTATCCGCAGGGGCCTGCGTTTGGAGAGGCAACTCCAGCTCCAACTGTATAACCACAGCAGACGCTGCAGTGTTATTCTCACCACGTCTCGCCGGTGTAACCTCCGCACTTCTCCTGATGTATCTTTTTACATAGATTTATTCTTTTTTCTTTGGTTTTTTTTTTCGTTTCCTTTTATTTATTATTCTGTAATTCGCTTTATATTTTTCGTTCTCTTACACGTCGGGAAAAAGAAAACTTTCAGAATAAAAGAACGTCTTGAGGAGGCTCCATGTTTTGACAAGCTTCTGGGATTGATCTTTACTCCTTATCTGAACTGGATCACGTACATCAAATCTGTTGCCAAGGTCGCTGGAAAAATGGTGGGATCCTTTTACCGTTCCAGTGGATATCTCACTGCTGATGCAATTCTCTATCTATATAAAAGCCAAGTAGTCCAAGGCTGGAGTACTCCTGCCATATCTGGGCAGGAGTTGCTAAAAACAGCCTATCCTGCCTTGACAGAGTACAAAATAGACTTCGTAACTTAGTGGGGGATGCCCTTTCCTTTTCCCTCCGATCTCTCTCTCTTTCAGAAGAGAAGTTGCGAGCCTGTCTTTGTTTTATCGTTATTTCCATGAAAAGTGCTCGTTTGAGCTCCAATCTCTTGTCCTCCCTCGCCAATCTTTCACGAAAACCACCCGTCTAGCTGAAACCACTGTCAATAAAGTTCCCCTCTCTTTATTTGTGTCTAAATCAAAACGTGGATTCCATGAACAAAGCTTCTTTCTTAGAAGTGCACGCCTGTGGAACTCTGTTCCGTTTGCCTGTTTCCCACCTGACTACAACTTGGATGTCTTCAAGTCAAACATAAACAAATTCCTGATGAACCGCCCCCTTAAGTTATCCAATTTATCAAATCTCCATTACTAACGATTGCTACGATATTATCCCGTTGAGTACTGTACATGCAACAACCCTTATCCTCGAGTAGCCTCCAGGACTTAATATGTTGTGACTCTCATGTAAACAAAATAAAAGAAACAACTAAAGGATGAATCAAATATTGAAGAAAGATTCGGAAAAAGAAAAGAACGATCAAAAGAAAGAAAGAAAGAACGTCTTTATATCTCTACTATTATATAAAAGTCATTGTGTGTGTGTGTGTGTGTGCGAGTTCCTTCCTTATAGTTTCCGAAATGGCTGAGCCTATCTTTTGCAAATTTCACACAAAGGTAATTTATTTTTCTAGCAGGGTTCTTAGATGTGTTTTGCACAGAAATTTATCCGATAAGTACCGGCAAGCGAAAACAATCCGATCTAAAATATAGCTTTCTCTCTTATAGATAAAAAGAATAATTTTTACAGTTAAAATTTTAGCAACTCATTTTCTCTTAAAGAAAACTAATTTGTTATCATCTGGAGATATTGACTAGTGTAAGAGCATTCAACTAAAGATTGAATGATCCCCTGTTCAAGCCCGGGTGTATCGCACAGTTTTATTTTAATTTTTTTTTTATTAATGAATTCAATTCATGACGAAAGAAAAAGTACCATTTAAAATCTCCGCAAATCATTTCTTTGCTTGCATATTTTAAAACTAAATATTAATCGGAAGTGACCTTTCCAGGACATTCATCGTCAAGTCCAAATATCAGCTGACATGGTATTGTAAACAAACACAGACGGAATTTGATGAAGGAGATTATTATGATTATTTTCTAAATTATTTATTTATTTTTTTTTTGTTATTGCGAATTACTCCACCGGGCAAATTAGTCCTTGTAAAATATAATATTCAATAGAGGATTGATTTTATAATAATATATACGCAATCTGCATAAATTAAAATATCATGTTTAAACGTATTGTACGTCCGGGCAACGCCGGGCTGCCAGATAGTTAAAGAATAAAAAATAGAACGAATAAGCGAACGAACAAACAAAAAATGAAACTAATAAAAAGAAAATATAACGAACAATCGTAACCAATAAAAGAAAGTCCGAAAGCAAGGGTTGTTGATAGCGAAAGACTGAAAGCCGGCAAATGACAGCAAGCAATAACCATAAGTTTTCAAGATACAATTTTATGACGCCAATCGATTTTCGAATGGAATTTTCGAAGCGGGCCGGTAGAAAAGGAGAGTTTCGAATTCTTTCAGAATGATCCACTCGCAAAGCAGCAAGCAACGCAAACCTTTCGGCCCGTCGTGCATCGTCGTCCGCCTCAAAAACGCGGGAGTTCCTTGTCAACGTGTGTTTGTACAGAACCCCAGATTTATCTATTGACAACCTCGCCCATCCCCCGCTATTCATTTTCGGTTCCTTTATTTTAGGATGCGACCTCGTATCTCTTGGAGAGGCTTTGTCTATCGATTGGTTCTTCACAGTTAAGTTTGAAATATTTTTGTTGGTCTCGCATAGTATAGCGTTTTCCTCGTTCGATTTAAGTTCGAAATAGCGTTTTTTGTTGGTCTGCAACAACACTCAGTTATGGTATAGCATTTTTGTCAATCTGTCAGTTTAAGCTTTAATTAGTATCTCTTCTTGGTCTGACAAGTTTCAATTTAAAATAGTATGTTCTTTGGTCCGTTATCCAGAAGTTTGAACCAGGGGGTTTTATTAGTTTCTCAAGCTTAATTGTGATGTAGCGTTTCTATCATTTCAATACACTTAAGTTTGAAATGGTATTTTCATTGGTTCGTTACGCTTAAGTTTTAAATAGTATTTTTAATAGTTTGTCAAGTTTCAGTTTGATATTACATTTTTATTGTTCCGTTACGCTCGTTTATAATATAACTGTCTTTGTCTGTAACGCTTACGTTTGATATAGCAATTTTATTGGTTTGGTACACTTATGTTTAAAAGAGTATTTTCGTTGGCTCATTTAAATTTGAAATGACGTATTTATTGCTTTGATAGATTTCAATTTGATATAACATTTTTATTGTTCCGTTACGCTCGTTTATAATATAACTGTCTTTGTCTATAACGCTTACGTTTGATATAGCAATTTTATTGGTTTGGTACACTTATGTTTAAAAGAGTATTTTCGTTGTCTCATTTAAATTTGAAATGGCGTATTTATTGCTTTGATAAATTTCAATTTGATATAACATTTTTATTGGTCCGTATAATTCGTCTGTTACACTTAAATTTGAAATAGTATGTTCCTTTGTCCGTTACGCTTATGTTTGAAATGGTATTTTTATTGGTTTCCTTCGCTTCAATTTGACAGAACATTTTTACTTATCCGTTACGCTCAGGTTTAAAATAGTATTTTAGTCGTCCGTAACGCTTAAGTTTGAAATTGTGTTTTCATTCGTTAAGTTTAATATAGCATTTCTATTAGTCGGTTACATTTAAGTTTGAGAGAATATTTTCCTGTGACTGTTGTAGTTAAGTCACCTAGAACATTTAAATATGTGTATTATATCCAAGTTCGAAACAGTGTTTCCATTTGTCTGTAACACTTCAGTATAATTTAGCATTTGCATTTGTCCGTCACACTTTAGCATGTTCGGTGTTTAAACAAGCATTTGTATTTGTTTGTCAAGTTGAGTTTTGATATAGTATTTAACTTAGTCCGTTACGCTTAAGTTTGATATTGTATTTACGTCAATTTGTTATGCATAATTTTGTCGAGAGTATTTTATTGGTTCATCTAGCTTAAGTTTTATATAATAATTTTTTACATTTAAGTTTGAAATATTTATTTCGTTACGCATAAGTTAGAAATGGTATTTTAATTGTTTTTTTTTAAATTTAAATTTGATATAGAAATTTTTATTTGTCCGTTTAAATTAAGTTTAAAATAATATTCTATTGGTCCGTTATGCATAAATTTTAAATAGTATTTATATTAGTTCGTCAAGCTCAAGTTTAATATAGCAGTTTTATTGATCAAGTTTAAAACATTATTTTTGTTGATCAGCTTTCTTTAAGTATCACAGAGCAGTTATATCGGTCTGTTATACCCAAATTCGAAATAGTGCTTTCGTTTGTCTGTAACATATAATGATATATATATATATATATATATATATATATATATATATATATATATATATATATATATATATATATATATATAGCCAGTAGATTTTAGTTTCCTAGAAGTACATCCAATGAAACAACATGTGTCTACCAAAGAGTGCTCAATGAGTGAACAGAGCAGGTATATGAAATTTATTTATACAAACATTGATGGCTACATATGTGCATACATGTTTCTGTAATCAACCGCGTTGGGGGATTACGTCTTCAGGTCAAGAATTATCGTCGAAAACTGATATTTCAAACAAAAACATTTTCTTATTTCGTTTACAAAGTTAGAATGTAACATGGGTGGGGGTTATGAGCGGGGAGAAGACAAGTGAGGTCTTTGAAGATAATAAACATCTCCTTTTTTTGTTTTTGTTTTAAGTTTATCTATCCCATCTTTTGGTTTTTATGGCATAAGGTAGTTGCGAATGTAGTATTTTATATATATATATATATATATATATATATATATATATATATATATATATATATATATATATATATATATATAAATGAATTTAGCATTTGCATTTGTCCGTTTTAAAAAGCACTTTTATTGGTCCGTTCCAATTAAGTTTAAAATAGTATTTTCTTCGGTCCGTTATTCTTATGTTTGAAATAGTATTTTTTATTAGTTTGTCAAGTTTTTTGTTGGTCCATTACGCTTATGTTTTTAAATAGTATTTATTTAAGCTTGATATAGCAATTTCAGTGGTCCGTTTCATAAAGTTTAAAATAGTATTTTGTTGGTCCGTTACGCCTAGGTTATAAATAGTATTTATATTAGTTCCTCAAGCTTAAGCTTGATATAGCAATTTCAAATGTCCGTTACAATTAAGTTTAAAATAATATGTTACCATTAAGTTTTAAAATAGTATTTATATTAGTTGGTCAAGCTTAAACTTGACATAGCAATTTTATTGGTCCGTTACAATTAAGTTTAAAATAGTATTTTTGGGGTCCGTTACGCTTAGGTTTTAAATAATATTTATATTAGTTCGTCAAGCTGAAACTTGACATAGCAGTTTTATTGGTCCGTTACAATTAAGTTTAAAATAGTATTTTTTTTGTCTGTTACGCCTAGGTTTTAAATAGTAATTACTTAGTTCGTCAAACGTAAACATGATATAGCAATTTTATTGGTCCGTTACAATTAAGTTTAAATAGTATTTTTGTTGGACTCTTACGCTTATATTGGAAATAGTATTTTTATTAGTTTGTCAAGCTTAAGTTTAATATAATGCTTTTATTGGCCCGTTAATGTTAAGTTTGAAACAGTATTACCGTAATAAATGTAAGTGAATTTTATCCCTTCTTTGAGATAATTATACACGAAGGTGTACTATTATATGTTATTTTATAAATGTTGCAAATAAATTATTTGCTGTCATATTTATAATACAGTGGGGACCGTATAGATTAAAGTTGCAATAACATTTTCGTTTGTCGGTCACGCTTTTTTTGCAAACAGTATTTTCGTTTGTCTGTCGTATTTTACTTTCAAATAGCATTTTGATCGTTTAATTCCGAACATGGATGGACGCATCTTAAGGAGGTCACCCTGAGTTTTCTTTTCTCTTCGCTTTTGTCTTCCTTCTCCGGCCGAAGCTCATTCATCCAAACTCCGCTGCGCAAAGGCATGCGCAGAACAACGACGAATGTGTACACGACAAAAATGCGAAGGCAAACGAGACACCGACGTGCGCATGCGTTCTTCCTTCAGGTCAAATTCCGCGAGATTTGCAAATCTCGTCTCCACTTCCTCGGCCGGCTTGTCAAATCCGTATTTATAGTTCGCATTAACGTCGTCCTTTTTTTGTTGTTGTTGTTTTTCTTTTTATAACATTTATTTTTATTGGATTTTTCTCGTCCATTCTTCACGTGATTTCCTCCCCGTGATTTCCATGCCCTCTTACATATTACCTCGGACAGACTAGATAAAAACTTTTCTATTATATACAGTCATTACAAAATTATATGGACACGCTTATTAAAAAAAAAAAAAATGAAATCGCTCATGACAACGCAGGAAATCACTTGGTGTAAGGAACTAACAAAAAATAAAACCTGATTATTTCAAAGAAAGGAGATGCCTATTGACCTTAGTTTTGAAAAGATCAAGGTTGTAGGTAGAAGAAAAACGGTGAGCAAAAAAGAGAGTTCCACAACTTGGAAAGAAGCTACTGGGATAGGAAGCTGTATTACAACGAGGTAGTAAAACAACGAACGTATAGAAACCCCTAGGACAAACGAAGGAAAAGATCCCCCCCACCAAAAAAAAAAAAAAGGAAGAGGGGAATAGATCAAACAATTCTGAGGAATACATGCCACAATAGTATTTGTAGAAAAGACTGAGACTAGCCACATCACGTCTTTGAAGGAGAGTTTATTTTTACAAAGGAGTTATCACTTATAAAGGCCATAGGCGACTTGAGGATAAGGGTTAATGAGTGTACGATAGTCAATGTGACACTATCACAGTAATCGTTAGTAGTGGAAATTTGGTAAATTGGATTACTTAGAGGACGTATATATATATATATATGTATGTGTATATATATATATGTGTGTATATATATATATGTACATATGTATATATATGCATATATCTCCATATATATGTATATACATGTACATATATGTGTATATATGTGTATATATATGTACATATGTATATATATGTACATATATATGTATATATGTGTATATATATGTACATATATATGTATATATATGTATATATATACATATATATATGTATATATATATGTATATATATGTATATATATATGTATGTATATATTTATATATATGTATATATATGTGTGTATATATATATATATATATATATATATATATATATATATATATATATATATATGTCGGTTGGACTGTTTACATTTTGAATATCCGTCGCTGAGTTTGTTTGTGAAAAAATGTGTGAATTTGTTTATATCATCGTCAGTTACTATTCCAAACGTGTTTGTCTCAACCAAACTTTTTATTTAAAAAAAAAGCGGGAGACCAGTACCCGTACAACTTATGAACAAATAACAAGTGGGTGGGGGCGGGTAATATAACTTTGCGTGTCGGGTTGGATAGAAAAGAGAATTATGTAGTGAATGAGTTCATTTCTATTTCTATTTAAGATGTATCATTTGGTGGCAGTGTGCATATATATATATATATATGTCTGTATTTTGTGTAAATATGTCTGTATAAGTGTATTTATGTATGTATCTGTATGCATGTGTGTATATATACGTGTATATGTGTGTATGTATATAAATGTATATGTATATATACGTATGTATATATATATGTATATATATATCTGAACTATTAAAATAGGCTGTCTCGTATACGTTGATTGTAATAATGTATATTACAAGAATGTATGGGTGTCTGGGTATATATGTATGTATGTTGTCTATGTCTATATACGCCCGTGGGGACTGGAGTGGTACGCTGTTTCATATATAAAGGTGTTACCACACCCGTGAAGTAAAATGGCACCTTATTATTATTATTAAAAAAGGTTTTTGTATTTGTGCATGTATTGCTGTGTTTTTATGCGTTGTGAGTGAGCGGGTATCCGTGTGTCCATGCGTGTGTAGGATGTGGGTATATGCATGGGTCTATGTTGGTGTATATATGCATATGTGTCTCGTATGCGTCTGTGGAGATTTGGGGACACGTGTGGATGGGGATGTGTGTTTGCGTCTGCGGATGGTCTCACTGTGTGTGTATGTGTTCTGTGTATACTGGTGTGCGTGTGCGTGTGCGTGTGTGTATATGTATGTGTGCATGTATATATGTATGTGTGTATACGAGTGTGTGTGTTTATATATATATTTTATATATATATATATATATATATATATATGTATATATGTATATCTGTGTTTTGTTGGGACGTCTGTCCGGTTAGGGTCCACGGGTTTTGGGATTCCCAATCGACAGTCTTATTATTGTTATTATAATTGATATTGGTGGTGTCATTAGTATTATCAATATTATAAGAATTATTATTATTAAGATTAGGCACCGCCAAAACTGGGGGGGGGGGCAGGTCAGTACTTTTTGACGGACCGTCTTTTTAAAAATCTACCAAAAATCAGGTAATTATCCGATCAATACGAAATTTTCAGCGATTATTAGGAGAAGAATGAACTTTATAACAGTGTACTTATTTTTCATAAACGATATTTATATATATATTTTTTTTTGCTTACAACCCCCCCCCCTTGTTTTGAAGTGGGAACAAATATGCTTAAAATAATCATCTGAGACTGAAATCAACATATTGTGTTGTAAGGGACAGAATTATAGATTCAAAAAAAAAAAAAAAAAAAAATTGTTTGCATACCTTATTTTGACGTCTGAATATCAGAACTTCGATTGTGTTTAATTATCCCGCTTTTGAGTTTTGAAGTGTGAAATTCGGTGAATATGTTAAGTAAAATAATTAATTTAAGTTAAGCAAAACAAAAAAAAAATTTTTTTAATATTTATACGAAAAAAGCTATTTTAAAATTTTTGATAAATAAATTAACAATTTTTTTTTAGCGAGCCGAATAATGCATGACCATTATTAAACAGGGCATGCTTTGAATAATCGATACCAAAAAAAAAAATTCGATAAATATTGTGCCCTTTGTGTTAAAAATAGCATCTTTTTTATCGATCCCGTTTGAAAACGTTTGCCGCCTTTGACTATGGTGGACCAAACGCGCTGAAATAATTTTTTTTTATTCTGCTTTAAATTGCCCCCCCCCCCATTTTGGGGAGTCTGGCCCCCACACACATACACATTAAAAACCAAACGCATACAAATGGTCACCCATCTGGTACTGGCCAGCCTCAGCTTAATAATACATTGAAATTTTCGTCACTGAAAAATAAGTTTTTTTTGGCCTGTTTGGTCTTCCATAGTTTGCTTTTTATCAGACGAAAACGTAAACAGAGTCGATCTGAACTCTACGTCAACGCGAATATCTGGTTACCTATATGAATAAGTGGAATTATTTGAAATTCAGGTACTTATATTATAATATTTTTGCATATTCTCTTAGAAAATCATCCTAAATCTTAGTTAGACAATAAATAAATTAATTAATTATTTCAAAAACCCTTTTTTTTTAATATTTAAGTACGTTTTTTGTGCAAGACAAAAAATGTCAATTGTTAACTTTTTGGGAAAATTTAACATTTAAAATTGAATTAAAAATAGTAGAAAAAGTTTTACATTATTCTGTTTTCTATATGATAAAATTCAGGGTTTTATCTTTCTGGAAAAAAAAAGTTACTCAGAAATAATGGATTTTAATAAACGTAATTTCGTTTTAAAAAACTACAACAACTTGATTTTGCGGCCATTTTTGGCGGTGCCTAAAAGATTGTTTGTGGGATTAATATTAGTTTTGATATAATAACAGTCATGATGTATGGTATCCAGGTATGTTCATGGATGTCTGTGTTTGAGGGTCCGTGCATTGATATAACTGCGTATGTAGGTATAGATGCAAACATGTTATAACTGTATGTGAGCATTATATGTCTATGTATGTGTATATATGTGTGTGTGTATGTGTATATATGCGCGAATGTATCAAGGTGTGGGTGTATATACGTGTATTTATATATATGTATGCGTGAGGAATTTGGTAACTTTCGGGGTTTTATGTTTATTTTTATTTATGGTTTGTTTGTTTGTTTGTTTGCTTTATATTTTGTTTTGTTTAATTTTTTTGTTTTATTTATTTAATTTAATTTATTTTAATTTAAATTTTATTTCTGTGTCGATATAGTTCTGGCCTGTTTTCAGTGCGTGTTGTAAAATACAACGAACAGTGAATATCCGCTCCTGAGTATAGATATAAGCGCGCGTGCGTGTGTGTGTGTGTGTGTGTGTGTGTGGATTGAACGGCACCGATTAGTACTCAATGCCCATGAGAAATGTTTTTAATTTACAGACCGCAAGACAAAAATACTACATTCTCAAGTACCTTATGCCATAAAACCAAAAGATAGGATAGATAAACTTAAAAAGGGAATATAAAAAAGGGAAATAAAAAAGATGTTTATTATCTTCAATGACCTCACTTGTCCTCTCCCCGCTCATAATCCCCACCCATGTTATATTCTAACTTTGTAAACGAAATAAGAAAATGTTTTTGTTTGAAATATCAGTTCTCGACTATAATTCTTGGCCTGAAGACGTAATCCCCCAACACGGGTGATTACAGAAACATGTACGCACATACGTAGCCATCAACGTTTGTATAAATAAATTTCATATATGTATATAAATGTATATATATTTATATATACATATATGTATATATATATATATATATATATGGATGTATATATGCATATATAAAGATGTATATATGTATATATATGTACACATATATGTATATATGTATATATATATGTATGAATATATATATATATATATTTATCTGTGTGTGTATATATATGTATATATATATATATATATATATATATATATATATATATATATATATATATATATAACAAAACATAATGGTTCTCAAGTTCGAAAGGATTAACGGTTGAAGATTACATCGGACGAAATGAGTAAAAATGCCAAAGAATACCAAACTAGTAAACCGAATAATCTGGTGTGAATTTTGACAAGGGTTACACTGAGTACATGTCATGCTGACCCGAATTCACAACACAGAATGATTCCTCGGGATAAATGAAAGATGGATGACGTAAAGATGCAGCTTATGGCAGTAGGTCTAACGGGGTAGACACAACAAAGGTATGAGCCGGAACTAAAGATAATGGGGTCACTTTTTTGTCGAACTGAGAGAAAACAAAGTTTTGTTGTTGTTTTTTTTATAATCAGTCTGTTCGAATGGGCCGAACAAGAAACATCGTTAATAATGCGAGTCTGTCATATGTTGCGTTAATCAGTTGGCTAATAAATGTAGAAAGGAAACTTTGAATATCGCCAAGAGCGAAATACCTGCTACCTAAGATATTTTCGCACGTCACTTAAAGATTTAAGCAAGAAGATAATGTAACTAATTAATAAAGTATTTCTCTCCGTTGTGAGTTAATTCTCTCTAAAAATAAAATATTTTTAGAAACCCTCAACGAACTTCTCCTTGTGTATTTTCTTGTATGAAATAGCTTATTTTTTTTGTGTAGCCACCACAAGACGAAACTGTGACGACGAAGAGAAGCAGCGACACCAGACAACGATGTTGCAATTAAGGAAAATATTTCAATAAATTTAAAAAAATAATCAAACTGTCCATCAACGCCCGAGAACAACGTAAACGGTGAAATAACATTTATTTAAGAGGACGGCTCAACAAGAATTTGTTTACATTAGTTTTGAAAACGGTGTACGGTCTTTTCATTACCCGACATTTCATGACGCAACTATTAATTACAACTTCACTAGATATTAAATCACATAGTTTATTATTCACTAGGATTATGACAACAGCATATTCTTTTCCTTGTTTTTATTTTCAGGTATATATCCATTGATATTTTATATGTTTTTATGTAGAGTGATGTGGTTCTCGGTTGGTTAATTGTGTCTGTGTCGGATATATACTCGAGAGTCAAAACAATGAAAAACAATATGCCGTTGTCATAGTCCTATTCATTACGTGGACACTTAATCACATCGAGGCATTTAATCACTTGGGGATTTCCGAAAGCGCTTGAAGAGTATTATTTTTCTCACCACATTATATTTATCTATTTTTTGGAATCCTTTAAGATGATTCTTCGTAATCTGTTTATCACTTTTTGCTAACTATTGGCCTCATCCTTATTTTTGTTTATTATTTTAAAAGCAATAAGTAAGAAATTTATTTTTTTTATATATATATTTTAAATGAACTAAAAAAATTGTTTTTTTTTTCAATGAACTAAAAAAAATTGTTTTTGTTTTTCAATCAACTAAAAATGATATATTACGTAAAGAAAATGAAGCTATTGTCAGAAGTTTAATTCATTTTTATTAAATACTGTAAACAATTAAAATAAATGCCATGTTTATCTGTTAAAAAGTGGCTGATATTTACTTTAAGGAAACAGATAGCTTATTTTACAAACAATAAGTGAGGAATTTAATTATATATATTTTTCGATGAACTAAAAAATTGTTTTTGTTTTACAATAAACTAAAAACGATATTTTCTAAAGAAAATGAAACTATTTGCAGAAGTTTAATTAATTTTTTTATTTTAAAATGTAAACAATTAAAATAAATGTTATGTTTATTGTTTATTTGTTAAAAAGTTTTTAAAAAGTTGCTTTTTTTTACACAGTGATCACCACTTATCAAGGCCCGGAAGCCACTCAGGGATAAGGGTTATTGCAAGTACATTACCTTAGTGTGGAGCTTTGATGAAGTGTTTACTTAAAGGGGCGATTCATTAGGAATTTGGTAAGATTGGACGTGAAGACATCCAAGTTGTAGTCCGGAGGGAAGCAGGCAGACGGAACAGAGTTCCACAGGCGTCCTGATATTTATTTTAAGCAAATAGATAGCCTCTCCTCTACCGATTACACGATTGGCGCTGGAGGTTACAGTTTTACCCTATAGATTTTAATCTCTCGTAAAATAACCCTAAAATTGTCAAAAAAGCTAAATATTTAACGTTTATTATTAGGAGGTGATTAATTATTTCGGTATCGAGTAATTAATCTGATTATCTATTTTTACGAACTATTATTCTCATCTTCATAGTTTGCAGAAGTTTGTTGTTTAAAGAACAAACTATTTGTAGAAGTGTGTTTATATTTTTAAATGAAAAATAAATTAATTAAAATAAATTTTGTATGTTTATTGCTTAGTTGTTAAAAAGTTTTTAAAAAGTGGCTGATATTTACTTTAAGCGAACAGATAGCATCTCCTAACCCTTGCCTGATTGGCGCTGGAGGTTACAGTTTTGCCCTATAGATTTAAATCTCCCGTAAAAATAACCCCAAAATTGTCAAAGGGGCTAAAAATTTAATGCAATAAAAACATAATCACATAAATAACATTATTACATAAATAAATTAAATTGTCTCCGTGTTGAGTGATTAAGTGTCAACGTAATAATAACAGGTGATTAAATGTAGTGATTATATATCCGTAAATCATAGTTGGGTGATTAAATATCAGGTGATCAAATGTCGGTAAACCTTGAAAACGGCCATATTGTAGCCAGTCTTGAAGCAGTCCTGCGCTCTCATGTTCCAGAAAAGAAAAAAAATAAAAGAAAATAAAACAACTTTCCTCATGGAAGTTTCACTTAATTGTAGCCACAGACTCCTACGAGTAAATATTATTAATAATTCTGTATATATTCCCGAGCTGCTTTAGAATATGATTCTTGAATTAAAAATGACGCACTTGACGACGACAGGAAACTCCATCGGCCGAACTCTGTGAAAACGAAACTAATTGTCAAGAACAACTTTGCCGATCAACTCGGAAGTGCAATAGGCATCGCTTCACGACAGGTGCCCTGAACACACACACACACGCACACATACACACGCACACACACACACACACACACACACATACACAAACGATGTTTAGGTGATACACAGGAGGCGAAAAACGTTCTTATCGATTCACGGACAAATGAGTAGAACACGTATTTCCCTGTTATCAGCAAAAAGTCGGTGTCCTCGTTGACACGCAGGCTCGACCACGACGACGACTCAAACGGAAGGAACAATGCGTTCGTGTAATTGTTTATCGGCGAACCATCTTCATCTGTCTCTTTTGAAGAAGACCGGCACCGGGTTATTATTATTATTCAAGGCAGGGCCAACCGACGCATGCGCCCTGGCCTCGTGTCATTCAGCTTCCGACAGTGGCGATAAACTTTTCCGAGATGGAGATAGCGATTTGGATCGGCGCAGCACGGAAGAGGTTCAACCGAATCAATGATTGTATCAGCGTAGAGGGCGCTGTGGAGCTTTTATTTCGGCTAATATAAAAGTGAGGTTCGATTTTTCGGGGCGGTTGTGTGTCGTGGTGATGGTTGTAAGTTGTTCTGCTTTTTTTATGATCAGCATTAGCAAAAATTTCCCTTGCCAAGCGCACACAGACATGTAGTGCCTGCACACGTACGCCCTGGGAGAGAAACGCGTGCAGACACATATGCAAAGAAAGTCACAGTAGCGTCAACATCTATATCATTATTATAATGCAGCATTTGTTGGTTTGTCTGTCTTTTAGTCACTTTATTGGATGCTCTTTTTTATTGGTTGCTTCGCAGACGAGACAAGCAAGTTATATCTCCTTCTAAATAACGAGTATCTTCCTCTCATATAAAGTGACCCCCCTTTTTTCCATATTAAGAATAGCCTTTTTTTTTTTTTTTGCTCGTTTCTCTAATTATGCAGTTAAATGGACAACATAAACCGGAAGACGCAAAAACAGACAATCTTGAATATAACCGAAACTTTTAGTCTATTAATTTGCGTCAGCACAAGGGTAGATTTAGACACAAAACCGTCTGTTAAACCACTTTTACAACAGCATTTTAATATTTCTCTGACGTCATTATAAGCCAAATCATTTACTGGAGCATTGGATTCTCTAATTTTTTTTTTTTTGCATTGATTTGAAACAGAAATTTACATTGCCTCAGTCTATAAATATTTCTCGTTCAATGACCGATAGCAGAAAAAATGGAATGTAGTATCAGAACAGATACTGCACTTTATTATTTATTCGCAGAAAATATTTAACAATCATAGTTTAAACAAATTAACCATATAAAAAAAAAAAATGCCGAGGTAAATTGAGCGCACAGACAGAACCTGGTACTCTCAAATGTCACCCATTTAGTACTGACCAAACTCAACGTTGCTTAACACATCTTTTAACAGCCAAAATTCTAATAATAACCAAAGAACCTCCCTTTAATTAAAAAACTTAAGTCCAACAATTAAATGGGCTATCCTAAAAAAGATTTACACTCCAGGCTCAAAGTCATGTCACCTCTGCACAGCTGAAGCTATAACAATAATTACTTCCCCCTCCAAATAGCAATATAACAAACTCTAAAACGGAACAAATCTCCAATGGCAAACAAATTTAAATATGGCAAATTTCAAATTACACAGCTCTAACATTAACCTCTTTGATATTTAATTCCACAAAATTATAGAATTTTTTAATGCAATTTCTTTGTTCCTTTTTGTTTGACTGGTTAATACCTACAGTCTCCGTGGGATTGTATGCATGCGCATATATTTTACATCTATCTACCTATGCATTTATATTTTTACATTTTGAATGTATGTTTGATTATTTATTTTTATGTACATTTACATCTCTACCGCCAATAGCAATGGCTAGACTCCTTATCTGAAAGCACATCTTTTAAACTCCTCGACCTAACGTTCACAGGAAACCTAAGTTGGAACAATTACATTCTGAGCATTGCCAGGACTGCTGCGAAAAAGGCAGGTTCTCTCTACCGTGCTAGAAAGCTATTAACGCCCGAAAGTATCCTGTACCTCTATAAGGACACCATTCGCCCATGTATGGAGTACTGTTGCCATATATGGGCCGGTGCATCTTCTACTAGTCTCTCACTTCTAGATAAGGTTCAAAAGAGAGTCGCCAACCAAATAGGTCATGAACTGTCATCCAAGCCTCAGCCTCTGTCCCATCGACGAAATGTAGCATCCCTCTGTCTGTTCTACAAGTACTTTAACGGTGAATGTTCCGACGAACTGCAAGCACTTGTACCCCCTCTACGTAAATACCCCCGACAAACCCAAGTAGTAAAATCCCACCCCTTCGCAGTAGAGATCCCTAGATGTAATAGAGCCTTCTACTCCAGTAGTTTCTTCCTCAGAACCGCTAGACTTTGGAATACCCTTCCAGGTTCCTGCTTTCCCAACTGTACTGACATGCAGAAGTTCAAGTGTAACATGAACTGACATCTTGCTCCCCAACTCCCCACCTAATACCCCTTTAATCTGTGTCCCTAATAGTAGCCCCCTACATCAAAATGGCAATGTGCCTTGTTTGGGGTGAAAATGTAAAAAACAAAAAAAACAAACAAAAATCAAACATGTGCGTACGTATATGTATTTTTGTTGAAGTTTTTAAATGATGCATTATTGCGATGTTTGTTGGATGCCGGCCAATTCTTCCCCTATGTCGTTTCACCCGACCCCCACCCGCTTTAAATTTCTTTAATAATCCATCACAACTTTAAGTATCCTTCCCATTCTATTAGATAGAGATATCGCCACTTTAAAGTAATAGCCCCTAAGTTAGCAAACTTTAATTTACATCCCTATTCCACAATTGATTAGCTTCAATCCTATGACACCTACTGATGATTTCATCATAAAAGGGATCAAGTTAAACTTGCAATATTACTGTCTATATTTCTATTTTTCAAACTTGGTTCTTTGCGTGGGTGTAGATAACAAATGTACGCGCAACTGGAACGCTCCTTGTCCAGCCACTCTAATGTCTGTGGCGTGTCGCGAAAGATGCTTTAGTTCTTCCTTGGTCTAGTCTGTGAATGTTCCAGATTACTATATTAACAATACTTTCAAGATGTTCACCCCTTTAATTAGATTTCTTTTGTGTATGTTTGTTGCTCTTAGTACTTCTCAAGCACCTTTCTCCTATCTTTTCCTTCATTTCTGTAAATTTAATGGCATTTGCTTCGTATTAACCAAGCGCCTTCATCCTCTACCAGTTGAAACCCCTCCACATCCACTCTCCGTATAACTTATTTTTCTTTTTTGATAATATACTGAACTAGTTATTGTTTTTTCTTATACTCATTTGTTAATTATTTAACAGAATTCTGTTTTTTTGGACAACCTCAAAATATCTCCCAGTAACGGGGTGCCTTTAGGTTCTTTAAATCTGGATAATCCAATTAGCGAACACTTTTGGTTTTTACCGCGCTTGGAT